>NC_087459.1:17764408-18098902 GCF_036321535.1 Camelus dromedarius | reverse complement strand
ATGTATTGAGTCTATAAAACCTCTATTAAAACAAGTTCATACTGTAGAGCACAAGGAACTATATTCAATATCTTGTAGTAACTTATGGGGAAAAAGAATATGAAAATGAATATATGTATGTTCATGTGTGACTGAAGCACTATGCTGTACACCAGAAACTGACACAACATTGTAAACTGACTATACTTCAATAAAATACATATATATATACAAAAAACCTCTATTAGTAAAAAGAAACTTTCACATCTGCTGCTGATTGTAAAGTATTACAGTTCTCTTGGTTTTTAATAGCAATCTTCCTCAAACTAAAAGAGATATCTATTCCTAGCATGTAATTCTTTCATCTGAGATCCTTTTACTTAAATCATTGTTTTCAGCTTGTGTTTCCACCTACAATCAGAGAAAATGACTTCCTTTTCTTTTGGAAGAAAACGGAATACCAAGAGTTCTAAGTATTTGGTAATGGCTGTTACTGTTTTACTGTGTTTTAAATACAGATAACAATCTTAATCTAGAAATAAAGAAAATCTACATAAGTCTCTCAGTCAGCCTAAATTACACTCCCACTGAAGAAGCAAACACACAAAAAAAACAGAACACGTAAACGGTATCACAAGTGGTCAAAGAAACTTAGCAAGAGGAATTCAAACCCTGGTTTTCTATCTCATCAGGAACAGAGCTGAAGAAACGTCAGATTAAAGATAGAGGCAACAGGGTGTTAAAATGAAAGGAAATGCCCCAAAGACCTTACAGGGAAGAAAACAGCACTAAAGCAGAGTTCGTTGAACTCAACGAGGGATAAGGCAGAGGTAGCAAGTTGGAGGTCTAAGGGCTGCACCTAGAAACCTGTTTTCTCTGGCCCAGGCAGCCTTTTTTATCATTTAAATTATATGCTATTATTTGAATAGTGGGACATTAATAGCGGGCCACTTCACATTTTAAAAAATCCAGATTTCCAGTTTCTTTTGAGAAAATTAGAAGCTCTGGAAGTACAGGCCTGTATTCCCCTGTGACGACAATCAGCCTGAGCTTAGCCAGGTCCTGTATTCTCCAATTCACCAGACCCCAGCAGTCTCCCTTATTTACGCTCAGTCTGATTTACTCACTGGACCCCCATCTCTACCTGCAGGCACGGTGACACCTGAAATAAGGGATCGGCAAAACAGAAATGTCGAAGGTCTGAAAGGGACAAGGGCTGGAAACAGAAATGAACTGTTTATAATAACAAAAAGCTGGAAACAAAGTAAGTATCCACCCATAGGAGAGGGGATAAATGCAATGGTACACAGCAGTGAAAATGCATATACCGCAATGAATCTTAGAAACGGAGTTGAGAACGATGTTACTTTGTAAGTGTAATATGTTTCCTATTGTCATTATTACAATAATTGAGTGTAAAAACAGTAAGTCATAGAAAACCAAGTAAAGTTAAATAATATATATTACTTAGAAATACATATGTATGTGGTAAAAATTTTTTTTGAAAAATAAAGAATTTATAAGACAAAAAATTCAGAATAGTGGTATCCTCTTGGAAGGAGGTAGAAGAAAGAAAAGTATTATTATGCATTGATTATGTTCCAGTTCTTCAGTTGGGTGGCGGGTTCATGGTGTTGATTTAATTTTTATGCTTCATAACATATATATCACATATCAGTCTTCCATGTAAACCAAATATGGCCAAAACAATCTTAAAAAAGAGGAAGCAGTTGGAAGACTCATATTTCCTAATTATAAAATTTACTGCAGAGCTACAGTAACCAAAACAGTTTAGTACTGGCATAAGGACAGACATATAAACTATGGAACAGAACTGAGAGTCCAGAAAGTAAGTCATACATCTATGTCCAGAAGATTTTCTCAATGAGAAAAGAACAATCTCTTCAACCAGTGGTGCTGGGACAAGTAATTTTCCACACCCAAAAGAATTAATTAGGACCCCAACCCCACATCATATGCAAAAATTAACTCAAAATGGATCAACGACCTAAATACAAGTGCTAAAACCATAAAACTTTTAGAAGAAAACACTGGAGTAAAATTTTATGATCTTGGGTTTGGCAAGGATTCTTAGATATAACTCCAAAAACTTGAGCAACAAAACAAAAAACAGATAAACTGGACTTCATCAAAATTAAAAACTCTTGTGCATCAAAGAACATTATCAAGAAAATGGAAAGACAATCTACAGAATGGTAGAAAATATTTGTACGATTGTGCAGTTTGACAATTCTTTACAAAGCTAGAAAACAGAATTACCATATGACCCAGTAATCCCTCCCATAGGCACATACCCAAAACAACTGAAAACAGAGACTCAAATAGATACCTGTATGTCAATGTTCATAGCAGCATTACTTACAATAGCCAAAAGGTGGAAACAATCCAAGTTTCCATCAACACATGAATGGATAAATAAAATGTTCATACATACAATGGAGTATTATTCAGTCATGAAAAGGAGTAAAATTCTGATACCTGCTACAACAGGGATGAACCTTGAAAGCATTATGATAAGTGAAATAAGCCAGACCAAAGAAGGGCAAGTCTTATATGATTCCACTTAAGTGACATATCTAGAATATGCACATTCACAGAGACAAAGTCGATTGAGGTTATCAGGGTCTGGGGGAAGAAGGGAATGGGGAATTATTCCTTAATGCGTACAGAATTTCTGTTCGGGTAATGAAAAAATTTTGGAAATAGAAATAGGGATAATAACTGCACAATACTGGGAATGTAATTAATGCCAATGTAGTGTATATTTTAAGATGGTTAAAATGGCACATTTTTTCATAAATACTTTACCATACACAAATACACACACACACACAAATCTTCCCTACAAAATAGCTGAGGGATTTCAAAAAACCTCCACATATTTGTTAATGAGTCAAATGGAATTTTCTGAATTCCACTGAATTTTCTAATTCTGTGCAGAAACAGTGTGTCTATAAATGCTAATTATATGTAATTATCAAACTATATTTCTTTTCCATTAAATCTTATGGTATGATGGGGTAATGGAGACAATAACTGTGTCTCTACTGAAAATATCTGTGATCTCTTAACTACAGTGAGATTATTTTACCTCTGGAAGTTAGGGATTTAATATTTCAAGGAAAGTTGAGTGTTCCTATTGGCAGAAAAAAAACTATGGACTTCGGAGTCTGTCAAGCTCAAATATATCTTGATATTTTCTCTGGTTGTGAAATGTTATTCCTCTCAGGTTTATACTCATCTCTCTGCTATATAAAATTTCAGTTTATTCAGACTACAAGATGCTAAGCCTTTGACATTACATCTCACAAATGCGTTTCATATTTTAGTATCTTTCCCAATTCTCACATTAATTTTAGTAGTTTCAATTAGCACTGAATCATTAATTATTAATTATATCAGTATCACACTAGTTTCTACACTAAAATACTATGTTGCCTATTTATGTTTTGTGCCCAGTAGTTTAGGACACACTACAACACTGTACAATAATTTCAGTTCTGGGTGCCATTGTATTATGTTCCTGAAATAAAAGGAAAAAGGCTTTCTGTTGTCTCCTTTCATTGCATCTTTCTTGTATTCAATAAATACAATATGGAAAATGAAAAAAAAAAGAATTTTAGAATGTACAGCAATAAGACGGTAACATTTCCTCTGCCATGCTAATGTGACAATTAGTGGAAAGAAAGCAAAAATATCTATCCTGGAGCTGGCTCTGTTGCTTACCTTGCCATTGAGAACGATGTTCTGACTTCCACACAACACAGACTGGCGACTAACTTTGTTCCCAGATGCCTGAAAGGAAGCAGCAGAAAACGGAGGTGAACAAACTGAGTGGGTTCTGGGCTACAGGTTTCCACCAAGAAAGCTCATATTGCAGAGAAAAGGACTTGATATGGGATATAGTCTGCAATGGAATGAGTCCAAGATATCAAAAAAGCAAAGATGGATTAGGAAACTAGGGATTCAAGCAACAGATCCAGAATTTGAATGTGGGAGGTCTATAGCTTAGCGGCAGCAGAGACACGCATTCAAGTCTCATTTCTATACTTCGGTTTTACAGCCCTAAAATCACGATAATGTTTCTACCAATATCACTGAGTTGAGAGAATTCAATGAAAAAACAATCATAGTAATGCTGACTGAGCACTAACCCTGTTTCAAGCAATTTACACGCATCATGTATTGACTGCAAAGAACTTAACAGTCTTTATTTAGTACATAGTAATAAATTACCACGTTAGGTTAAAAAAAAAAAAAAAAGCTTTTAAAAGGCCTGAAGCCTGGAGTCGATAATAAATATCAGGATGGCTGAAACTTGTCCTGCTTTCTGGAAAGCATTTTATCTCTATGAGGAAATCAGAAACAAATAACAAAGCCTAAACTGGCCATGCAAGGAATAAATAACAAAGCTAGAACATACACGAACTTTCCCTGGGTAATCTCGGACTAAATGCCAAAGGGACTCGGGGTGGGGCAGGGACAGGATGGGGACGGCGGCCTCAGGGGACGAGGGCTTGGGAAGGGGAGGGCAGATGTTTGGACACGCGCACCGTCTCGATGTACTCGGATTTGTTGTAAAGCAGCTCGCCCAACTCCATGGCCAGCAATTCCTCTGCACAGCTCCGGCTCCTGTCAAAGTCAGCCCGCCGGTCTGTCTACCCCGGACTAAGGCTACTTCCGGCTGCGCCACCACTTCCGCTCAGGGCGGCCTGCGGTCTCATCTATAGCTCGGCTCTCCGCTAGATGGCCTGGCTCCATTGCTCAGCCGTCTCCGGCTGCGCGTGCGCAGGCCGAGCGGTGGATATAATTGGCTGGGGTTGTTGGCGCGCCTGGCGCTCGTGGGCCGGCTGGTCGCGTGTTGAGGGGGTCCCGGGCGCCCCAAACCTTCCCCCGGCGCCTTGGCGCCCAGGGCCAGCCGGGCTTCTCGCGTCTGCAGGCCCGGGGCCAGCGACGGCTGCTCTTTTCGTTGGCCACCGGCCAGATGGAAGAGCCTCCCGGGAAGCCCCTCAGCTGTGAGGAGAAAGAAAAGGTGCTGGGGATGCGGGAAGGGTTGACTCAGAACTCTGACCCCCTTTCCTAGGATTTTAGGCTTGTCTTTGTTTCCTTGGTCGTCCGAGAGCGGCAGTGATCTCTAACCTACAGTCTTCTCTGGACTGGGGGCATGGGGAGTGAAAGTGTGGGAGAGCGCTATGCTCCCGTGGTGGCACTTAAAGAGCAAAGTTTCATTACAGCAGAAAATTTAAAAATACAAAATGCATAACTGAAGTTCCCTTTGACACTTCCCACCCCAACCTGCACACTCTCAATCTTGGCTTCTCCCTCCCCACCTCCTTAAGTAAATCTGTTAACATCCTGGGTTTAGATCTTTTTTGTGTCTCTGTGTGTGTGTGTGTGCGCGCGTGCGTGCGTGCTGGGCGGGGGTGGTGGGGTGCGGTTTTATTCTCCAGCCACCAAAAAGTAATAGGCATTTTTGGGAAAGGTTCATAAATGGTATGACCCGGATGGTGCTGCAACTTTCGTTTTCCTTCTTGTTTAACACCCACATTAATCCATGTTTACCTACTTTATTTTTTAAGTTCTATATAGTATCCCGCAGTATGGAAGTGTCATCTTTTCCTTACATATTCCTCTGCTGGGAGACTTTTAAGTTGTTTGCCGTTTTTGTTTTTACAACAGTGCTGCTCTAAATATTCTTATACACGCCACCTTGTGCTTGTGCCGATGCTGTTAACTTGAACGCATCTTGTGCCGGCTCTTCCAAGCTTTGTGCTAAACTCTTCATTCACAATAACTCATCATTCCTCTTATTCCAACCTACCTTCTAGTGGGGGTGAGAAAGGTCATCTACAAGTCAACAAGATAATTCCCAGGTGTTGATAAGGATGGTGATAAATAGGCCTCTGTGAGAAGCAGTCTAGCAAAGAGGCTAAGACTACACAGACTCTAGAGGTGGACTGCCTGGGTTTCAGTCATAACGTTTATAAATTGTGTGATCTCAGACAAATTGCTTTCCCTCTGAGCTTCCCAGAGCTAGCTCTTTCCTTCTTCCGGTCTAAGCTCAAATGGTCGTGCTCAGAAATGTCTCCTGGCCACCTTCTCTAAAGTAGTCCATTCTCCTGTAGCCCAGACACTGTCACGTGGTCACTCTATTTGTCTAGGTATTGATTACCATGTGAAATCATCTTATCTGTTTATTTGTTTTCTTGTTTGTTATCTGTATCTTTCACTATATGTAAGCTGTCCAAAGAGCAGGGGCCTTGACTATTCTGCATATCTAGCGCTTGGAACAATAACTAACACACAGAGGGTATCAATTACTGTTCTAGGGGCTAGAGATACCTGGACCAACTGATCCATTAGTTGAATGAACATCTCCTGCTACCTTCAAGGATCTCACAGTGAGATGGGGGGAAACAGAAAAGTAAACAGACAACGTGTATAATAAGAACTGTGATAAAGGAAGCACAGAGGAGAGGTGGAACGCCTAACTTGGATTTGGAGAAGAACCTAGAAGTTTACCCCAGGGAAAGAAATCTAAGCTGAGCCTTGAGGAATCAGTAGGAATTAGCAAAGTGAGTTGGGGAGGAGATGCTCCAGGTGATAGGAACAATCTATGCAAAGATGCTGGGATTTTAGGTTGGTGCTTGTGAGAACTGAGAGTAGTGTGAGCCCATGCCACTTCCTCCTCCGCCTCTAGCTCAGGGATCTGCTGAGCGCTGCACACTCATGTCTCATAGGCACTGTACCCCTTCTCTCTGACTCCTTTCTACCTGCTCAGTATTGTTTGGTATTTTTTCTTCTTTCAGTTGAAGGAAAAATTAGCATTCTTGAAAAGAGAATACAGCAAGACCCTGGCCCGCCTTCAGGTAAGTGAATCTTATTCTCTCAAGTTGGTGTGTGGTACAAACTATATAAAAACAGCTCTTCAGTTAATAAGGCTTTTAACAAAAACTTACTTCTTTTTCATAAAGTTGTTTCTTGAGCTGCTTCTGTTTCCTCTAGCGTGCTCAAAGAGCTGAGAAGGTTAAGAATTCTGTTAAGAGAACAGTGGAAGAACACGATTCCTTCATCCAGCAGGAAGTTTCAACACAGCTAAACCACTCAGGTAAAGTTAGCCCATTCACCTGTGTTTGCTTTTTTATTCATTTCCCAGGTAAACTTGGCTGTGATTCTTTTTCTCACAGTTGGAAGATAAGGACTAGCAGTAGACTTTTTAAAGTGTACAATTCAGTGGTTCTTTGTCTATTCACAAGATTGTATAACCATCATCACTATCTAATTCCAGAATATTTTCACCACTCCAGAAAGAAACCTTAACCCCTGAGCGACTACTAATCTACTTTTTGTCCCTGTGGATTTTCCTGTTCTGGACATTTCAGATAAATGGAACCATATAATAAGTGGCTTTCTGTGACTGGCTCCTTTCACTTAGCATAATGTTTTCAACAGTCATCCATTGCACATAAATCTAAGCATGCATCAGTACTTCATTCCTTTTTACAGCTGAGTAATATTCCATTGTATAGATGTACCATAATTTGTATATCCATTCACTAGTTAATGGACATTTAAGTTGTTCCTACTTTTTGGCTATTAATGAATTTTGGCCATTATGCTGCTATGAACGCTCATTTACAAGTGTTTGTGTGGACTTATATTTTCATTTCTTTTGGGTATATACTTAAAAGTGGAATTTCTGAGTGATATGGTGATTCTGTGTTTAACTTTTTGAGGAACTGCCAAACTTTTCTATAGTGGCTGTACCATTTTATATTCCCACCACAATGCACAAGGGTTCCAGTTTCTCCACATCCTTGCTAATATTTGCAATTTTCCATTTATTAAATTAAAGCCACTCTGGTAGATGTGAAGCGATAAATTCTGCTTCAGTTGGATTGCTTATTTAGTTTCTCTTTTCCTCTTTCAACTTTGAGAAAATATATTTATTGTTTAAATATTGGAAAGATTTTTTTTTAATTATATACGCACAGATGGAAAAGTCTGGCTGGGAACAATCTAAAAAACAATGGTCATTTCTTATGTTAGAAGTCATGTAATTTATAAATAAAATTGGAGGCTAATGAAATAGAAAAGTATAAAAATTAGTTGAGCCCCAAAAAAGATGTGAAATGAAAAATTAGGTGAGATACAGGGAAATGGGAAGGTGTTGGTCAGAGTATATAGAGTTTCAGTTACACAGAATGAATAAGTTTTGGAGATCTAATGTAGAGCATGGTGACAATAGTTAATAATACTGAACTGTATACTTGAAATTTGCTAAGAGCACTGATCCTATGTGAAATAATGGATGTGTTAGTTACTTGATTGTAGTCTCACAATATACATACATCAAAACATCACATTAAATATATACAATTTTTCTTTGTCAACTGTACCTCAATAAAACTAGGGAAAAAAAATAAGAGTAAAGATGATTACAATAAAAATAGATAATCTTTTAGTTTAAAAATCATTTTTCTAGCACGATTCCATTGTTTTACATTTACTTAATATTATTGTAATTTATTAGATTATTAAAAACTTGAATTTTGATCTGCCTGAGTGAAATACCATTGAATCCTTTTAAAATAAATGTTTGGTGGTATTTATATAAAATATTTAAAAACAAATATGGAATATTTTTTGGTTCATCTTAAAAGGAAAATATTAACTATATAATTTTTTTCTCCCCAGAACCTAAAAATGAAGTATCTCCCTGTGACTCATTACAAAGCAACACTAATGTTGATGAAGAAACTGGAGAAAAGACATCTATCACACTTGACTTTGAGGCTGAGTCCTGCAGCCCTGGACGTGGCCCAGTGGAAGGATTATGCATACAAAGATCAGATGATACCCAAGAACATTTCCCCTGCAGGGTTGATGGCCCCGATGGTAAGAAAAGTCAGAGTAAGCTGCTTGGTAGAAGAAAGACACAGGAGAGAACATTTATTTCACTGGAGAGAGAATCTTTCTTTGACACTGATTCGCTCTTACTCTCTAGAAAAAGACTAAAGGAGCAGGAAGAAATCAATAGAGAAAACCCCAGGACACCTGTCGCTGAAGTAAGAACTTACCTTTCAAGTCCTAAGTCTGACATTCCTGATTCTCCAGCACCAGTTTCAGAAACTAATGTAGGGAGTGTATTACTTTTGCCAAATGCCAAACTGCAGAAAGATGCTGATACACTCTTAAGTGGAGATAATTTCCCCAGGGTGGCTGCACTTCCTTTGCATATTCCATCAGACAGCGGTAGTGGTCGGCACCTTGAAGATAAGCCTCCTAAAAGTAACTGTGAACTTACTACTCACGGTTTAAAAAACATTAGCCTTGCTTCAAACTTAGAGGCACAAAACAAAAAAATGATTGTGTTTACAGATAACCCAGAGGTAAACAAAACTGTAAGTGCAAGTGGTCAGCTGCCTAGAAGTCCTGACTCAGAGGCAGATAACTCATATTCTGTAAATGAACTCACGTACGATAACTTATTGGTGAATGAAAACCAAAACTTAAAAGAACAAGATCACACAGAGATGTCTTTTAAATCTCCTAATAATGTTCTTGATGGTAGAAATCGAAGTCTTCTGGAAAATGAAGTTCTAGGTCAATCAAAGCATCTTAGCCTAGAAGTAATTTCTTCTGTTTCTACTGAAAATCAAACACAGTCTTGCACGATGCTTGAAGGCCTTCTCTTTCCAGCAGAATATTATGTCAGAACAACACGACGCATGTCCACCTGCCAGAGGAAAGTAGCACTGGAGGCTGTAATTCACAGTCATTTGGGTGTCAGAAAAAAAGGTTTTAAAAATAAGCAATCTGCTAAAAAGTTAAACCTTGCCAATGAAGAAACTAACCAATGTGAAATTAAGATGTCCAACACATACACAGAACAGCCAAGTTCAAGAAGTCCTCAGAAACTTCTCTCATTAACTAAAGTCAGCTGTCCCACTGGCCCCACTAAGACGGTTACCCAGACATCTGGTAGAAAACGCAGAGGAAAAAGAAAGTCAGTCTGCACCCCTGTGTTAGATCATCATGAGCTACCTTTGCCAACTTCTTTCACATCAGGTGTTAATAGGTCCCAGGAAGAAGTCGCCTTGCACAAAGATCAGAATGAAA
Organism: Camelus dromedarius; assembly: GCF_036321535.1. Classification (NCBI taxonomy): domain Eukaryota; kingdom Metazoa; phylum Chordata; class Mammalia; order Artiodactyla; family Camelidae; genus Camelus; species Camelus dromedarius. The sequence goes on along the minus strand of NC_087459.1, from coordinate 18,088,780 downwards.
AAGCAATTTTTCTTGAGAAGAGAGTTAAAGGTAAATTGAGGTGTGGGTGGTGGTGGTGGCGGTGGCGGCGGCTAACACTGTGCGCCTGGCACTTTCTAAATGTACAGATACTCACTGAGTCATCCCAACAACCCTACATGAGGTAGAATCTGTTCTTATCCTCACTTGACAGATAAGGAAACTAAGGCAAGAAGATCAAAGTGTCTTTAAAGTGACAGAGCCAGGATTCAAACCTGGCTGTGTGGTGCCAGAGTTCACAAATATGGTTGGAAAAGTGGACACTGAGAAGGAAAATACATTGGATGTTTACCTAAAATTAGTATTTATTTACGTACAATACAGTATTTACCCATGGTGAGATGTAACTAATATAGAAAGTGTTTCTAAAGTAAAATGAAATCTGTGTCAGAGTAAGAGTCTACTGACAAACTGTCTTAGGAATAATCATGTAATGGAATGTAATAGGTCTGAGCCACTCTTTTTGGATAAAATATCTAATACAGTCTTGCTGAGGTGTAAGGGACACAAGATTTTGGAGGATAGCAAGTGACATGTTCTAATTTAAACTTTTGTGTTCATTTACTCAGGACTTAATATCTGCTAACTTGAGCATACAAACTAGATAATTCACTCTCATTCTGTGTGGGAGATCAGCAAGCTTTCTGTAAGAAGCCAGATAGGAAATACAGTCTCTGTGCTCTGTCACAGCCACTCAAGTATAGTGTGAAAGTAACCATAGACAATATGTGCATGTGACTGTGCCAATAAAACTATTTACAAAAGCAGGCAGCCAGCTACTCTACCATTGGATGCACACTTTGGTCTATGAGCTACAATTCATTAATTATTTTAAAAATAATAATCATCATGACTTTTTTGTTTATTTATTTACTAACTTTTTTTTATCGAGTTACAGTCATTTTACAATGTTGGGTCAAATTCCAGCGTAGAGCACAATTTTTCAGTTATACGTGAACATACACATATTCATTGTCACATTTTTTTTTCGCTGTGAGCTACCACAAGATCTTGTATATATTTCCCTGTACTATACAGTATGACCTTGTTTATCTATTCTACATATGCCAGTCTGTATCTACAAATTTTGAAATCCATGTCTGTCCCTTCCCACCCCCACCCCCACCCCCTTGCCAACTGCAAGTTTCTATTCTGTCATTATGACTTTTTTAAACATCTTTTAGGCCAAAAAGAAAACAAAGAAATCAGAAAGTAGGGCTATCTAGTAAGAAACTTGAACCATTCTTTTGTATACTTTGAAATAATCCACTGTGATTTCAGTAACCTGCAGGTATGTTAAAACATTTTTTTTTTCTTGAGGTGATCTTCACATAACATAAAATTAACCTGTTTAAATTAAGTGAACAAGTCAGTGGCATTTAGTACATTCACTGTGTTGTGTCACCATGACCCCTATCTAGCTCCAAAATATTTCCATCACCCTAAAAAGAAACCCCATACCCATTAAGCAGTTGCTCCCCATTTCCTCCCCCTCTAGCCCCTGGCAACCACCAATCTGTATTCTGTCTCTATGGATTTACTTCCTTTGGGTATTACATATTAATGGAATTATATAATATGTGACCTTTTATGTCTGGCTGCTTTCCTTAGTTTTCAAGGTACGTCCACACTGTAGCATGCCTCAGTGCTTCACTCTTTTTTATAGTTGAATAATATTCCATTGTGTATATGTAACACAGTTTGCATATCCATTAATCAGGTGTTGTATGTGGCTACATTTTGAATGGTACAGAATTCCTGTCGCTCTAAGTCTAGTAAATTACTCTTTGCTTGAAAAGGGGACTAAGTGTTCTGTGAGGAGAGCCAGCATTTTGTAGTGTGTGCTCTGCTAGCCTGTTGGAATCACAGTTTTGGAAAAGAAAGGACTTCAGAGATTCTTAGCCAGTTCCCTTATGAGGGACAAGGGAAAATGAAGTGAATTGACTTGCCCAAAGTAACACAGCAAATCAGTGACAGAATTGGGACTAGACCCCTGTCTCCCTTTCCCAGCTAGCGCTATCAGTACTGTGCTGTTTTTGGTACCGCAGAAGGGGAGCTGCTAGTTAGCCACTAACCTGTGTCTGATGAACCATTCACTGAGGTTTCAGAGTCACGGGTGGGAAACGTAGTGAGCACAGCACCGTGTTGGAGTTCAGAAGCTCAGTCTTTGTTGGGCATTAACGTTGGGTATTTGTTATTGTTGTTGCTTTCTGTTTTAGGGAAGGAAGGTCACTGTCAAAAAGAGGACTCGCTTTTTTACAATAATTATGCTTATTTATCTTTGGATGATGTTGCTTTCAGTGCTCCATTTCTTAAGAATGACATGCTCAGTTTAAAGCACCTGCCGCCTTTTCTCAAAACCATAGACTTTCAATTACCTGATGAAGACTTTGGACCTCTTAAGCTTGAAAAACTGAAGTCCGGCTCCGAAAAGCCGATTGAGCCTTTTGGATCGAAAATATGTGGAGAGGGGCATCTTAAAGAGAGATGTTGTATTGCTGTGGAGGAACTGGCTCCTAAACCAACCAATATAGAAAAGGAAGACTTGGAAGAGGAACTGATTTTTCTACCAGGAAAAGCACATCCTAAAATGCCAGTAAAAAGCCAGCCTCAGGAGAAGGGCCTTTCTACATCCATTTTACTTTTCACTCCTTTAAATACTGTTGAATCTGATGATAATGACAGAGCAACGGTAGATGTGTGTTCACCTGCTTTCCCCATCTTGGGCACTACTCCAGCTTTTGGCTCCCCAGCCCGATGTGAAAAGATGTCTGCAGAGGTGGTTGGACGCACTTGCTCAGCACCCCAGCTCTCTCACTTAAAAGCCACAGTCAGCCTCTCTAGCGATCATAAGCAATGCAGCAGTTGGACCAGCCCACCAGAATTAGACAGCAGCCTGCATGTGGCCAGAAGGAAAGGATGGCCTTCCTGCGACCAGGATTCTGGTCCCCAAGCAACACCTCTACCCACTCCGTCACTCACCTACAAAGAAAATCAGCCAAGTGAAAATTCGTGTCAGGAAACTTGGAAACATTCCATCGAGCAGGTACAGTCCGCTTCCTTTGTGAAATTTTCTCCAAAAGAATGAAATATCTTAGTGAATATGGACAACGTGACTTCCTCACACATCAGTTCTTCAGTGTTTAAAAATTTTTTTAACATGACTTCACTGTAAACACTAAGTTCATTCTGAGAAAATTAGAGTTAATTAAAATATTTAAAAAAAAATATCAGGGATCCTCTTCTCTTTGTTCTCCAAATGCAATAAAGCAGCTGCATGTGGAGCTTTGTCCCTGCTACCATAGAAAATAAAATACAGGAAGTAGGCATTTTGTTGAGTGAGTGATGCAGGCAGGTATCATACATAGAGTATAAATTAATAGTGTGACTTTTATTTCCACAGATTGAAATAGCAGACGTCCCTGCTTGTGATAACTTAAACCCAGGCACTCTACAATTGGTTTCAAAGTTAAAGGTCAGAAGACTGTTAACTTAACAATTTGTTTTGTATCTTACATGTGAAAAATGTAATGAATTGATAGGAAAATTCAGAAGAATTTGATCATTAAAAAAAATTGATAAAACAGACTCAGAAAAACAGATTTAAATTCTTTGTTTTTCACAGTATTTACCTGCCTATATATTTTGAGATCTGAAGAAATTTATATGTCAAGCTATTGCCAAGAGCAACTTAAGCTAAGTAACTCAGCTTTGTATCTAAATTTGAATCAGGCATTTTGACACAGAGAGAGGAGTCATTCATGACTCTCCTACCCAACTGGTGTGATATTTCTAGAAGAATCACTTATGGTAAATAAGAAAATGGGTAGCTGTTCTAGATTATGATATAGTGAATGGTTAATTTTCATATGCTATACATGGTTCTGAGAAATATAAATTATAAAATACTGTTAATGATATTTTAGTAAATCCTGAGAAGTGGATAGGGCCCATGTCCTGGTTAACTTTTTATACTTGAAGTAGCCTGGTGTCGAGCAGGGGTTTTCAATCTCAGTTCTGTTGACATTTGGGGTGAGATCATTCTCTGCTGTAGGGGAGTGGCCTGTGCCCTGTACAGTATTTAGCAATAGCTCTGATCTTTTCCAGTAGCACCCCTGTCCCCAGTTGTGATAACAACAGTGTCTCCATATATTGCTAAGTGTCCCCTGCAGAGGGTTGCAGAATCTCCCCCAGTTGAAAACAACTGGAGAAGAAAGAGCTTTAAATCCACAGAAACTGTTTCTGCCAGTCACTGACCATGACCTGGGGCAAATCATTTAGCCTCTGAGCCCCAGATTCTTTTTCTATAAAAGAGACATAGAAATACCTATGTTTCAAAGCTACTCTTGAATCAATTTTAGTAACAATTTCTTAAGGAATCAATCATTTCATTTGTATTTTTAAATTTGTAGGTAAAAGGTTACTTATTATTCGTATAGTTTTTTTTTGGTCCATGAATATGCAATTAAGCCTCTCTCTCCTCACTCCCCATTTTAAAAGTATTTTTTCCCTACATCAGACTTAAGAGATTTGGCCGTTCTGTAGGTCTTCTAAAAAAACTAGTTTTTGGTTGTGTTGATTGTTAATTTGAGTTTTTTGGTTTCCTATTTCATTTTTTTCTGTTTATATCCTTAACAATTCCTCCCTTCTGTTCTTTCATTGTGGTTATTTCATTGTTCTTTTACTAACTTCTTGAGCTGTTTGCTTACATTATTATCTTTCTTAATTTTTGATGAGTACCTTTATAATTTTAATTTTTTTGTTTTGGATCCTACTTTGGCCACCACATTTGGCATGTTTAGATTTCACAGGGCTCTGTCTTTGTTGTTCATTTAGAAATAGTATGTTGTTTCAGTTTTATGCCCTTTTCAGCCCATGCGTGCTTTGTCAGAATGTTTCATTTCCAAAGGGTCTTATGGAACTAAGGTTCCAATTCATTCTTATGGGCTATTTTCCCCTTTGTGGTTAAATCTGAATCTATTCTAGTCTGGAGCAACATGTTTTTAAACCTATCATAAGTGTGTTTGGGCAATTTTTATAGTTACATAAGGCCCACAAAGCCCTTTTTTTTGACCTGCATAAAATTTTAATTACATTTACTTTTATTTTATCTAATCCTTGTAATCCATCACTTTTCATCTTTCTTCTTTTTGTGAAACACCCCCCCAATACCCCTTTAACATAGCTGTTGTTGCCATTCTGTGTCAGGATCCTTCAGGTTCCTGCTCTGTGGACGTGAGTGCCATGTGGTGGGACACAGCTGGTTTCAAAGAGCCACGTATCGTAACCGCCTGTGAATATGTAGTTTCTCTTTGGAAACCTCTGGATGCTTGGCAGTGGGAAAAAATTTATTCCTGGCACTTTGCAGAGGTAAGTTAGAATCTCATAGCTGGAGATCTTTGCAATCATTTGCATGGTAATACAGATGGGCAGCTTACCAAAAGTGTGGGCTCTGTGACTATGCAAGACAGCAGAGAAGGGTTTTTTCCCCAACATTTTATTATGGAAAATTTCAAACATACAGAAAAGTGGTACAGGGACCACTCATATACCCACCAGCTAGACTCTACAGTTAACATTTTTTATTTGCTGTATCATATGCTTATCCAGAGATGGATTTTTACAAGAGACCTGCTGGAGGAGCTTGGAATTTCATGCTCAGATATTATTTCTGCTTTTTTTCTGTGTGGCCTTTCTTCTGTCCTTGTCCACCTCCATACATATCTTACACGGTTGCAATCTTAGTGTGCCTAAAGTTTTTAAGCCTGCCTGTTCTTACCATATAAACATGTTTCCTGGTTTTACATATTCTCCATACTTACTTGCTTATTTTGAATTTTATTTTTCCTAGCTTTACTGAGGTATAATTGACAAATGAAATTATAATATATTTAAAGTGTGCAGTGTGATGGTTTGATGTGCATACACATTGTGAAAGAGTTCAAATTAATCAACACATCCATCACCTCAGTTTCCTTTTTTTTGTTCTCTTGGCGAGAATACTTAAGATCTACCATCTTAGCAGATCTCGTTCTTGTTCTCCACTGTACCTACAGCTTCTCACACTCTGTTTTGCGGAGTGGTGCTCAAGAAATATTTCTGAGGGAATTAACTTGTTTTGAATGGCTGTGTACTGTTGCATTCATCCACACGCCAGGGTCTATTATTCTCCCATTGCTAGAAGCATAGGTTGTGTTAAATGCCGCGGTAAACACTGTTATGCATATAGCTTATTTGGATTTACAGCTTATAAAAGAGGATGTTTGCTGAATCTTTTCACATTTGTTCAGATGTTAGAAACTGTCCTGGTACAGTGAGAATAGGAAAGGAATGTGACAAATTTTGGAAATTTTAGATTAATTAAAGATGAAACAACCAAATGTAATTTTTGGCTGCTTTGTTTTATTTAGGTTCCAGTATTGCAGATAATTCTAATGCCTGATGTTTGTAATCTTGTGTGTGTGGCTTTGGGAAATTTGGAAATCAGAGAAATCAGGTATGTAATTCTCAAAGAGTAGTTTTATTTCCCTCCATCTTTGTCTCTGTCTTTTTTCTTTTTTTTTTGGAGCAGAGAAAGGTTTATGGCAAGGCTGAGCAAGGAGGATGGGGTGGCTTATGCCCAAGAAAACCCCAAACTCCCCGAAGAGTTTCAGCAAAGCTTATTTAAAGGCCAGGTAAGGGAGGAGGGTTGCAGGGTACGTGATCACCTCTCTGCCATTTTGTTTTGAGTGCAAGTTATAACCAAGGCTTGAGTCTTGAAAGAATCTAAGTTTAGCTCTAAAGAGATTTGTTTAAAAAAATGTGCATCAGTAGAATGACATCCCTTACTAAAGTTTTCTTTTAAAGTTTGAACCTAGTTCTTTAATATTAAAAGCTTACTCCTCACTTCTCTGCATTTTTCTTATGTTTGGTTTAGGGCATTACTTTGTTCCTCAGATGGTAAAAGTGGAAAGCAAGTACTCCTGAGCTCTGGAAATATAAAAACTGTGCTTGGCCTGACAAAAAGGAGGCTAGTCAGTAGCAGTGGGACCCTTTGTGATCAGCAAGTAGAAATCATGACGTTTGCAGAAGATGGAGGGTAAGAAAAGCATTGGTTGATTTTAACTGTTAGATAAAGGATGGTTTTTGACACAGGGTTTCAGAGAAAGTCAGATCATTAACATCTTGTTTTTCTACGCTATAGGTGTAGTATGGAAGGTTCTGCCTCGACACTGGGCTATAACATAGAAGCAGCTTAGAGAGGTGGGGACATGGCAGGGAAGGACGCAGTGGAGTAGAGAGGCTCAGCAAGGGTGCCTCGTTCAGTCTTCTTTGACATCTCAGTGTGTCCCTTGAGTATCACAAATATCTCAAGATCCTATACCCTTTTCTGATTCCACATACGTGGTCTCCATCGCTTCACTTACCGTCTGAATGCTGGCTACACGCAAACATGTATTTCTAGTTCAGCTCTTTCTCAACCTCTAGACCTGCATGCCTATTTATTAGACATCTTGTGGATACCTCAAATTCAACATGCTGGAAAAGGAGCTCCGAGCATCCTCTGTGTCTGTCGTATGCTCACTACACTTTATTGTGATTATTTATCTGTCTTTCCTAACAGGGCATGGACCTTGTTTGTCTTATTTATTCATGACCTGTTGCAGTAATCTGGACAGGAGATAAGTAATTGTTTGCTTAAATTAGGAAAGTGTTCCTGGAGATGGGGAGAAGCAGACAGATTTGAGAGAAATGAGATGATAAAATCATTAGGACTTGGTGACTGAGTAGATAGAAAGGAAAGAGAGAGAAGGATACTGTGCAGGTTTCTGGGCTGGCCACCTTGGTAGGTGGTATTACAGTTAGTTGAGACAGCAATGCAGAAACACATGGTTTAAAGGGAGAGCTGGTGAGTTTAATTTTGGATATGTTGAATTTGAGGTTCTTGCCATATATATCCAGGTAGATAATATGAAAGTAATATATAGTCACTGTGGAAAGCTTAGAATACACATATTTTCTGGATGAAATTTTTTCTTCTGGTATTATGTTAGTGTTTATTATGTATAGTTCAATAATATGAGAAGAGCTGCTTAGAAACTGTTTTCGTACAAAGTGCTGATTTTTATTACTATTTTAAATACAGAAGCAAAGAAAAACAGTTTTTGATGCCCCCTGAAGAGACTATACTGACTTTTGCTGAGGTTCAAGGGATGCAGGAAGCTCTGCTGGGTACCACTGTAATGAACAACATGGTTATTTGGTAAGCGTTCCCTCAAGGGCCTCAGTTTCCTCATCTGTAATAGAAGGATATACCTTTAATTTTACAGGGTTGTTACGATTACGTGAAAGACTCTGTAAATATATTTTTGTTTGTTCACTGTCAGATGCTACATACTTGTCTTGACAAGAACATCCTATTAATTCAGACAGCCCAAGTTCAGACTACTTTAAAATACATGAAATTTTATTGTTGTCAGAAATATACTGCTTCTGGTTAATGGCTGAGTAGCTTTCTCAGACTGATTCTCCTACCTCAAATATCTATAAATTCTGCACAAAATATGAAAAACAACTGTCTGAAAGCACTAGTGAGTGAGACAAAAAAAAAAAAAAAAAGTAGTATACTAGAGGAAATGCAGTACTTAGAAGAAGGAAGTGTCACCGGGCGAGTTTGCCATTCAGAGGGCAGGCCCCAGTCTGCACACTTGGTGATTTAAAGCCTGACAGAAAAACTTCCTGTCTTGCTGGCCTAATGGACGGAAGGACAGAGTTCAGGGTGAGTACAGCAGCAGGAAAGTGAGGGAGAGAAATCCCGAAAGTAGAGCCGGAGAAGGAGCCCTAAACTCTGCCTAAACGTCCAGCTGCACACATGCAGGACGGACTTGGGGCGGCCCAGGTAAAGCAAAAGGAACGGAACTGGGTTCTCAGCTTTTGGAATATAAGTTCAGCCAGTTTAACTGTTTACTAGGTGGGAGCGGGGGCTGGAAATCACTATTCTTCAGAGGAACCTAACAGAATGCAGAGTTTATGTGATATGTCATTCATAATGGCTAGAATACAATCCGGAATTACTAGATATACAAAACATGCTTGATTACAGGATTCACATGAGCAGATCTGTGATAGGGACACTGAAGTTGAAAAGTCCCCAGCCACCTCTCTTTCCTGACCATGGTGGGGACCACACCTGGCCGCAGGCACCTGCAAGGTTAATTTGCAGTAGGAGAATAGATTAATTTTTTTTTTTCTCAAACACCTCCATTAACTTCCCTTGGGGCCAAAATGGGTCTTGGTAAGAGAAAGTTACAATATTATTGTCACTGCTTCCTCCCTGTTCTGCACTGTCCACCCCTAACCCTCTAGGGATAAACTAGGAAAGCATGGCCCCTGAGAGAAACTTGGTCCCCTCCCCACCAGGGAGCCTCTGGAATTTGACCATGATCTATTCTGCCAGGAGAGCCATTTTCAGATGTCCTGCTGTCTACAGCAGATTTCCACTTCAGGCACCTTCCTCAGGGTTTCTACACACAGGTCTTACTTGAGGACAATGTTCTTTACAAAATTTTCTTTTCTATTCTTTCTGCTGTTTCTACAGTCTGAACCTTCATTATTTGGCTCCTAAACTATTATTATAATCTAGTAATTAATTGGTCTCCTTGCCATCAATCAATATTAAACCTCCAGATCATCTTTCATACTATTACTTTATAAATACTCTTCCTCCCCATCCACCCCCACCCCCTGAAATGAAACCTTCAGTGGGGCCCATATTTGCTTTCTTCAGCTTCCATTTCCCTAATACTTCATTACAGAAATTCCCCTCCATTGGGGGTGGGTAAAGCTCAGTGGTAGAGTGTGTGCTTAGCATGCACGAGGTTCTGGGTTCAATCCCCAGTACCTCCACTTAAAAAAAAAATTCCCCTCCAGCCCTTCCCTACTCCTTCACTTTCTTTTTTCATTCCACCCTTCAGTTCCCCACTTCTTCTAATTGTGGTCTTCTGGCATTTCATAGATAACGGATCACAGTGGACTTTGAGGTTGGGAAGGGACCTCTATACTTGGCTTTTAAGTGTCAGTTTAAGTTCTTAGTTTAAGGGGTATCTTCAGCCCCACAGTTGCCTTAAGTTCTGTTGCACCAGACCTCATTGATGTTTCCCTCTGGAAGTTCATCTTGCCCTTATTTTTCGCTTAGCATGTGCTACTTCGTGTTATGAAAGTCCTTGAAGACAGGTACTGTATCTTGTATCTATTCTCAGTGCCTGTCTTAGCTCCTTCCTTAGTTATTCAGAGGTGGTCTATCAAAAGCTATCATTTACCTTTTGGACTGTATATAGCTTTATATTTACACATGGAAGTTGTTCACCTTTCCTGTTGAACTCCTGATTTGTTAGATGTCTGAAGTGATTCATGTATACTCAAGGGTCAGTGGCCCTTTTTGAAACTATTGCTGAAGGTCTAAATATTTATTCTTGATCCAGCTGTATTAACTGAGCACCTGTCTTTCAATCATTTATGGATAACTGATTCTCTTACTTATGTACCATCCTCTGAGAGAGATGCAGATATGAGTCAGCTATGCATCTTAGTCTCAAGGCCCCTAAAATCTAGCAGGGAAATAAGATTGCTCTGCAATTCAAAGTATATAATTCGTTGACAACTCACACAAGGTCAGAGTGGTAGAGATTTAAACAAAGTGCTTTGGGATTTGGGGAAAGCACATTTACTAAATACAGAACGTATACTAACTTCTGTAAGGGATAAACCTATTCTCGTGTCCCTTATATGAGGAAGACCATGTGTATGTACATAAGAATTTCATTTTCCTTCTTTAATTGTTATACACAGCACCTGGTCCATAGAAAGTTCAGTAGCATTTGTGGAGTGAATACATTATACCCTATTACAATATATATTAAATTAAAAATGAGGCATATGGACAGTACTATTGGGAGCTGGAAGAGAGGAGATTCGTGTAGACTGGTGCAGAAAGGGAGGAGTGATAGAGTAAACGGAGCTCACACAGCTGGGAGGAGGTGGGACACAATCTAGGCCTTAGAGGAATGGATGGGCATTGTCAGTAATAGGGATGAGAATGCATCAGTAACGGGGAGTGCATTGGAAGGGGTATAGACCCAGGACTGTGCATGATAACGCTGCGTGGGCAGTGAGACGATTTCAAGTACGAGAGCAGTGAGTGATAGTGCAGCACTCAAATCATGAGGGTTATAAGTACCATGAAAAAAACTTGGGCTTTACCTTATGGCTAATGGGGAGCCACCTGAAAGTTTCTCATCAGCAAAGTACGTGGTAGAACAGTTATCAATGTTACAGATCCTCAATGAAGCTAAGGAGTGGTTCCAACAAACTTTCTCTTTTTCTTCTTTATCTGCACCCTCCCCTTTCTTCCTTCTTCTGTTTGTCACCCCATCTCAGTCTTCCCTTCTTTCTTCATTATCTTGGTCGAGCTCTAGTATAAAGATATATTATATAGACATAATTATAAATCTGTTTTAGGTGTGGTTTCTCACCTAACCAAATTCGGTTTCCTGACCATTGTCTTCCATGGAAAATTTAGGCCTTACATTTAGACATACCTAATTTCAGTACAAGTGAAATGAGATAATGGAAAACTTTTCTCACTGAATTTGAAGAGATTTATCCCTAGTGGCATAGAAGATTTTTCGATCTAAGGCTGAACTATCAAGTTATGCTATTGGCAAAGTTAAACTACGATTCTGATTTAGCTAAATCTGTGACTAAACAAAACTAAGGTACTGTGTCCTTTAGTTTTTCCCTTGGTCACCTCCTAAAGGATTCTGTGATAAATAAGAGAATACTATGTGAAAGCCAGTTTGCTGGAGGAATGTTATGAGCTTTTTTATTTTTGGTGTCCAAGGAATTTAAGAACTGGCCAGCTCCTAAAGAAGATACACGTTGGTGACTCCTACCAAGCTTCAGTCTGTCACAGAGCCTATTCTGAAATGGTAAGTAATGATCTGCTGGGACCACTTTGTGTCTGCTTTGTGTGTTACTGTTGGTCTCACTGAATAAGAGCCATCACTTACTAAGTGGTAATTAATCAACCCTCCCTGATGCCTTTTTTTTAAATTGGATAGCAGTTTTTGTCCTTTCTGGAGATTTATGAGGGAGAATAGGTGGTGGTACAACATGATTGTCTGGGTAAAATTTCTGGCTGTATGACTGCAGGGCAAACGTTTATTTCCAGCTGTGAGTCTGTACCTAGAAATGGTATGCCTGTGATCAGACTTGGCTCCCAACCACATGGCCATAAATGATTTATGATGTGGATGAATACCCTTGGGGAGGATGACTAAATGGTCCTAGACACGTTTTCCTCTTAGGCTCTGGTGTTCTCGTATAGAGACAAATGCAGCTTCTTAGCTATTATGTTAATAGACTTTGCTTACAGTCCAGTTTTAACATGTGCACAGGTTGGAGGTACTTGTTTAGGGGTCAGGGGTAGCTAACTGCTGGAGCGTCCACCGTGGAGCCAGGAGCAGAGGCAGTCGCAGCCAGTTGAGCGCCCTGTGGAGGCTGACTTGCCCAGACTCAGCAGCAGCCCTGCAGGCACCAGCACCCAGAGGCCCTGGGTGCAGGGGTTGCATCTTTCCCTAGCCTAGCAGCACCTGTGGACGTGAACTCCAAACTTGCGTGTCTTAGATAATCTATCACATTATCTTGGGACTAACTTTTCTCCTCCTAAAATAAGAGGGTTGAATTCATCTCTGGAATGATTAAATTTACCTACCAGGCATTTAAGTAGTTTTACATTTTTGTTATTACAGCATTAATACTTATTTGATTTTGGGGGGAGAGGGGAGGTAACTAGTTATTTATTTATTTATTTATTTTTAATGTAGGTACTGGGCATTGAACCCAGGACCTCGTGCATGCTAAGCATGTGCTCTGCTCACTTGAGCTATAGCCGTCCCCCCACATACCTATTTGATATTAAAACATTTAATGCAGAAATGTATAAGTAGAAAGTAAAAGTTCCTCATGAAGCCGACCTCCAGAAATAATAGTTAATAATTCAGTGCAGGAATCGGCAAACTCTTTCGGCAAAGAGCCAGAGAGTAAATATCGTCAGCTTTGCAGGCCACGGGGTCTCTGCTGCAGGTACTCTGCTCTGCCGCTGCAGCCGCCAGGCAGCCAGAGATGATATGTAAACAAATGCGTGGGGCTATGTTCCGAGGAGACTTTCTGAAACTTGGATTTCATTTAATTTTGACGTGTCACAAAACATTCTTCCTCTTTTTTGCAACCATTTCAGAGTGCAAAAACTATTCTTAGTTCACTAGCCATACAAAAATAAGCACTGAGCCAGATTTGACCTGTGGGCCATAGTTTGCCAACCGCCTAGTTGAGTGTTTGGCATTTAACATTCTTTTTGACTCTCAGTTGTTTTTTAATTATGAAGGTAATTTATTCTCATTATAAGAATTCAGTCATTCTAGAAATGTATGAATTAGAAATGAATATTATTAATCCTAAGATGTCCCTATAATCAATTTTCCCCATTTTACCTCCAAAGACAATTACTTTCATGTGTGTATGTACATGTATGCGTGACATATATCTTCACACACAATAATATTATTAGAACATGTAATTTTAAAGCTGGGAGAGATCTGTAACTCCTTTTCCGACAGAAACAACTATAGGTGATGGTGTCTTTTTGTTGTTGTTGTTAGTTTTACTCTATAAATAAATAGGCTATTGCGAACTGGCCTGAAAATCCAGTCACCACTTACAAGATTGTTTTTATCGGAAAATCTGTTCTGAACTTTCAAAAACCAGCTTACAGGTGAACATTTCTAGTTTGAGGACTCGCTACGTGTGTTTCTGTGTCCTCTTTTCTCATGCCAGCATTTCCCCAAATGGATGGCATGAGATGTTAGCAGTATCTAAAGTGGAGGAAGCTGATAAGTCAGGAGACTCATGCCTGCAAAGACTGGCTGAAAAGTCCCTGGGAGCCCTGTGCTGAAGAAGCCAGAAGTCCAGCTCAGTGATAGCCTCCAAGTTCTGCCTGGAAAAATGTGAGCCAGTGATTAAATCCTGGGTACTTAAGAGCCTGTTAATCATTCCTGAAATTCTTCAGTTTTGTCTCTGCCATCACTTTCTTTTTCCCAGCATACTCTTGATGATTTATTTGGTTATTAATTTTTCTCCTAAATTAGGGGCTCCTGTTTGTTGTTCTGAGTCATCCTTGTGCCAAAGAGAGCGAGCTGTTGGGCAGCCCCGTGTTTCAGCTGATTGTGATTAACCCAAAGACGACCCTGAGTGTGGGCGTGATGCTCTACTGTCTTCCTCAAGGGCAGGCTGGAAGGCAAGTGTGTGGCTGCCATTCAGTGAGTGTGACATTTTGAAAGGCACTTGTGCAAATAAAAAATAAAACCATTTTTCTGTGTCATGGACATGAACGGAAAGATGAAATACTACAGATAGTGGTAGAGAATGTTAAGAAGTAAGGGGAAGCGTGAAGTTTAGTAGATCTGAACCAAACCTCAGATCCCCTACATCCAGAGCCCCACCAGTATGGCACTGGATAGATGTGTTATGTGTATTCAAACCCTGTTTTTTTCCCATAACGAAAACATTTCAAATACAAAGTAATTAATATTCTCCACAAGCAAACAAACAAAAATTTTAAGGAAGTTTTAAATGTACTTAGGGAGGTATCTTTACTTTGAAATCTGACTGAGCCTCCGTCCTGTAGGCAGTTGATATTTATCTGCTGATAAATATCTACTGACTGGTGAGAAGATCTGTTTATCAGTGACACAGTTATTGGCATCCCAGCAGTTTTCTGAGCTATGTAGAGTTTGTGCTCGTCTTATAGGCCAACCAAGCAACATCTGAACCTTGTCATTCCCAAAGACTACCTTTATTCATGTTTGAAAATAGACCTAGTAAATCAAGATCACAAGGTTTAGCTTCAATAGGATAAGGAACCTTGCTAGTTACAATGTGTATTTCTGTGTTTCTGTGGATCTTGTGCAAAGCTTGCTGGAAGATACGTGTTCTAAAAGTCTCTCTCTCTGTGTACTTGTCTGCAAATGTTCTTAGCTCAGCAAGAACCTCAGAACTAACATCTGTAATATTTGCTTGCATAAAACTTGTTTTCTTGGATACGAAGAGAGAACCGTAGTCATTGGCCTAGAAATCGAGGATACAAATAACTGCTTGGTCAGACATTTCTTTTGTCATTTTTCAAACCCATGTGTTTAGCGAATCTGGAAAGCCTGTTTGGTGCCAGTCCTGTAGGAAGCACTGCTGTGTCTAATCTCATGGAGGTTAGAAGAGAAAACCAGTGACTGCTGTTCAGTGCACAGAATGCCGTGAGGCTGGCACTGTCTGGAAACACAAAGGATGGAGGGGCACCTTAACTGGCAGAAGAGGATGGATAGACTCAAGGAAAACTTGATGGAGTTTCAAAAGATGAGCTAGGATTCAGCTACACAAAAGTTGGGTATGAACCAGGGATAAAAAATATCATTCAGTTCACTCAAATATTCACTGAAGACTGAGTATGTGCCAGGCTTTCTGCAAGGTGCTGGTAATACGGCAGTGAGGACTAACAGTTAATTTTTATTAAGCACTTCCTGTCTGTTAGTTGCATAAAAAGCTCAGTGCAGTACCTATTTCATTAAACTTCACAGTAATCCTATGAAGTGGGTCCTCATATAATCACATCCCTGTTCTACTGATGAAGTTAAATAACTTGCCAGGGTCACACACGTCTTACTCTGTTAGAATTCAAACCCAGGTAGCTGAGTGCAGAGCCCTGTCCTAAAAAGGCAACCAGATTTTTGCTTTATCATGTTTCCATTTTTCTGGGACAGACAGCCACCAAATGTGGAAGTAGGATAAACTCACACAGTGGAAAGCGCTGTGAAGATAAAAGAGGTGACGTGATAGGGAGCAGAGCATATGCATGTGTGCACTCTCGAGATCGCTGATTAGGTGGCCCCTTTCTGTGGAGGCGACAGGCCGGAACGATGGCCAGAACCTAGCCAGGCTAAGATCTGGGGTGAGCCTGCCCAGGAGAGGGAAGAGCAAGAGCAAAACTAAGTTTGGCTGGTTGAAGAGTGGAAGGAAGGCCACTGGGAGCTGGTGTGCAAAGGTACCAGGGGGCATCAGAGATAGCCAGGGCCTGCAGTGATCATAGCCAGCCGTCCTAGGATTGCAAATATAAGCACTGATATTTCCAAGTTTTTTGTTGTTCTTGTTGCTCTGGGGAGCATGGTTTTGACTTTTTTTTTTTTTTTTTTTGATGTGTGATTTGTCTCGTCTCTGCTTGATGTTAGGTTCCTGGAAGGTGACGTGAAAGATCATTTTGCTGCAGCAGTACTGACTTCTGGAACAATTGCCATTTGGGACTTACTTCTGGGTCATTGCACTGCTCTCCTTCCCCCTGTCTCTGACCAAAATTGGTCCTTTGTTAAATGGTCAGGTACAGATTCTCATTTGCTGGCTGGACAAAAAGATGGAAATATATTTGTGTACCGCTACTAATAAGATAGGATAAGGTGGAAACACGGTGTTCTGGATATTTTTGGCCTCTTTGTACTTCTTGGAGTTGTAACTCTAAAGAAGACTGTCTGAAAGGTGTTTAAAATAATTACTTGTATTCATTCAGACTGAAGAGTCCGATGGTGGGGGCACTACTGATCTTGAATGCTTATACTTACTTTGGGGGAAAGGGGTTTGGGATTGATTTTTGTAATTCCTCACATTTGCACATTCGCTTTTAAAGGTGTACAGAAAGCTTCAAATGTTAATAAATATTTATTTTGATACATCCTGCTTGGCATATTTTTTTCCTATCCTATAAAGATCGTTTTCAGAAACAAGAACTAATTTACATCTAGAATACTTAGTCCATGACGCTCGCAGAGTAGATTTCAGTTGACTTAGTATACTAATACGCAGTATACCTTTTATGCTGCTGGTAATACTTAATTTTCACATACCTCCTAAAAGCAATACAAAGCCTATTAAAAATGCTAATTTAGAAATGCTGTTGTTCTTTTTCATTCTCACGTGCATCTTTGATACCAGTGCCAACATTATGACCAGAGTCATGTTGGGTCAGCAACACAGCTGTACTGAGTATATCGTCTTCGTCTTTGCCTAAGTGGCTTGAAAGACAGCAGTTTTTAAAGTCCTAATCTGCTGGTATCATTGGAAATTTTATCCCAGTTTACAAGTATTTATTGGCCTATCTTGAGTATACAGAGAGTATGTATTCATGATCTATATAACTATTTGCACTATTCTCTTTTAAAGATACCTTTTATGATATTACTATGGTGGTTTTTGCTAACTTCATTACTGCCCTTTGATAGGTCTGCATAAAAGATTTCTCTCCTATACTAATTCTGTCCTCACTGTCTCTAACTTCAAATGAAAGAATACATTGCTGGCACATCATAGATAATAGAGACCTTTTCACAAAGACTTAATTTACTCAGGAACCCTGAGAAACATGTTGTCTTGATTTTAAGAGTTAAGAAAACTGAGTAGAGCTAATTCAGTAACAGTAGAACAAACACTGAGCACATCCTTGACATAGTAGATGTGAAAATGATTGCTGGGAGGCCCCTTCCCTGCAAGAGTGCACAGGTTACTGATTTAATTCAATTTAAATACTGCGTTTTAAATTTAAAGGGTGTGTTCAGAGTGCTGCTATGGAAGCTCCATGGGCAAGCACAACGCGGGGTGCAGGGAAAGCTGCTTGAAGAATGACAACGTAGCTGAGTCTTGCAGGGTAAACAGGGCAGAGCAGAGGCAAGGGATATTCCAGGCCGCAGGGACAGGATGGTGTGAACTACAGTCAGCTCAGTATTACAGGATAATTATGCCAAAGGGAATGGAATCAGGAAGCCAGAAGGGTGGTCAGGGAGCTGGTGAGGCATGTTAACAAACCTGGACTTCATTCTGCACATGAAGAGGCTGTTGAAGGGTTTGAACAGTGAGGCAGTAAGTAAAAATAAGTTCCTTTCTTGTGTCAGCGATTGGTATTTAGGGAAATAGAGTATCTATGCCATTTTAGCTCTGGCTCTAAGCAGCCATTCGCCCACGGATGTGGACAGCTGGACCGCGCGCTCCGAAGACGCAGCGCCTCCAGGAGCCGCCGGGGGCCGCCACCGCCGGCAGCACCCGGCAGAGCCGCTCTGTGCGTCGCGGGCGCCGAGCTCGAGCGGATACTGGACCGGTGGGCTCTGCGCAGTGCATCCTGGGTCGGCGTAGCCATGGCGGCTCGTGTCCTTTGCGCCTGTGTCCGCCGACTGCCCGCGGCCTTCGCGCCACTGCCCAGGCTTCCTACGCTGGCCGCCGCCCGGGCGCTCAGCACCACCCTGTTCCCCGCGGGGTCCCGGACCAGGCCTGGGGCTCCGCAGCCGGCCTTGGTGTTCGCGCAGGTGACTCGCGGTGACTTTGTTGGGGCTTGGCAGGGGTCAGGCGGCGGGCCCACTCGGGGGGAGGGGGAGGGGCCAGGCAGCGGGGTCGCGGCTACTGTGGGCAGGGGTGACCGGGGACACTTGCTCGCTCCCCATCCCATCGCCCAACGGTGCTCGGTTGACCCCTGCCGGGACCTGGGTGACCTGGTGATGACGAGCAAGAGCACAGACCTTCCAGTTAAACACGCCTGGGTTCGAATGCTGGCTGCCACTTAGCGAAACTTTGGACAAGTCTTGTAATCTCGCTAAACGTCAGTCTGAACCTTAAAATCGGGTTACTAGTCTCTAGAGCTAAGGCAGCTTTCCTGAGTAGAAAATATAACAATATAAAATAGAGGGTATGAAAAACAAGGGAGTGGCCTAAAATGGAGACTTGAAGTCTTATACTTGACCCAGACAGCCGTGACTATAAACTGTCTGGGAGCCAGAGCACAAAAAGAATTCCCAGAGTTCGGTGGGGCACAGCACCCAGATGAAGACAAAGCATTTCTGCAGGGAAAGCTCACCTGCTCCTGGGACTGGAACCAGACTGACAGGCATAGTGGTGATGGATTTGGAGCTGTGATCTGCCCACATCATTCAGTCCCCAGTAAGAGAAATCTACAAATCTGCAGACTCAGAGCCCATGTCGGTGTTCCACCACCTTGGTCTTTAATCTGCACCATGGACTGATTTCTTCCCACACAACACACTACACTTTCACATCTCGTTACCTTTTCTTGGCCTGTCCTTCCCTCGTGGAAAAATCTGTCCCTGTCTCCTGGCTAAATGCAAGTCTGGTAGCTCCACCTTCCCTGCCTCTCAAGGATCAAATGACAACTTTTGTTAGTGAAGCAGCCTACAGATCCCTCTGACATGGCTTTTGCCACATTTTTATTACAACTAAAACGATCTGTTTGGATTGGTCTTTTCCGCTTGGACCATAGGCTTCTCTGAGGGTAGAGGTCATGGCTTATTTATCTTTGTGGTTCCAGCCCACTGCACAGTGCTTGGTACAGAAGGTGAAGTTCGAAGGCTGCTGAGACAGGCACGTAATAGAGAAAGACACTGAGGACAGGTGCGTGTACAGTACAGAAGCAAGAAGAGGACTTAACTAACCCCCCAGTGTTGAAGGCAGCAGTTGCTCAAGCAGTCGTGGCTGGATGTAATGGTACATGCAGAGGCCGAGAGGAGCCCAACTCTTAGGGTTGACCCTCAGGGTGCCTTTGGAAGGGAGAGATCTGAGTTGAGATGGGAAGACGGCAGGCATATGGTGAAGGGTGCATTGT
This sequence comes from Camelus dromedarius, assembly GCF_036321535.1. Lineage (NCBI taxonomy): Eukaryota > Metazoa > Chordata > Mammalia > Artiodactyla > Camelidae > Camelus > Camelus dromedarius. The sequence goes on along the minus strand of NC_087459.1, from coordinate 18,069,027 downwards.
GCCTCACTGAAGAATGTGGATGTTCTCTGCCTGGGTCACAGGGAGTGAACATTAAATGAGATTTGCTGAAGGAATATTTGAGACCTTTCCTCCCAGTCAGCCAGGCTGGCTGACCCAATAAACATGATGGTGAGGGAATAGGAAGAGTGGAGGCTGGCTCTGAGGTTTCCAGCTAGAGCTGGAGAAGGAATGGAGCGAGTGATTTGGAGGAATTTATTTCCAAAGTGAGGCTGAGATGTCTGCTACCTGGTGGAGCTGTCCAGGGAGCAGTTTGTAGGGATGGTCTTTAAACCCACCTAGGCTCCTCTGAGTTTCCCTTAGTCAGAGATGAACCCCAGTGGAAGTAAGATGGATGTTAACGTAAATGTGTCAGGTTTATTTCTACTAGTCCTGCAAACAGTGCCTTCTCTGAAATCTGTGGGAGGTGATTTATGTTGCATATAATTGTCAAGTGTAGATGTTGAGGAAAAACAATAAACAAACAATGTTGGCTGTTGTGGGTACTTTTCACAAGTGCTTGTCCATACTCTTATCTTTTTTTTTTTTTTTTAAATGGCTGAGATCCTGCAGGAGGGAGGCAGTAAGACCTTCCAGGAGGCCATTCTGGGAGACCTGGTGTGAGATACCTAACCGTTCTCAGTTTCCTTATCTGTAAAACGGGCTTATTATTAGCTCTAAAGGAGATGACATCTGTGAAGTGCTTGGGGCAGTATTATAGCCTGACATAATGATGAGAAACCAGTAAAGAGCCCGGAAGTGAAGGCATGAGAGGGGAGGAGTCAGATCAAGTACTTTGGGGCTACACCACTGCCAAACTCTCAGACTCGCAGGTAATTGTCATCCTGATCCTACCAGACAGCCCAAAATAGCACTTACCGAGTCTGTGCCAGGCAGTGTTCTGAGCCCCTTATGTTATCTCATTGATGCCTCACATCAGTCCTGTAAGTTTAGTACTGTTGTTTGTGCCCATTTTACAGATGAGGAAACTGAGAAATAAAAAGGTTAAATAACTTGCTGAAGGCCAGACAGCTAGTAAGAAAGAGCTAGTGCTGGGGTACTTGGTTCCAGGGTCTGAGTGCTCATCACCTTCCTGCCTCCTGCTGAGCCTGCCACAGCCACCCATTTAGACCGGCATGTGGTCTCCAGGTGGAGCCCCTTTAATCTCATTCAGTCACCGCGTGCCCACCTCCTATAGTCACATGGCAGTGCTGCTGAGGGGACTGTGCTGGGACCTAGTGGGCCACTTGCATAGCTACCTACGGACATGCCCTCACCAGCCTCTTCCTCTCCCTTGGGCGCCATGTACATGGCAGCCTCCCCTTTCTTTCACCCAGTTCTCAGCAATAATTCCACCTCCTACCACTTCTTGATACGCACACAGCGGCCTCTGTCAGATCCTCCCACCTCAGATTTCTTTTCTGTTACCACTGGTATCTCATGTCTTCTCACTCTATCTCTTTAGTCTTTTCTGCTGCTTCACTTTTATTTGTGCCTTGGAAACCTCTCCTGGTCCTTGTTGATAAGTAGGCCTGGTGATGTTCCCAGAGCAGAGGTCTCCCTAACCCATGCTGTTGTCACAAGGGAAGGGAGACCATAAGTTTAGACAAAAAAGAACAAGTGCTCTAAACTCTGAAAGTCCCCAGACATACTCTTTAGAATATTCATCTAATCTCTTTAGCGTGCTAGTTAAACCTGATTTCAATACCTGAATTTTTTTGCAAGACAAACATTTCTTACACATGGTGTATACTGACGTGGTTCATTTGGCAGTGTTTCTTACTATGATTTTTCATAAACCATTGTGACTCTCAGGGGCCTCAACCCCAACAAAAAAAAACCCAGTTTCTATGGGGAAATGCCCTAAGAACTCCAAACTTCAGGCTCGAAATCAACTTTAGAAGGTGAACAAACCAGTTCAGGCTGGGGACTTCACAGTGAGCAGAAGTGCCAGACAGCGGTCTCGTTTTCTCCTCTTGTGCGTGGTGCCTTCCACGGCGCTCAGTCCGCTGACTGTGACTCAGAGCCCCTTGCAGATTCAGTGAAGGAATCTAGGCAAGACCCTAATACCTAGTTGAATACCCAGGGGGCTAAGAGCAGAGCGATTTGAGATATTACTCCATTGTGGCAAAGATTTAGTTGGTGGCAACAAGGCAAGCCCACTTGGAAGGGAAATAGATCAGAATGTAATGACTTTCGGGCACCCTCATCCTCTGTGGGTTGGTAGCTGGCTTCGTTTGTCCTGGCCAGAGTCAGGGTAATGACTGCTGGGGCCAGATTAGACCCTTCCGGTGGATGGTTCTCCGTGTGAGTTGCTCGTTTACTCTGACAGCTCTTTGCATGGGTAATTTTGATTCAGGTATTAAAGGTGGCAGTGCCTTAGAGAGGCAGCAGGCTGCTCGAGATGCCATGACAAGCCTTGGGCTCTTCTGCAGACCCTCGATGATTTTAGTGGCAGTTTCACTGAGCAGGACAAATATCCAAAGCCTGAGGGCTGAATAGAGGCGAGAAGGGGCCACTCGTGGCTCAGTGGGGAAGGAGGTCCGTTTTTATGCTGTTGAACTGCTCGGGCTTCTGACACTACCCAGCATGAGGCCTCAGTGCATTCTAAAGGCCAGTTAGAATCAGATGAGGTGGGTTCGCTAAATCCCTGAAAGCTCTGTAAAAGATGTCTATAGGCCAGTGCCTTTATTTCGAGGCATTTTGGGCTCAACAGTGATGCTTCCCTCCTGCCCTCGCTCTAGGTTCCAGGTGGAGTGACGCAGCTATGCCGCCAGTATAGCGACGCGCCCCCTTTGACACTAGAAGGAATCAAGGACCGTGTTCTTTACGTCTTGAAACTTTATGACAAGATTGACCCAGAAAAGGTAATTGATGTGGCTTAAATGTTTTTTCTTTAAATGAGTATTTAATCATATGGTACAAAATCAGTAAACAGTCACCCCTGCTCCCAGGCTCCCATTTCCCCTTCTGGAAGGTGCCAGTGGACCTGACTTTGTATCTTACCAGAGATTCTCAGTGTATGTATATTATATGTACTGTGACCTGTATCTCCCACCACCCCCACCCCTTTTTTAATGGAGGGACTGGGGATTGAACCCAGGACCTCGTGCATGCTAAGCACATGCTGTAGCGCGGAGCTATACCCCCTCCCCCCAATCTCCCATGGTTTTTAAGAAACACGAATGGTAGCATACTGTAAACGCTGTTCTGCTTTAACTTCACTCTTGGAGTTTTTCTCACAGTGGTACCTTAAAAAACTCCTTTAATACCTGAATCTGTGGTGTTGGTAGGTTAGATTCTGATGCGGTTTTTGAAGAATTCTTCCTGGTGATCTGGAGGTCTGAATTAAAGCCAGAGTGATAACAGACACTGTGTGCTATTCTTGGGGGAGAGGATGTCACTTCCAAGGTGTGGTATCCTAGCTGTCGGTCAGGCAGCAAGAAAAGCCGCACAGACTCTCAGATGTCATTCAGAACAGTGATCAAAGGTCTTTGTGAAATATATGGTGAATCCATCATTAGCTTTATGTATATTGTTAACCAGTTCAAAATCAGGTTGAATAAGTTGACACAGAAGCACCCCACAATATATCCTGGCACAGGTTAAATGTATGTTAGTTACGGCTCTTTATGTTTAAAATATGGCTTCTTTAGGCTCCTGGGTTGGCTCTCCCCAATTCCAGCTGACCTTCGCTCAAATAAACTCTTCAAATTAAAAAAATAAATAAATAAAATAAAATAAAATATGGCTTCTTTATATTTAAAAAAGATCTATATAATTATTAAGTGACAGTGTACCATTCAGTTATTTTGAGAAGCAAATGCTCTCATGGACTGAATTTTCTTTAATGTTCTTTCCTTGCAGCTCTCGGTAAATTCCCATTTTATGAAAGACCTGGGCTTAGACAGTTTGGACCAAGTGGAGATTATCATGGCCATGGAGGACGAATTTGGTAACACACACAGGCGGAGGCTTGGATATGCATATTGTGGTTCTTGATTTAAATGCAAAGAAATGCTGGGAGTCTGAATTGGGGTTTGAAATAGTAGTGACCCCCCCCCCACACACACCTGCTTACCATCAGGTGAAGTGAGTATTAGGCACAGGGCACTTACTTGGAAAGCACTTACTGTGGGTCTGGCAGAACACCTGGTGTGGCACTGGGCTGAGTGACCAGGAAAGGCCTAGGAGGGTGTGAACTGAGGTTCTCAGGGTGGGGCTCTGAGATGACGGGCAGAGCCTCACCTGTGGCGAAGCTGAAGACACCTCGGCGCCCCCATGAGCTAGGCCCAAATGTCGGCGCTGGAGAAGTACTGGGTGTGCTGAGGGCAGGATGCGCGCCTGCACACACTTGTACACACGCCCTGGTTCCCTGCAGCACCTCCCGTGCACGCTCCTAGTTACCCTTGTCTGGGCCGGTTAGTTGTGCAAGTGAGACCTTGATAAGGTCCCACGGCCCATTCTGGGGATGAATTGCCTAAGTGGAAGCCAAGGGACTTCTGTTCCATCCTACAGAGCAGAATTTAGTTAAAATTCCTCGGGGACCCTGCTAACGAGAGGGAGGGTGTCGATTAGGGGTAGGATGGGTACAGGGTTTCTTTTTGGGGTAGTGAAAATGCTTTAGAATTAGATCACGATGATGGTTGCACAACCTTGTCAATATACTAAAAACCACTGAATTTTGCACTTTAAATGGGGGGAATTTTCTATTATGTGAATTACATCTAAGAAATACATTGTCAGGAACATGCTTACAACTTAAATGAGGGTCAAGGTTGCTGGAAATTTTTGCTGTGCTTGTGGGTGTTGCCAAAGTGTTAGATGCTTTCAGTTCTAAAGGATTTGCTTTTTCTACACTCACACATTGTCATAAATTTTATTTTTAGGGTTTGAAATTCCTGATATAGATGCGGAGAAGTTAATGTGCCCACAAGAAATTGTAGATTACATTGCAGATAAGAAAGATGTATATGAATAAAATAACAGGTAAATAATTTGACTTAATGCAATTATGTTCTCCCATAGAATTTATCTCTCTTTGATAAAGAAAGTCTTGGGGAGAAATCGAAAAATGGAAGTACCTGACAGATTTTCACTGGTTATAAGATGCAGGCACCTTCTGGGTATCTGCCACTCCACGGGGACCAGCCCTAGTGATCACCTTTCTCCTCCAGAGCTGTTGACAGCAGTTCATTCCTGGACAGGACTCTTGATTGTCAGCCCTCCTTGCACAAAAACTGAGCAGGGTAACCCAGACGCAGAGACCTCTGCCTCCGCAAGTTACCCACCCAAGGCCTGCCCCGCCTGCTGTCCAGGAGGCTGAGATGGCCTGGCCCTTAATTAGGCAGGAGAGGCCTCACGGGTAAGAAGATGACTCCAGCACCAGACACCTGCGTTGATTCTCGGCTCTGCCACGTTCGGCAAGCCTGGTGATCTTGGGCAGGCTGCTGAGCCTCTGTAAGCCTCAGTTTCCTCATGTGTAAAATGGGGATGAGAGGACCTACCTGGGGCTTTTGTGAAGGTAAAATTGAATAGTGTGTGAGAGTCACTCAGTTCAGTGCTTGATGTAGAGGAGCTGTTCCCTAGGCGGCAGAGTAAGTAGGTGATCAGACTTTCAAGATAAAATGTTGTATTAGTGTCTATAACTCTAGTTACCCTGGACTTAGCACCTCAGAGATCATCACTTAAAGGCAGTAACAGTGGAGAGAAACACTGAACTTTTGTCTTTGCCAGAGCCCTTTTCTTTCCTGAGAGAAGACTCGGAAGATGCTGGCAAGCGTCTGCAAGTGAGAACGCATTTCTGCAGCACTGCTGACTTTGACAGAGGGATTCTGTTCAGACTTGTATTTAAGTTGTCTTAAGTGTTTTTGCCCTTTGAAAATAAATCTGTAAAACCAACAGTTCTGCTGTCTTGTTTTTTAAATTATGTCAGTAAAGTGCTTTTATATTGACATTGCTTAGTATTTTTAAAGATTTGTCTGATTTGCCATTGGTATCATGCATATCAAAAATGTAACTTTTTCAGCAGGGTACTTGAAATAAGTTTGTCTCCCATTACCTTCAGTATGAGGAATGAATGTATTAGTGATAAAAGGACTTTTTGCCTCAAAAAATTTTGTGCCTGCATTAGTTTATTGATTATCCCATGTATCAGCCGACACCAGTGTGTGAGACTAATTTCCCATCCCTGTCCTAAGGATCTCTTTCTAAAGTGATGGAATTTAATAATTTTGGAGACTACAAGGCTCTCTTTTCTCCTGGAAGTTTCCCTGTGACACATCAGCGACATGCATCAGTGAGTGCTACCTCTGCCCCTCTCTCTCCCAGCACCGCGTCAGCCCTCTGGAGCTGATGTAGGCAGCTGCCTCGCCCTTGTTGAGATTTAATTTGAGAGACCTATCATAAAACAAACAGTTGCCCTACTTTTACTGAAAGTTCTAGTCTGTGGGAGAGAGGAGACCAAGGTCTTGTCAGTAAGTACAAAGTAGCATCTTAAAGGCGGAGGGGCGGCTGAGTGACCCTCAGCTGGCAGAGGACCTCATGGCTGAGGGATGAGGGGGCAGGACCCACAGTCAGGTCTGGGACTCAGCCTCACTGCGCTGTTTCCCCTCCCTGCAGGGGACCCAGTGATCCTTCCGTGTGGCACTAGAATTGCAGACGTAGTAGGCAGCGTACTTCCCTCCTTTTTCAGTGATAAGCAATCCCTGTTACACAGCACCTTCTATTTTTTGTAATACTCAGCAAGACAGTCTTGGGAAACCGCCAAAGTGGAGCCTAAGGAGCTGCCTCATTCTTTCTCACAACTACATTTTGTTCAACAAATAGTTTGAGTGCTTATTGGGCACTAGAGATCCAACAGGAAACAAAACGGTCTGCATGTGGCTCCTTTGACTGGAATGTACCATAATTTAAACACCTGGAGTAAATGGTCTTCTGACTATTTTAACCCCCATGGCAGCTACACATTTTGCCAGAAACCGCATTTGTTGCTGCCTAAGATCACAAAGTCTAGCAGTCCTGCCACTAAAGTGATTGCTTTGCTAACATCTTAACCACACACCTGCAGTGAAATGGCCCATTCACATCCTTCTGCAGCTGCTGTAAGTCCCAGAGGAGCCACAACGAAGGAAAAAAATTCACTGAATCACACACACAATTCGTTGATAATGCTATTTGGGATCTGGGTGTTCAAACAATATAGCAAAGGCCTTTCTCCTCTAAAAACTTGCTGGAATGTTCTCTGAGAGCCCTGTGTGCCACTGTAAGTAGGGAGCATTCCAAAGTATGTGAATTAGAATAAACGGGATTCAGTGTATGTAGCATTTAATGGACTCCCGTAAATGCCTCCGAGGATCTGTGTCTGCTGTAGCAGGTCCCTTTGTGGGAGGGTGGCTGGGAGGCCTGTCGCGACCTGCTTCCGGCCCCATCTCCAGCTCAGCCACATCACTCTCTGCACCCTGCCTCCCAAACAGCCAGGGCACTCATTCTCCCAGTGCAACGACGACGTGCCCACCACGTGTGGAACGCTCTCCCAGGTGGGGGCCTCGAGACACAAAGATAAACAGTGTCTCTGCTGGCAGGAAGCTCCCAACCGGGAAGGGAGTCGGTTAAAATCCACGTGACGCTTCCCACGCAGCATCACCGAAAACAGCCAAAACTGCTGCTCCTGACGGATGAATGAGCAGCACATGCCACCTCTGAGGTGTTCCTGCTAGAATCGTTTAACGTGAATCTGATCAGGAGGGAACAAATCCAGACGTGGGACTTCAATAAATCAATGACACGGGACAAAAAGGACAAGGTACGAATCAAAGGAGACCAGAGACATGCCAGCTTAATGGGAAATGTGAAGCTTGAAAGGACTGGGGAGGAAAAAACATTTTGAGGACCACTGGACTGTATACAGGTGATAAGACAATGTTAAATTTCTTAGATATAATAACAGTGTTATGCAGTGGTTAAACTAACCTTATTGTCAGGAGATACTTAACACTTAGGCAAGCATCAAGATGTCTGCAGCTGACTTTCAGATGGTTCAGAGAAAAAAGAGAAACAGTAGCAAAATATAACAACTGGTGACCAGTATACCCCTGTTCATTGTGTTATTCTTTCAACTATTCTGTTAGAAATTTGTCAAAATAAAAAGAAAATTGAACATGATACATATTAACAAAAAGTATATTGATGGCATACCATTGGATATCCAACAACATGGGATTGGTTAAATTGAAACAATTTTACACAATGCAAGATTGGTGTTTAAAGCGAAAATAGATTATAAACAGTACTGATTCCATTTCTATAAAACACATACAAAAATATTAACGATTACCACCACATGATAGAATTATATTGGCTTATTTCTGTTAATCGTATTTTTGAAATTATAAATACCACATATTGTACAGTAAATGAAAAAAAGTACTAAAAGTCTGGGAAGACTGGGAGTAGTTCAGCAGATGCTGAGAAGCTGACTCTTAGGCAAGGCGAGCCCAGGCCGGGAAGCCTGAGCGGAGGAGTCCGAGGCTGCTGGGGTCAGCCCTGCGGCAGGCACGGGAGATGGGCTCCAGCAAGAGGGCACAAATGGGAGGTGGGACCTCAGTCTGGGCTACGGCTAGAGTGTGAGCTCACAGGTGGGGTGGCCTGTGGTTAAAGCTATGGCCAGGATCAGATCACAGAAAAGCACCTACCATCTGGTGAGGAACTTGTCAGCAGTAGGAGCGACAGGATTTTCTGCAGGACTGACAGATACACTTGAGCTCAATGGCCGGCGGCCATGCAAAGAGTAAACTGAAGGGGATGAGCCTGGTGGTTATGAGAAGAACCCAAGAGAAAGGTGCAGGCTTGGAGGCTGGGATAGAGACGGGTGGGACTGGGTCAGATGACGGAGGATCTCCCAAGTTTAGGGCTTGGGCTGCTGGTGCTGGGTGAGCTGCTGTCTGAAGGAAGGAGCGGGGAGGATCAGACTGAAGAGGGATATAATTTCAGTTTGAGACATGCTGGGTTTGTTTGTGGGATACCCAAGCAGATGACAGACAATGAGCAAGAACGCAAGAAAAATACCAGGCTGGAAACCTGGGGCTGCAGTGGATTTGCAAAGTGCTTCCCCCGGGCTGGCTCCCTCCTGCTGCTGAGTTCCCATTGCAGATTCCCCTTCCCTCTGGTAAGGGATGTAAGGGGGAATAACGACCCTCTGCTCGTGGGATGGCCTCTTACTGCTTAAGCCTAAAGTGACTTCTACTTCCTGCAGGGACAGAACAGGGCTGGGGTGGGAAAGCTAGGAGAGCTGAGACCTACCCACCACTTGAAATTACTCTTATCAAGTGCATGCGTTACTGTCAATTTTTAAAAAATGGTAGCCAAGTAAGAAATGTCAAGGTTAAAGTTTTTTGTTTGTTTTGTTTTTTAATGGGGGAGGTAATTAATTTTACTTATTTTCTCATGGAGGTACTGAGAACGAACCCAGGACTTCATGTATGCTAGGCATGGAGTCTACCATTGAGGTATACCCTCCCCACCAAAGTTTTAAAGACAACTCACAAACACTAGTTAGTTCCCTTAAGACATAGCTAAACCAGGGAAAGAAAAGAAGTAAAAGTACGAAAGCAAAACAAAAACAGTAGTCGAGTTCTTTCCTAAATTCTCACTAAGGAGAGCATCTAAGAGCACACAGACTGGTGTCAGGCTCACCCGGGTTCTGAATCGCAGCCCCAGTCACTGACAGGCATAGGACCTTGGCTAAGACTTCTCCAAGTGTAAGTTTCCTCTGATGGGTAAGGTGGGGCTGACGAGAGGGCTGTGGTGGAGTGGTGACGATATAATGCCCACACAGCTTCTGACCCAGCGCCGGGCCAGGGAAAGACTCAATGAAGGGGCTGAGGTGACAGGACTCGCCAGCAGAGCATTTAGAGCAAGTCCCTCGCAGAGAGAGCACCCTGAAGAGGCACCCACTCTTCACCTGAGGCTGGAGCCCTAGACAAAGTCCTTTCCAAGTGATTCACCTAGCACCCAGCAAGAGGTTCAAATCCTGCGGGGTGGTCTGCCAGAGCTGCTGCTTCCCAGAGTCTGGAGCATTCATCTGACAGCCCCAGACTTGAGGAAGGGAAGCCAAACTAACACGTTTCAGATTCTAAGGTGGTCACGCTCGTGTGTCTGCGGAGGGCAGGGTAAGAAGACAGTAAGAGCCCTGTGTGGCATTCTTATTCTGGAACTCCCGGAAGAAAACCATTCTCTTTCCCCTGGGGTTGCTCGTCTGGTGGAAGCTAAGTCAACAGAGAACAAAGCAGAGGCAGGAGTCGGAGGGGAAGGCACCTGACGTGACCTGAACACCCGCAGCGGCCGAGGTCTGTCTGACATTCTGGATTTTCTCGTTACATGAGCCAAATCCTTTTGTGTAAGTCATGTGAAGGGGGTTTATCTCCTCGAGTCTGAGAACCCCCGACATGGAACAAGACAAGACTCATAGCGGGAAGGGAAGGTAAGAGTAGGGGTCATAATGAAAATTAAGACTAAAAGCATGTGGGAGGAGATTACTTTTCTTGACGGTGAGAGAGAAAAGCCAACACTAGCAACAACAGAAAAGTTAAAAGGGCACTTAAAAAATACAAGGCTTACAAGAAGGATTACTGATTGGAAAGAATAGTTCCAGAAGATATTTTGGTCTGTATATTAGATGATATTACTGAATTGATATTAATTTTCTTAAGTGAGGTAACACTGTTGCACTAAGGTATAAATGGCCTTATTCTTCAGAGATGCTGCTTAAATACCCAGAGGTGGAATGTCATGATGTCTGCGTGCCTATCAAATGCTTCAGCAAATTAAAGTGTCATGTGTACTGAGAGAAAGCAAATGGAGTTAATATTTTAATAATCAGTGAATCCAAGGGAAAGCATGAGGTGGTCACTGCAGCTTATTTCAACTTTCTATAGGTTGGAAAATTTCCAAAATAAAAGCAAAAACAGCAAGGGGTTAAAATTCAATATAGGGGAAAGTGGTAAAAACTGAAAGTTGGGAGTTAATATGGGGTAGAGAGTAGGAACAGTTCTATCAGTAGAAAAAGATAGGCTGACAAGGTTTCAGAACAAAAATAGCCTCTGTCAACGGGCAAAGCCAGACGTTAATCCCCACTGAGAGCAGCCGGGCAGTGTTGGCAGAGGCCTCCCGCGCGGAAAGCATGTCACCTTCCTACAGCAGGGGTGGCTGACAGACCACCTCAGGCAAGAGGAGGAAGTCCTGCCTCCTGTCTGAGTGACTGTTCTCGGGGGAGTTCCTGTCGTAGAAAGGGTTCTGGGAGCTACCCACATTTGAGAAAATACCAAGATATCTCCCCAAAAGGTATGGTGAGATATCCCTACTGGAGTTTATCTCATTCTCCATCTGAAGAGGGTCAATCATTCCAGCCTTTTTTTTTTTTTCTTGATGTGGGGGAGTAATTAGGTTTATTTGTTTTTTGAGGCGGTACTGGGAATGGAACCCAGGACCGCCTGCATGCTAAGCATGCGCTCTACTACTTGAGCTATACCCTCCCCCTCCAAATACCCATTCATTTTAAGGTGCCTGAAGTAACAGTTCAGAATTGGGATAAAATCCAGAAGTAACCTCTGTGCAGACCGAAGACCCTCTAGGTGGGCATCAGCCAACAGACAGCACGTACACAGCCCCACTCAGCCCTCCATCTCCTGTAACAGAATCTGAAGAAGCCAACAGCACTGCTTTAGGATTACAAGGTATTGGGGAAAATGGAAAAGAGTCAGGAAGGGGCAGTGTGAGACCAGAACCTTCAGGAACATTTACAAAGTAGGGGGAAGAGAAGAGAGGGTCCAGTGGAGTGATGCTGGGTCAAAAACCAGTTCTGACAAACTATAGTCATTCTTCATGCCAAGGACTCTGCTTCTGTCCCATTTTTGGCACCAGATCTCCCCCCTCTTCGTGGGTCTTTGTAACCTGTGGCAGGAGCTGTAGCTCATCTCAGTGTTTTATCAAACATGTCCTCAAATGCTAAATGACCAGGTGAATTCACACAGGGCACCAGTCAGAAGGCAGCAGACCCTCCAATCCCTGGTGGCTAGACCAGGCGAAGGAAGACAGCCCTTACAGGGACAAGGCTGACAGCCGGGCTGGGCGGTCTGACTGACACGGAGTAAAGTCATACCCCTTCATCAACTGTTTTCAGCAGGAACACATTTGGATATACTTAAAGCCAAATAAATGAGACAGTAATATGGTACATCACAGACAGCCAAAAACTGGCTCCAGACCCAGTTCCATATGTTGGTCAATCCCCAGTACACATCAGGCGCAGGAAGAATCGGAAGGAAAAGGAGACGCAATTAATTATCAAACTTTAATTGATAGACTAATCTTACAGGGTAAACAAGAAGACAGCTAATCAAGGTTACACTTTTAAAAAAATCCAGCAGCGCAAATCTAATAGACTAAATACGTTCATCTCCTCCCAAACAGGCATTTGATTTAAAAACAAAAACCAGGACAGAGCATACACCACAAGGAAACATGGTACTTACGCATATTGTCAAATAATTCTGCAGAGCTCTTTGAGAAAGAAAAGGAAAGAGGTTCTTAGAAATTTAGAAAGCAGTAGAACCACCCAGTCTGGCAGGTACATTTACCAGATGTTGTGTACATTGGAGGGCTCCTGACCACCTGTAACTTCAGAACGGCCACCAGGCCCCAGTAAGGAAACAGGTACCAGTCCTAACTGAAGATGACTTTAACACAAAGCCTTAAGACCATCCTTTTTCAAGATGATAGGCATGAGCAGAGGCAAGGAGCAAGGGGAAGAAGCGTCCTCAGAGGATGGGGTGGAAAGCAAGCTGCCCCCGCACAGCCCTTGGCACACCGGGTCTGTCCCTTTCCCTTCCCTGACCCGGTGAAGAGAGGGTGGGCCAAGTGCAACAGCCCAGGACAGCTCCTCCAGGCACATGGTTAGAGTGAGAGTAAGAGGAAAGCAAGCCCCTGCCAGCTGGAACACGGCAACCTTCAGAGACGTGGCAAAGCGAGTCTCTGGCCCTCGTTAACAAAGCGGCATCGAAGGAGCCTAAGGAGGCCTCGCCAGGCCCACTGTGTCCACAACATTGGAGCAAAGTGCATCCTTAGCTCAGTTCACCTCCATTTAAAAAGAGCTAATGCTACTTGCGAAAGACCCGTCGTCAAAAGGAAAATACTTAATAGCAAAGAGTTCAAGGAAGTCTCTGTCTTTCCAAGTTCTCTGAGCAGATGACTGAAACACAGCTGCCGGGGGCCAGGCCGCAGCAGGGGTCACCTGGTCACCACTCCGCCCAGTCAGCTCAGGGAGGGAGAGAAAGGCATGATGTCTGCGAGCCAGGCCCTGCAGGAGGGCCACCTGCACAAACTCCAGGAGAGAAAGCAGCCCTGCAGAAGGCTCAGAGAGGCGCCCGGCCTGGAGGGTATGGCAGACCCCCGCACAGCAGAGCCCTTCTCTTGGAAGCAGCTCCTCCCCTGTCCACCTGCGCCCCCTCGGCCACTGAGGAAGGTCATGCCCCAGGGAAAGAACCTGTACCCCCGACGGCGAGGGGTCTGCACAGAAATAATAATCCTGAGGAAAAATGAACACTGTGATGCTACCAAAGAGGAAAGAGTATTTCAATTTGCTAACACAGATTTCATTTCGTTAGTCATCCTGGACAGTAAGAAAATTACCAAGAGACCACTCACAGGGCCGAGTGACAAAATAGCGAATACTGCTGTGACCACGACATGGATCTAAACCAAACCCTTCTCCCAGTGGCTGCTGGTGCTGCCCACTCTGCTCTCCGAGGGCCTCTAGCAAGGTGTCTGTGCAGAGTCAGGAGCCAGAGCTCAAGATTGTTCCAGCAGATGTGGTGAGCTCTGAAAAGCAATACTCACACAGGGTCTGTACGAAAAGATGTCATTTACATTATTTATATATAGTATCTTGAAGTAAGGAAAAAAAGCACCATTTTACTTAAAAGAAAAAGGCTCACACAGGCTTTGGTCCTATCTGGGAATGACACCAGCCTGAGTGAGAAGCAGTCTGGCCCTCAGGGAGCAAAACAATAGGGCACACAGTCTTGCTGGGAGGGAGGGTGGCAGGTGGCACGGGCAGCCGCACCGACAGGGCAAGCGAGGAGGGCAGCCCGGCACGGCCGCCTGGGGACGGAGACCTGCTGCAAGAGAACAAGAGCGGACGGGGGCACTGTCAGGACAAGTCTCTGGGACAGGGACGCTGGCCAACAGAAAGGGCAGTACTCAAACCGAGATGATGCTCTGCTTGCTACGTGACCGTTTCCTCTATAGGCCTGTCAACTGCAGAGGGAGGCTTGGACAAGTAGCAGAGAAGCACTCTTTTCTCCAGAAAACTGTGGGCCGACAAGGACAGAGAAGCTACAGTTACTGCTCCTTTTTCAAGGGATGAACAACAGGCAGTTTCTCGGATGCTATGCTTCACATACACACAGTATGTCCCCCAGAAAAACAAGAGTAGGTTTTCCTGCCTAGATGCGTAACTTGGCAGTGGCTACACCATGAGAAGCAAGAGTCTGTCTGGATGGGCTGGATTCCTGAACTACAGCTTGGAAGGGAAGGGCAGAGAGTATCACCATAGACTGGCTCACAAGGAATAGTCATCTCAGGCGAACACATGCTAATACATTTCACAGAATGAGGGGTAACAGCCTAGAATCCAAAATGTGAAGTTTGGAACATCTCTCGCCAAACCTTACGAGGAGAGCCTGCGACCAGGGAGAGGAGAACGGCGAAGACAGCAGCGAGCAACAGCGAACAGCACACGGTACCAGCCACCAAGAGCCCCGCCCTCATGTCAGAGTCAACGGAAGTTCACGTGTACAAAGGACGTAAGGGCTAAAACCAGAAGAGGGAGAGCTAATCACGACAGCCATTTATCCCATTTCTGATGTTTAAATACATCGGCCAACCCACTAGGTCAGATGTCTTTTTGAGAAAGGCAGCATCTCTGAACCTGGGATGAAGGACACTTGAACACAATGCATGAGCAGAAGGAGCAAATGGAGAAGTGTAACTGAAATAATCATTGGACTGCTTAAGAATTTTTCTTGAAAATTCTGAAGAAAGAAGGATCTGTGGCTATATGGCTGTATCATTGGCTTCCACCTGGCTCCTCTGTTGGCCTGGGAGACGTGGTTTCCAAGAAGCACCTGTGCCAGGCTGGGCCTCAAAGCCGAATCAGTGAGGGCTGCAGACAATGTCACAGCAGCAGTGGGACTCCCCAGAGATCGGGCCGTGTAGACAGGAGTCACCGCGGGACACTCCTTGGCTCAGCAAACACCAAGCCAGCGGGAGCGCCCTGACCAGACCCACAGCTCTTCCTCCCCCACCGCGCGTTCACGAGCAGCAGCGTGGCGGGAGGGAGGCCAGGAAAGGAAGCGGTGATGAGGTACAAAAGGAGGAACTGACATCTTTGGGTTCTTAAAACAAAAACTCCAATCTAGGAAGTGAGAAAAGAAAAAGGGAAAGAATTCATTCTGAATCAATGGACAGAGAAATATGGCTTACTAACCCCCACATTTTGCATACAATTTTATACGAAAAAAAAAAAACCCACCCCCAACTCATCACAACGCAGTCCGAATGTTTGCAACCAAAGAGTTATGAAACTATTTCAGGTGAAATCACTTAAAAGGAGGAAAAAAAAAAAAAAAAAAAAGAAATCAGAAAGCTTTTGATCAATCCTTTCTAAACAAAATTGGTAGATCTACTCTCAAACACACTTAAGAGTATTCCACACAACATAGTCGGAATTCAGATTTATTGATTTCCACCATATTGACTTTAAAAATGGTATGAAGCTGACTGCAGGAAAGGGAACTGGTGATTTAAGTTAAAATTAAGCTAATGGTGAAAGTACATCACCTCTGGCTTCAGTCACCACATCGCCTTAGATTGGATTTAGATTTTTTTTTTTAACAAAGTTCCAGAACTCCGAAATCCAGGGATGCTGCGGGCCTCTCCCAGCAATGTCCTTCACTTTGGGTCAGTCTCCTGGGCCAGAGGTGAAAGTGCTTTCAAAAATACTGCCACTTCCCCAGCACAGTGTCTTTGATTGCATCCACATATTGAGTCGGAACCCAGTACACCCAGTAGTAAGAGGCTTCCGTGGGGCCCAACTGAAACGCCTGGAAGGGAAAAAGGAAAACCAAGCGGTACTTCAGAGGTGGGGAGACTGAGCAGGCAGCACGACAAACACAGGGGAGGGCTGAGAAGTGAGTTAATTAAAAAGGGAAGGGGGGAAAAAACCTGTGCACATGGGGAGCATTCTTCTGTCAAAAATACACAAATAAATAAATGAAAGTAAAAAGGTGGGAGTTAGGCATAGCCGATTCTAAAGCGGTGGTTCCCGAACTCACAAGGGCAGCAGAACCACCTGGAGGGTTTGTTAGAGCAGACTGGTGGGCTCCAGCCCTTAGAGTTCCTGCTTCCAGAGGGCTGGAGTGGGGCCTGAGAATCTGCATCTCTAACAAGTTCCCAGGTGATGTAACACTGCTGATCCAGAGGCCAGTTGGAGAACCACTGCCCTAGGAAAACAGTCACACATGCACAAGGAGGCAGACGTGAATGTTCCAAGCAGCACTGTCAGAAATCATAAAAACCTGGAAACAACCTACATACCCATCAGTAAGGGAATGCAAAATTAAAAGTGACCTACTCGTATGAATACTAGGTTTCCTTTTAAAGGGTACAAACTGAATCTAGAGTTAATACAGACAGATCATAATGTCGAACCAAAAAAGGCAAGTTACAGAACGATACATACCATGATACCATTTATGAAAACTGAAAAAACACAAAACAATACTGTATCTTGGTCATGGGTATATGTGAAAATGCAGAGAGAGATGGGGGATCTGCGTGATAAGTCATGATAATGGCAGTGGGGGAGGGGAAGACAATGGGGACATTCACTGTTGGTAGATTTTCCTTTTATTTAAAGAAATATTGAAAACAAGTTACAAAATCTTTACAAAAGTCACTTCTTGGTGATGGATATATGGGTTTGTTATAGTTTCTTGGTTCATTTCTGTGTTTTCTTAACATTTCTCTAAAAATGAAAAAGCAGCCACCCTTCTCTAAGATGAGCTGTGACACATTCATCTAGCTAGTGAAATGGCATCTGCAAAAGGGGAAATAAATACTTTCATTAAGACCAAGGCAAAGGTTCTACTTAATGGAGTTTAGAAAAAGAGGGGTGATTGGAACCTGCCTCTGCCAGCAATGACTCCAGAGAGGAATGAGCATTTGACCTAAACAAACTAAATGTGAAGGCATTAGCCTTTCCACCACCTCCTTAAAAGATGTCCAAAACGGTCCACTCCACTTGTTTGAAATCCCTCTCCCAGGCTGCTTGAAAACTGGGGCTGCAAATTCTACTGGGCCGAAGTGGTGAGATGAATGTTTCAAAAGGGAGTGAAGGGGTCCAGCTGAAAATATTAAAATCCAACTCTTAAGACAGAAAAACATAACTGAGCCGGCAAAACAAATCATCTGCAATCCTTTAAAGACTACAGAGAGACCAGGGATGGAAGGGCCGCCCGAGGGCCTAAAAGGAGCCCCCGTGACGCCATCACCACGCCCAGGAGGAGAACACCCAGGAGCGGCGCACCCAGGACTGCAGTGCCCACGTTGGCCTGGCTCAGCGCCCGAGCCGACAGACCCCGACAGGGCAGCAGAGGGGACACGACTGGCTGGCTTCCTTGGGCCAGCGGGTCTGCTGTCTGCCCAGAGGGAACTGCCAGAGCGAGAGACCCCCTCTTCCTGGATCTTCCAGCACCCCTCTGTGCTGAGGATTCTGCACATCAGCCCACAGGGGGAACCACCAGCTGCTGCTCCTGGGAGCGGGCTGACGCTGCTGCGCCCCTGCTGCCCCCTCACACAGAGCACAGCAGGCGGCCCTGCCCGCACCCATCACCGCTCAGGTCAGGTCCCTGTCACAGCAACTCCGGAGGGAGGTGGCTGAAGTTCATTTTTAAAGCGGCCCCTTCGACAGTGCTGGGAAATGGAAAGGGTTTGCCAAAGCTTCTCAGGGCTCGTCACTGAGCCCTTGGCTCTGTTCTGCACAGACCTGGAGAATGCCTCCAAGCATTCTGTGTGGAAAAGAGCAGCCGCTCTCCTTAGAGCAGACCTCCATGCAGCACCAGGCCACACAGCCCACCTTCCCCGCAGGGTCCTCGGCCACCTGACGGCTGCCCCCTGGGATAAGCAACACCACTGCAGGAGGGAACTGCCTGGTGCCCTCACAGACGCCAAGGCTGGTGGGAGGTTTTGTTTTATACAACAGACAAATTTAAAATGAAGACCCATAAGCCATTCCGTCTCTTGATATTTATTTTCCTGGTCTAAAACCAAAATATTACAGATAAGACGGATGCAAAAGAGATAAAACGTATCCCCTTTAAACTGCGGGAAGGTGGCAGGTGGAGCAGGGCAGTCAAATGAACAGAACTCGGAATAGGTCACCAGATCAGGTTTAAAGAACATAAAGACAACACGGGGGTCTTAACGCCGTGCGTCTTCTGAGCACTGAGTCTCCTCAGTGAGAAGCCCACTCCCTGCTGGAGGTGCAGGAGCAGGAGCGGGCGCGGGGCTACTCACCATCATGTGGTAGTCTTCGTGTCCTTCGATAGGTTCGCTGACCACATTTTTAATGGAGCCCATGGGCAATTTCTCCGTCCGCTCTAAGTTGAGAGGGATTACAGTGATTATTCAAAGGCCCTCCTGCTCTACTCCTGTGACTCAGCAGTCCCTCATCAGGGCTGGTGGCTGTGGGACCTACTGTAAACTCCAGCCACCCCTATCCTCTAGGGACAATGGGATGGGTACCTCGGGCCCTGCTTGGGAGTTGGGAACGTCTTAGGAGCAAACGGGGAAATGGATTTGGTAGAGGTATGTTAAAGGTCTCTGAGAGCAGAGATACAGCTTTCCTGACGTTATTCTTTAAAGTCTGATGATTAATAAATACCCAAGAAATTCCTCTGCACCCCTACTGCCAAGCCCAGCACAGGCTGAGGTCTTTGGTGCCTGGGAGAGCTGCGAGGTCCAAGAAGAGGCAACCACACGAGCCTGTGACTCATACAGGAAAGGGGATGCTTGGGGCTTTAAGACCAGTTTCTGTCCCATGATCCTGCTTACCTGCTCTCCAGCCCCCAGTTTCCTCCCCTGATCCCCCACCCTTCCAAGTACACATACTTGAAGAAGTTCTCTTAGAACACTCATAACCACTTGTGATTAACACTTGAAATACTGCTTATCACTTGGAGTCAGAAGACATTTTGCAGCAAGTTTAAGGATGGCACACAAAAAAGAGTGAGCTGACACGGAAGTGGGCTGAGTGCAGCGGGATGGGGTGGTGGTGGCAGGAGGTGTGGGGCACCTGCCAAAGAGGAACCCCCACCCAGAAGCAGCAGACACCTCAGTGACAGGGAGGGGCTCTCAGCAAATGGTGAAACCAAGCTGGAAAGGACTCATTATAGCCTTTGCAGAAAGCAAAATCTGAAAAACAACAAAGTTGCCAAAACAAACTAGGAATTTAGAGACCTGGGTTGTCATGTAGGCTGGTGACTTGAGACATGTCACTTCCATCGTGTGGGCCTTGGTCACTGAAAAACGGGGTGGGGAGAAGGGACCTGAAGATGTTCATTCAGGTTTTGACTTTCAGTGGCTCTAAAACAGTGACCCACAGGCAGAACCTGACCAGCAGTCGTCTTTAAGATGGAAACTTTTTAAGCACCAGCCATCTCGAACTATCCAGAGATCTTACACAAAAGTATGGATTTTTGGCTTCTCTTGAAAATGCAGAAGGTTCAACAATCCCGGGCCTACATTCCTGAGTGACAGCTGTTTAGAGACTAGATTAGAGACTCGAGTTCCCTGCAAACAGGGCGCACGCTCCCCCAGGGCAGCTTCAAGTGCTCACCAGTTCCAGTTCCTGCCTGGGGCTCGTTCTTCTTGCTCTGCTGGGCCTGAGGCTCAGTCCTGCCTCCTACACATGTGACCTCAGAGAGTTTAAGCCTCGAGTAGGAGCCCTGGAGTGCCACTCAGTAAAGCACCGCGTCGAGAAAGAGGCCAAGTAGCTGCTGGGATGGTCAGCCCAGCAGAAAGACGAAGCCAGTGGCTGGCAGCCAACCCCCAGAACAAGCTGTCCTCCTAGGAGATGGCTTATGACACTCAGGTGACAGCACTCCTGGGCTCACAAGTGAGAAGAGAGCCTGAGGTTCACTGACACAGTGGTCTGTGTGGATTGGAAATCCCGGCCCTGGTCAACCCCTGAAGACATAAATGTCTACCGGCCACGCTCTTTAACAAAGCTGGTGAGTAACGAGGCTTTCAGCAGCCCTGAAGCCCTGACACATCGAGACTCTTCCAGAGCTCTGCCTTCGTGCCAAAGCAGGAAGGTGGCTGCTCCTACCAGCCGAAGTAAAACCTCCAACACACACACAGGAGGTTTCCATTAGTCCCTGCACTTAAGGACATTGTTTTCTATCCAACTTCAAAACCTGAAAATATTCCCTGAGGAACCAATGGACTTGGACACTTAGTCCTCATCCAGCTCCCTTGCCTGCACCCAGCCTCCCAGCCATCAGCCTTAGCCACTGCCTCCAGCAAGTCTGGGAAGAGGCAGGGGTTCAGCAAGTCAGTGCAATGATGGAGAACGAAGCACAATCACCAGCAAGGTCATGACTAAGGGAGGACCCGTGACAGAGGCAGGGCAGCTCACAATTAGAGAAAACTGATGATGTGACTGTGCAAAAGAGAATGACCTACTGAAGAGTTCAAAGGCCCCTGGGAAAACTCGGAAAGCCCTTAAATATTCTGCAAAACTTGCTTTGCCAATGCAGGTAGAGCTGAATGTGAAATGAAGACTATAGCAAGGGATCATAAAATTGTTAGAAAACTCAAGCATTTTGGCCATGTCGGTCTTTGTTCATTTTAAGAATCAGGACAGGGTTGAAAACAAGAAGTTATTTTCATATTTCAGATGATAAAAATCTCACTCCCCTTCACCTCTGCCCCAATTATTTTCCCTAACACTTTGGTCCCATTTTAAGCAGAATCATACTAAATGGCCTGTCCCTGAAACCAAACTAACCTCAGACGATAAGATCCCCTAAACTGCTCTTTACCGTTTACCTCAAACACTGAGTACCTACAGTGCTGGCCAGAAACAGGTGAATTAGGCATGCTCGGTTCACTCCAGGTATCTAACAGGGGCAGACAAGTCAGAGAACAATGAGTGTTCTGTGAACAGAAGCGGCAGCAATTCATTTGGGGGTGGGGGAGACAGCAGGGAAGGCTTCATCAGGAGAGGACACTTCACACGCTGATCACCCACTGTGGATTGGGTGTCCCTGAGGAAACACAACTGTCACCCAGATTTCGGTGACATGGTGATCAGTGTGTTAAGCAGGGCCTTGGAAGAGTATATTAGTAACAAAGAACGTGAAGAAGGCATTCCAGGTAAGGGCAGAGCATGAGCAAAGACGTGAGCTGTGCAAAGCATGGTGGGAAACTCAGGGAGTGATGCAGCTGAAGTACACAGGGCAAGTGGAGCAGGAAGCTAGATCAAACATGTAAACTGGGCCCCAATGCTGAGAATACTGGACACTATGTTTAAGCATCTGAAGTTAGCCTTAAAGGGCCCAAGATTTTTGAGCACAGGAACCAGTAGGAAATAACAGAACAGAAGATGGGCAGAACAGAAGAAATCATAGATGGGGCAGGGTTACAGGTTAACCTGCTGTAACAGACCAAGTTTAGAGATGCTAGGAGCCTAAAGTGGCCCAACAGAGTGGCAAAGAAAGGGACACAGATAATTCTGCAATGTAACTGCAAGACTTTGAACCATCTGGGGGACGGGAGAGTGAGGACAGTCAGAGACATTCCCCAGCAAACAGCAAGCCTGACCCACTGTGCACAGGCAGGGTAAGTGGGGGGAGGCAGAGGGCAATCAGGCAGGGAGGTAGGGGGAGGTCCCTAGGCCAGGGGCAAACTCTGACCTACAGGGGCCAGGCAGGTGGCCTAAATGAACAAAGCTGGCTACGTGTAAGATAAATGAAGTGGTGAGGGCTGCAGCAGGGTCCATCGGAACTACTCCTTGGCGCCAGTGGATTGCTTCCATGTGAGAGCACCGGTCCAGAATGGCTAGCTCTTTTGCTTTTTTCAAGAGAAGCCAAAAAAAGAAAAAAAAAAAAATCAGATGAAGTGAAACCTCCCTTATGATTATGTGTAAACTCGTAAAACCCTTGTCTGTGGACCAGACCTGGTCCTCAGGCCACATGTTTGGAACTTCTGGTTTTGGCTGCAACTGAAGAGTCAATACTTGATGAACTGGCCCTGAGATCAGACTGAAAAGAATGAGGAAAGAGAGTCCAAACAGAAGGTGAGCATCGAAGAGCAAAATCAAAAGCCAGGAGCATGCAAAGCACAGCGGAGAGAGAGACTTCAGAACAAGAAGCAGAATGGCACCCAAGCACAAGCCCTGCTGGGTGCCAGAGGCAGTGGGCCAGGAAGGGGTGAGAGCAGCACGCACCTTTAGTGCCGATCCACAGCTGGTCTTGTTCTAGCTTAAAGGTGAGTCTCACTTTTCCTCCAGACTTATTGTACATGCCGGATAAGGGTACCGTTGGCAGGCGCTCCTGGAGGCACAAGAGCATGGTGAGAGAGGGAGGGACCAGAAACAAACTAAGACAGGAAAAGAAGAGGGGAAAGGATTCGAAGATGTGATCACAGGAACCTCAGGAAGTCAGAAGGGGAGTCTGGTTCCTTTTCAGAACGCTCACAAAGGAGTGTGGCTTACCTGGGCACCCTTAACAGACGGCATCACATCTTCGGGTTTTCCTTTATCCAATACTTTCCTGTGTTGCTATAACGTAAGTCAGAAGAGATAATCAGATGAAACAGTTGACTGCATTTCAATCTGTTACTACTAGTCTAAAAAAGAGGTTGAAGAAAGCCTTAATGTTTTGGTTCAAAAGCTTTTACTGTCTACAGACCATGTCCTCTGACACTACAGGGCAGTGCTGTCCAGCAGAAACTTCTGTGAGGGAACTATTCTATATCTGTGCTGCCCAAAACAGGAGCCATGAGACACCTGCCACTAGTAAGCACTTGAAATGTGGCTAGTGTGAGTGAGGAACTGAATTCTTATTATTGAATTTCAATTAGCTACATCAAAGTTCTAGAGCCAGCAGGATTTCCAGATAGCTAATTCAAGTAAACTCTACTTCCTCTTCCCCCTGCCCCTCCACCAAAATCACCAGTGAAAGAATTAAAACATCAAGCTCAAGAGAGCCACAAAGGGTCCTGCTCCCCAGCTGGGGTGCAAGACGGCAGCCATTTCTGTCAACTTCAACTCCAGAAGAAATCTGCAAGGATGCTGGGAATCAGCTTAGCTGCATAGAAGGAGCATTTCTCCAACAAACGGAGACTCGGCCTATCGCAGAAATGTTCCCCACTACGCCATCCCCAACTCCAGCTGAACAGAAAGCTTGAATGGCCACAGCTCCTGAGAGAAATGCTGATTACTCTACAGCCTGATGTTGGGAAGTCTCTAACCCCACCTCCACCTGAGGAGTCTGAAGCAGCTCATTAAGGGTTCTAATTAGACTCAGGGATCCCCTAAAACTGCTCTTGTCTGGCTGGCCCAAGTGCCTGAGTCTCGCTTCCTCTCCACCTGGGGCTCTGTAGGTACAGCTGGTGTTTGTAAAGCTAGACCTGGGGGGCAGTGAGTGGGTAGAGGGTAACAACTGAATTAAATTTAAGCACCAGGTGGCCATGAGCCAGCTCAAACCCCACTGGCATGGCAGAAACCCACTGCAGGAATAAACTCAATACTGCCTGACTGCTACATATCAGCCCCAGATCCCTGAACAAGCAGAGGAAAAGCCAGGAGGGGTCCCCCTCATTAGGCCATGTTATGCCTCATAATTGGCATCAATGGAACAACGTAACATGCATTAGAAGCTTAATTTGACTTATGCCTCACAAGCACCTTTTGAAAAATTTTCCCTGCACTGGGGAGAACAATTCTAAGCTGTTAAGCTACCATTAGTAACTCAAAACCTGTATTTAAGAGGCATGTTATACTCCAAGGGCATGACCAGTGGGAAGACTCATTCACGTCTGACATGTTCCTATTTGATAATTTCATACACTGTGGCAGAGGGAGATAGGAAAATGGGAATGAACTCAATTGTTACAAGATATTATGACTCCATATTTGGAGACAAGTGTCCAAATAAATATCTTTTAGATGTTAGTATAGGTTTACAACTCCTTATCTGAAACTCTGTGGACAAAAGTTTTGGGACTTTATTTATTTAAATCTAAAATTTTTAAAGATTTTATAAACGTAATATAGTTTTAAAGTACACTACGTAACATTCTTTGTGGGGTCTAGGGTAGCACCTTGTCACCAAACTTTTTTTTTAACATTTTTTATTGATTTATAGTCATTTTACAATGTTGCAAACATGTTACTATTTCTAGAGCAAAACATGAATATTCACGCTAATCCTGGTCAGGTTTTGCTGCCAAATTTGTCAAAAACACTTCTGGTTTTCAGATTCTTTTTGGGTTTTGGAAGCACACGTAAGGGATTATGGCCCTGTAACATAATCTGTGTCCCTCTCACACTGCTGTCCATGTGCCCTGGTGCCTATGGTCACTAAAATTGATGTTGGTTCAAGTTGGTCTACTTAGGACACAGGCTGAGTTGAGAATATCTATTTTCCTGGAACACTACTAAGAGTGTTAGCGGGCCCGATAAAAACGAGTGGGGTTTGCTGGGTGATTAAAGGGTAAGTGTGGGTTCTTCTAACCAGTTCCTTCTACAGTGAATACTCTTACTTTTCCCAATTACCAAAAGAATTTGAATGGTTACAATAAGCACAAAACAAGGCTGGATTTCTTCGATTCAAAATGAGCAACAGCGCATGTGAAAAATCAGGCTCCCATTTCTTGGACCAGGAAAGGAAAAAAATAAATCAGTGTTGTTATCTCCCTAGTCAGCTTCATTTGGCTTCCTGAAACAGTCAGTTTCAGAGGAACCTCTGAAAGCTATTGATTTCCAACGTTAACCAGAAAAGGGCTTGTTGACTTGGGGGAAGCCACAAGTCAAAAAACAAATGTGAGCAGTTGTACAAAATGGAGGGTTAATTCTAATAGTGGCATTTTTCTCTGGCACTAAAGAGGAGAGAAACCCACATCTGCTTCCTTTCAATATCTTGCCTGAAGCCTGCCTTCACAAAGGCCTTATCCTAAAGTAGATAGACTTGAGACACACTGACCCGCCAGATGAGACAAAGATGCAAATCTCAGGTAGTTGTCACCTCCACTCAACAGCCAGCCGCACCCAACTGCTGCCATAAATTTCCATCATGGGCCCTGTCCGAAAAGGAGCTTATTCTAGGGAGGATACAACCAGCCTAGGCTCGAGAGGACAAAGCCTCACACTTCCCAGGACTAACAACCACACGACGGACTCACTTTCTGCCTGCAGAGAGGCTCCTTCTTGTTCTCTTCGGCCTTGGCGTCCTGCTGGGCCGCATCTTTGGGCGTGTTTACTGCTAAAACGTCATTTATCGTGGAGCCAACCACCATGATCTTGGCCCCGCTGGTCACTTTTATTTCTCTCAACGTCTTATCCTCGGGGACAAGGCCTTTATACATGACTTTCTGCATGGCAGGCGGGAGACCTTGAGAAAAGGTAGAGGACGGTGAAAGGAAGAAACGAAAAATATACTTGAACAGATGTGAAAGTGAATACTGCTCTATCGCCAATTACTTTTGGGCACTTGAGCAATCTACAACCTCTCTGAGCCTCCAGTACCTCATAATAGAGATGACAATAGTTCCTTCTGCATGAACTTCTTTTAAGAACAAAGAAATAGGACAAGTATGTAGCATCTAGTGCAGTACCTGGTATCCAGTAATTGTTCAATAACTATTAGCTATCTTTCATTCCAAGCTATTTCTCAACCATCCCATCACTCCTGTATTAAGGCCACAGGCCTCAGGGATATAGAAACCCATAAGGTTTCTGTTTTTACCGCGCTTACAAGCTACATGCAGAAAGCTTAAAAAGGAAATCGTTTCAGATGGCAAAGTGCTGTAAATGAGATAAAATTAAGTAACAGGAGCATCTGTGAAGGGGCCAGCATGAAAGCCAACAGCAGTGTTTCCTAAACTTCCCTTATTAAAATTACCTAAGACATTTGCTAAAAATAATCCCTGGCCACATTCCAGACCCACTGAATAAAAATCTCCAGCGGGACGAGCCTAGGAACTGTAAAATTAACAAGTGCCTCTGGTGATTTTTATTGAGATGTTTGGGCAACACTAGTTTGAAACTTGGGCCTAAGAGTCAGAGCTGGGCCTGAATCCTAGCTCAGCCATTTACTAGCTCTGATTTTGGGTCTCATTTTCCCCATATGAAGAATGGGCACATCAGTACTTACTTGGGAGAGCTGTTGTTAGCACTGAGGAGGCTAATGCAAGGAAAGCGGCCAGCGCGAGGGCCCAGCACCGTGCAAACCCTAGGCACCTGCAGGTGAGGTGAGGAAGGCTGTCACCGCCACGGGGATTACCTGTAATCGAGTGAATCTTCTGTTTTAGCTCGGAGCCTGTGCTGTCCAGGGGGAACTTCACGTCGTGCTTAGTCTTGTTCCAGATGATCTTCAGGTCCACCAGCTCCCTGCCTGCGCCGCCGCCCGCGTCCTCGCCGTTGCTGACCGAGGCCTGGGCCGCGGGGTCCCCAGGGGGCTGGGCCGGGGCCGGCTGCAGGCTGCCTCGCGCAGCGCAGGAGTCCTCGGCCGCCGCCCCCGCCGCGGCTTCGGCCTCCACGCAGTTGAGGGGGCGCGCGGGCGCCTCGGTCGCCACGGTCTCTGCCTCCGTGTCCATGCCAGGCTCCTCCATGCCTGCAAGGGGGTCAGGGGGTGGGCGCTCGCCGCGGGCTGGGCCTGAGACCGGACTCTGCCCGGACGCTGCCGGACCGCCGCTCCCGAGCCAGGCTACTCCCCCCGCGCGCCAGTCCGCATTCCCCCCGGAGCGCCTGCTTCACCTCAGCCCATCCCGGGCGCCCGCCACCCCCTCCACACTCACCATCCGGGGCTCCGGCCGCCGCCATGATGATTGTGTACAACACCCACCGCTCCCGCAGGGGCCGCCGGGAAAAGGCGAACTGGCTGAGATTGGCCCCGGCAACAGCCCCTAATCTCTCACAGCCTGGCCGGAAACAGGTGGAGGTTTCTATGGAGACCCGCCTCCTCCGCTTCCCCGGCCCGGCCCCTGCCACGCTTTAGCTTTCGGGACCCGAAGGGGGCGGGCCCGGGAAATCGCCCGCTCGCGGGGCTCTGCCCCCTGGAGGCCGAGTGGCGCCGCAGCTGTGCAAGGGGGCGTGGGCTTGCAGGCTAGAAGGCCTGCGCCTTTAAGGGGCGGGGTTGCGCCTGCTGTGGCGGAAACGGATTGGCTGAGAGGAATCCCCGGAAGTGATGCACGGAGAGGCCCACGTGTGAGCTTCCACCCCACATGGCGGTACTTCTGAAGAGGTTGCTGCAGACCGGGAGGCCCCCGGCGGCCTTGGGCCGCCGCGTGGGACGGCGCGAGGCCAGCCTGGGCACTGATCCCGGGGCTGCGGTGCGAGTACGGTTCGCCCCCAGCCCCACAGGTAACTTTGGCGGACGTGACGCTGCAGGCCGGGGCCCACCGTCTCTTGCCCGCCCCCCAAATGTTCCCCGAGGAATTCCTTCCGGTGGAGTCAGACTGGGCGGGCAGTGCGACATCATTTTAGAGAGGAAGAAACAGGTTTACGAGCGGAAATCTTTCGCATTTCCAGAAATTTCGTGTTTATTGTGCTGTAGCCTTTCCTTGGCTCCCTCTTATGTTGTGTATAGTCAATAAGCGTGTATTGAATACACACTGTTTTAGGCTATGGGATGCAGTGGTCATGGGGAAAGTAGGGCCCCTGCTCTCAAGAAGCCTACACTGTAGTGGCCGCGACAAACACGAATAAAAATAACTACTTTTAAACAGTCACGTGTGCCGTGCAGGAAATGAAGCAGGGTAGGGGACGGGGAATTACTTAGGATGGTCAAGAATGCCTTGCTGAGGTGATGTAAGAGCTGAGAACCAAATGACATGAAGAATCTAGGTATGTGAGGCCTATGGGAGGAACCTTCTGGGCAAAGGAAGTTGCAGGTACATAGGCCCTGTGGTTAGTGTTGTAGTTTAGTAAGCCAGAGAGTGAGGCAGGGGCCCATGTATACCCTAATGGAGATCTTGTCAGGGCCTCCCCACCAGTTTCCCATATTCTTTTCTCACCGGGGCTACCTCGTGCCCTCTTTACACCAAACATCCCTCTCATTCTGAACCCCAGGGTCACAAAGCTACCTTTGTGGCAAGATCCCAGGTGCACAGAGTGACAAGGATCTTTCTTGGTAGGCATTATAGAGTAGAGCATGTTTCTCAAACCACCCCTGGTGAAAGGACTAGTTTCTGATTTCCAATGGGTTATGGATTAATACTCTCATAAAATGGATATAAAGATATTACTAGGAAAAGGAAACCCTTAGAAGCATACAAAATATGAGACTTTCTTTTTATTAGATTCAATAGACATTAAATTATTTTGTCAAAATTGCTATAAGTTTCTAAACATTTACTTGCAATTTCCGTACTTACTTGGTTGTGAACTGCCAAAGGTTTGCAGACAAGCACCCGGTTTGGGATTGTCTGAGCCTGGGATTGTCTGAGTCCAAATTTCTGGCTTCACCACTTCCTATCTGTGTGACTTGGGCAAAGTATTTAACCTCTCTGAGCTTCTGAGTTTCACTCTCTGTCAAACAGAGCTAGTAATGATACCTACCTTGTGGTTTGAGCTAATGCAGCTGAGGCACTTGGCAAGATCTGTTACTAATAGAAAGCGCTTAAACCCCTCCATTATGATTTTAATCCATGTTTCCTTGCTGATTTGCAGGAAAAGCCCGTATGGGCAAGGCTGTTGACTACAGATAGAAAAATTATTGTGCAACATAGATTACTATAATAGTTAAAATTAATTGAATAGTGTCCTCTGGTCAGCGTTTATGCTTCACAGCAACCTTGTAAGGAAGGTTTCTATTTTTTTGTTTTCAATCTTTCTAACAAATTAGAAAATTGAAGCTCACAAAAGTCAAATAGAGTGCCCAAGGGGTAGCATCTGGTAAATGGTGGATGCAGAATTTGAATTCAGGTCTATCTGATGTAAGAGGTCTGGCTTTCAAGTACTGCACCCCTGTCTTCTATCTTGGGGATCTCTGATTTTGTGGTGACTAGCTGGCTGAAGGTCACACACATAATCGGTGCTGAGCTGGAGTCTACCTGATCCCAGAGGAGCATTTCATATCCTGTGCTGCCTCCTGGACCTGGAGATGCAGGTGAGCTCATTGTGGAGAGAGGGCCAAGAAGGCAAGGTGAGGAAGAAGTAAAATCGTGAAAGTTTAAACTTGGGTAAAGAGAAATACAGTGGAATTGAATGTTACTTTTGGTTAGTATCTAAAGCCAGCAGTTAAAGTGTCAGATTGTAGGGAGGGTATAGCTCAGTGGTAGAGTGCATGCTTAGCATGCATAAGGTTCTGGGTTCAATCCCCAGCACCTCCATTAAGTAAAAAATAAATAAACCTAGTTACCCACACCAAAAAAAAAAAAAAAATGTTGAAGAGTGTCAGGTAGACAAAATTCAAAATATATGAGGTGGATAGTCACATGCAGTGAGCTGAAGGCATATGTAAAATGTAACTTTATAGTATTTAATTTAATTTTATTTATTTATTTTTTGCCCAAGCACTTCATTGAATTTGTGTAAGTTAAATGCACGTGTGACATGGCTTCAGTGAATAACCTTCTCCTTCTTTTTGGGTCAAACTTAGCCTTAGCAAATCTCAAAGTAGAATGACAGGTGCAATTGGGGAGAGTCGGAGCCTCTTTATGAAATGGCCTGCTCCGAAACTTGGGTTTTCTTCTACTTCCAGGATGAGGGTAAATGAGGCAGCCTCCTCAGTCCTCTCCTGTGGCAGTCTGACTGTCTGGATGCTGGGAGAGATGGGACAGGGATAACCATCTCTTGGGCTTTGATACTCCCTGGAACCTTCTGTCACGAGCAGAACTTACTTGCCCCTTGGCTGAGGCCCATCAGCTCATCTTCCCCATCTCATCTGAGCTGTTCTCTTCTTCTGCCAGGCTTCCTGCACCTGGGCGGCCTTCGCACTGCCTTGTACAACTACATCTTTGCCAAGAAGCACCAAGGGAGTTTCATCCTGAGGCTGGAGGATACAGATCAGACTCGCCTTGTGCCCGGGGCAGCGGAGAATATCGAGGACATGCTGGAGTGGGCAGGTGAGGCTGGCAGGGAGAGGACCCTTCTCCAGGGAAGGAACAGGGAGCCAGAAAAAGAGTTCTTCTCATGGGGCCCAGGGTGGAGAATGCGTGGTTCCTGAAGAAAGGGGTACATTTGTACTGCCCGGGGTGGCAGGTGTCACCCAAAAAGATGCTGAAGCTCCCTGAGAAAAAAAGAGCCCCAAAGCTGTTTTGAGATTCCTGTTCTTCTCTCCGAATCTCACATCCTGCTGGAAGCAGGCAGGAAACAGGGGCCAAGGGGAAGATGGAGCTGGAGGCTCTGGGGCTGTTGGGAGCAGGAGGAAGCCCTTGTTCCTGGGTGGGAATCCTGGCCCAGCCGTCACGTCAAATCTTCTGATTTCTAGGAGGAGCCAGAACTCCAGGGTTTTTTTGGTTTTGTTTTGTTTTTGATGACTACTTCCCATTGTTAAATGTAAGCCCAGATTTTTTTTTTTTAACCATATTACACGGTCCAAGCAAAACTTGTGCCACTTCTGAAGTCAGTCTTCTTGTAGGAAGTTTAATCCTAAGGTCAGCCAAGCTCAGGGAGGACAAGGAGGAGTGTGTGTGTTCCCTAGGTCAACAGTTGCCTACCTGTCAGAACAAGTATGACTAGTTAAGCAACCCAAGAGAAAATGCCAAAAATGCCAAGGCTGTCTTAAGATGTGTGCTCTAATCTCAGGTAAATTATTAACTAAACTCAGGGTTCCTAAAGGACAGAAACCAATTTCATTTCTGTCCTCTATTGTAGAAGGTTATAGCAGAAACTCAGTAGTGATTAGTTGAATAAAAGAATTCATTCATCAAGGTCACTTACTATGACCCAGGTAGTGTTTGAGCCTGGAACCAAGACCCTGTGCTCAGTAAGTAGGGGACGACAGATAACGAACAGATCAGTTTATTCTTACTTTGATATTAAGTGATGATTAGTGCTGTGGAGAAAAGGGTAGCAGGCTGGGGAACCAGCAGGGAGTGGTGCTCTTACAGACAGGGTGGACCTCTCCAAGCAGATAATGGTAGAGCAGAGACGAAGTGGTTACCTAAGTGGAGAATGCTCAAAGCAGAGAGAATAGCAGGTGCAACGGCCCTGCAGAAGCTAAACCCTTTGCATATCTGTGGAGCAGGAAGGAAGCCAGTGTGGCCCATGCACAGTGAGTAGAGCAGAGGACCTGGAGACGTGAGGATAGGGAGGTTGGCAGAAGCCAAATCCTGTCATGCCACATGGCTGGGCACCTGCTACATGTCAGGCAGCGTGCCCAGGACGAGGGGTGGACCACCTGATGCGTCCTGCCCCTGTGGGGCCCCCAGCTCAGCATGATGGTGTGAGCCTTTTGGCGAGGCAGAGGGCAGGTGTCCACACCCCAGGGAGGCTGACTTCTGGAGCCTCTTGCTTCGAGAGTCTTTTTTTTTTTGTAACTGACATATGATTCATAAAATATGAAATTCACCATTTCAAATTGGTCTTTAGTAGATTCACTGTGTTTTGTACCCATCACCACTCTCTAATTCTAGAACATTTCCATCATCCTGAAACGAAACTCTGTAGCAATTAGCAGTCACTCCCTCTTCCTCCTTCCCTCCTACCCCTGGCAGTCGCTAACCCACTTTCTGTCTCTGTGTTTTGCCTGTTTGGAACATTTCATTTTATGACTGGCTTTTACTTAGCATAAGATTCATGTATGTTGTAGCAGGACTCAGTACTTCATTTCTTTTTATGGCCAAACAATATTCATTAGTGGAAAAACCACATTTTGCTTAGCCATTCATCAGTGGGTGGGCATTTGGGTTGTGTCTACTTTGGGGCTATTATGAGTAAAACTGCTGTGAACATTTATGTACTATTTTTTATGTGAACCTGTTTGCAGTTCTCCTAGTGGAGTCGCTCTTAAACCTTGGAACGTTCCAAATGCTGAACATGTTAAGGTTAGGTCAAGAAGGGACCACCCCCACAAAAAAAAAAGGACCCCGGGTTCACCTAAGCCAACCCCCTTCTCTGACAAACGAAGAAATACCAGTACAGGTGGTACCAGTGATAATCACAGCCAGGACCTTCCAAGTGGTCGGACACGCCAGGCAATGTGCCCAGCACTTCCCGTAGGCCCTCTCGTTCCAGCCTTGTGATGACCCTCAGGAGGAAGTTACTGCTTGTTTCCTTCTTTTATAAAGGAGGAGACGGAGGCTTTGCAAGACAACTTGCCCAAGGCCACAGAGCAGGGCGGTGTGTGTGAACCCAGGCCCTCTGCCTCCAGAGTTTGTGTTAACAGTGGGTGTATGGGGTTAACCGTGTCCTCATCTTCCTAATTCATTTGACAGCTATGTGAGGGCAGAAGCACTATCATCCAGCTATTCTGTGTCCCCTTTGCCTCTCCTGGAAGCGTGTATGAGTTACATCTATCCTTTGAGATCTGAGGAACCCGGACCTTAGGTTGGGGGTTTGGCTTCTAACATCCCATTGATCTCACAGCATATATTGCAGCTGTCGGACACGTAGAGCATTGGGCTAAGCCTTTTGTGAGCACTGATGCATTTAAGTCCCAGCCACTTTGCACAGTAGACTCTTAGCTCTACTTTTCAGAGAAGTAAACTGAGGCTTAGAGAGGCTAAGGAATGCAAGAGGCAGTGCAGGCAGTGGTTAAGAGTGTGGACCCAGGGCCGGCTAGCCTGCATGTGAATGCAGTTGTTCCCCTTATCCTTGACGTCTTTACTTAATAGGGGTGAACGGCACCTACCGGGTAGGATGGTTTTAAGTCTTAATGGAGATCACAAAACATAAAAGCTGCCTGGCTTTCAGCCTTAACACCATCTTCTGAGAAAACTCCGTGCCATGAGAGCAAAGTGGAGGGAGAAGTAAATGTGCAGACCGCAGTGCAGAAGAAGAAAGATGAGGCAGAGGTCCAGGAAAACTTGTACACCCACAGAAACCACTAGAGCAGAAGCGAAGAAAGCCAGAGGCCAGGGATGCTGATACAGATTGCTGGACTGCATGCAAAACTCTGTAGAACTTGTCTCAATGGATCTAGAACATCTATTGCCATTCTGATCGCCTCGACCACCTTTAAGAGACCTATCTTGCTCATATCAAAATGATCCCTTTTGGTCCTTTGCCCCAGACCTGTGATATTCTGAACTAGTTCCATTTTCAGTTGTGGCTGAATATAACACATGTACAGTAAATCATTTCTTCTGCTGTCTTAGCTGAAGAAAAAAAAGAAAGTAGCCTGGCAGGTGCATGGCACTCGAGAGCTCACACATTTTTAGAATCCCTTGTCACAGCTAGTCAGGGGCAGAGCCAGGAGTCCAGCTGGGCCCTGATGGGCTGTCCCTGAACTATGCTTATTTCTCCTGAGTCTGCTTTTCCAGATGGGGTCTGGTTTCTCCCTCCCTGGAGCTAGAAAGCAGGAGAGGATGTGCTGGTGAGCCTGTGTACCTCCATCTGGCTCCTTACCCACCAGGCCATGTGACATTGAGTGTTAACCTCTCTGTACTTTAGCTTTTCCTCTGGAAAAGGGAAATCATAAGAGTAACAACCTCATTGATAGTCGTGAGGGTTACGAGCTTGGCCACATGTGTACAGTGCCCAGAACAGTACCTGGGAACATGCACCATGTACATCGTAGTCATCATTTGGTGATTATTCTCTCTGCCCGTTCCAGGCATCCCCCCTGACGAGAGCCCCCGCCGGGGAGGGCCTGCTGGGCCCTACCTGCAGTCTCAGCGACTTGCACTGTACGCCCAGGCCACTGAAGCTCTGCTGAGAAGCGGTGCTGCTTACCCCTGTTTCTGCTCACCCCAGCGGCTGGAGCTTCTGAAGAAGGAGGCCCTCAGGAACCGCCAGACGCCCCGGTGAGAGCCCTAGCCCATCATGGGTACCTCCCCAGGATTGGGTGTGTTTGTCAGCTGTTGCTGTGTAACAAATGACTCCAAAACATCCTAGCTTAGGGTTCCTGTGGGTCAGGAGTCTGGCACAGCTTAGCTGGGTCCTTTGGCTCAGGGTTTCTCTCAAAGCTGCAGTCAGGGTCTTGGCCAGGCTTGTGGTTACCCTGAAGCTGGGCCCTGGAAGGATTGGCCTCCATCTCTATCCGAGGCCATTGCCTGGAGACCTCTGTTTCTTGCCACGTGGGCCCCTCCCCAGGGCAGCTCACAGCTTGGCAGCTGGCTTTCCTCAGGGTGAGCAGAGAGAAGGCAGGAGAGAGCAAGGGAGGTGAGAGCTGCTGTCTCTGCCTGACCAAATCGAGGAAGTGACACATCATTGCCTGTTTTGTGCTCTGTTCATTAGAAGGAAGCCACTAGGTCCAGCCCACACTCAAGGGCAGGGAGGACATGAGACAGAAACACCAGCACGCGGCGACCGCTGGGGCCATGTCAGCTCTGCCTGCCACATCGGGCCTCTGGCAGTACCATATAAAATAACTTAAATTGTCTGTTATTTTGAATAAGTAAAATTTTCTCATGTCCAGAAAGACACATATGTAAAGATCTCTCCCAACCCTGAGTCTGGCTACGCAGTTACCTCTCCGGGGACAAGTGGTGTTAGAATTCTCTTGTGTGTCCTCCGGAGACACGCAGTGCCTACACTAAAGAACGCATTTGATTTCTTGTCTTCCCCACTCAGATGGTCGCACACAAAATACGCGTCACGCAGCTTACAGATCCCACATACTCTCTCGAGGATCAGCCTGTCATCAGTCCATAAATTTCCTTATGCTTGCATAGTATTCCATCACATGGCTATATCATGACTTACCTGATCAGTTCCTTACTGATGAACACCTATGTCATTTCTAATCTTTTGTTATAAAAAGAAAGCGATGATGAACAGCATTGAAGTATATCATTTTGCACATGCGCAGTGTGTTTGTTGGATTACCTCCCTAGGTTTGGAATGGCCGGGTCAATTTGCCACTTTGATAGATCCCTCCTGGTGGCCCTTTACTAGATTGGACTCCCATCAGCATCATAACATTCAAGTTTCAGTTTCAGTGAGCTGTTTGGACAAAAGCTCGGGTGCCCGTACAAGGTCACAACATTCACTACAGAATTGCCTTTTTTCTAATTGTAAGGAGTCTATTTTTCCATTGACAGAAGATTATTTTTAAAAATTACAATCATGCCCTATCCTGGAATCCATGCAGCCATCTATGATTGAACACTTGGCTCAGTGTCAAGGACTGTGCTTACAAGCATTGCATTTTGTATCAGGACGCTCTGGGGAGTAACAAATACTCTGTTTAAAAGGGACAAACCAGAGTGTCTCATACTTTAGCGTGCAGAAGAATCCCCTGGGCATCTGGTTAACGCGCAGCTTCTGATTCTGCAGGTCTGGGCTGGGGCCTGAGATGCTGCCTTTCTGACAAGCTTCCAGGTGAGGCCGATGTTGGCAGGCCACAGACCACACTTTGAGTAGCCAGAGCATAAACCACACAAACATTTAGCCTCTCATTCTGTGAAAGTCTTGGAGGTGGGTGACTCCGGGATGAAAGCAGCAGCTTTGAGAAGTTGGGATTCTGTTTTGGCCACTTTCTGGCTCCCTCGTCTCCGCCTCCCACCGTCACTTACAAGTGGTTGCCGCAGCTTGCGGCTCACTCTCACTCGGAGAGAGAATCTTTCCTAGAACCGTAAGCCTCCCCTACCCGCCAGGCATACTTTTCTTTGAATCTCAGTGACTAGAAGGATCCTACGTGGGCTGGTCAGTGGGGTGGGGGAATGGGATTGCGTGGTGGCTGCACCAGTCACGGTTCGCTCATAAGTCACCCCCTTGGCCTGGGACTTTGACATTTCCTCGTTAGCAAGAAAGAAGGGGACCGGCTTGTGTTTGCTGTGCTACATTGTCTCACTCAGTTCTCCCACACAATAACCTTATTGTCCCCATTCAAGACTGATGAGACAGC
Organism: Camelus dromedarius; assembly: GCF_036321535.1. Lineage (NCBI taxonomy): Eukaryota > Metazoa > Chordata > Mammalia > Artiodactyla > Camelidae > Camelus > Camelus dromedarius. The sequence goes on along the minus strand of NC_087459.1, from coordinate 18,032,734 downwards.
TGAGAGAGGTAAATGACTTGCCCAAGGTCATGCAGTTATCAGTGACCAAGGCAGAACTCATGCCAGTCACCAGGGCCCTTAATGACTCGTAGTTACTGTGCTGCCTGCTTCCCCACAGGTATGACAATCGGTGCCGGAACCTGAGCTCGGTGCAGGTGGCCCAGAAGCTGGCCACCGACCCCAAGCCTGCTGTCCGCTTCCGCCTGGAGGGAGAGACGCCAGCCTTCCAGGACTTGGTGTATGGCTGGAATCGGCATGAAGTGGCCAGCGTGGAGGGGGACCCAGTCATCCTGAAGAGCGATGGCTTCCCCACGTACCACCTGGCCTGCGTGGTGGACGACCACCACATGGGCATCAGCCACGTGCTGCGGGGCTCTGAGTGGCTGGTCTCCACCTCCAAGCACCTGCTCCTCTACCAGGCCCTCGGCTGGCGGCCCCCACACTTTGCCCACCTGCCCCTGCTTCTCAACAGGGATGGCAGCAAGCTGTCCAAGAGGCAAGGGGACATTTTTCTGGAGCATTTTGCTGCCGCCGGCTTCCTGCCAGATGCCTTGCTCGACATCATCACCAACTGCGGCTCAGGGTTTGCAGGTACCCGCTCCCCTGAGAGGTCCTGGTGGGGCCATAGCGTGAGGGGTCGGGGCCTTGGTTCAGGCCACTTGGCCTTCAGTCACGGCCGTGCCACCTCCCAGCTGTGTGATCTCATACAAGTTCACCTTTTATTCAAGTGTTTATTGAGCCAGACACTGTTCAGCTCTGGGGCTACAACAGTGACCAAGATAGATATAATCCTTGCCCTCAAGGAGCTTTTGGTCTCTCTGAGCCTCAGTTTCCCTGTCTGTAAAATGGGGTTAAGTGTCTACATTACAGAGTTAAATTAGGATTCACTGAGCTTCTGAGTACGAGGCACTACTGCAGTATCTGCCACACAATAAGCACAAAAATTCCAGATGCTGTGACTTTTGTAATTATATTATTGCTGCTAGTGCAGATGTGTACTCGGACAGCATTACTAGGTTTACTATGACCCTAGTTTATTCCAAGCTGAGCCCTTATCCATGGCCCAAGACTTAGGGCCCAAATCTTGAAGAAGGACCAAATAGGATGACCCCTTTGGGAGGTGATTGCTGAAAATGTAGCCATAATGTAATCTGTTACTACTTATTCTGCTCTTTTCTCATTTAAGCCTTAAAATATCTTTGAGAGGTGTTTATCATCCCCACTGTTTGAAGAGGATTATGAGGCTCAGAGAGATTGAGTAACTTGTCAAAGTAACAACTAGTGAGGGATGTGGCAGAGGCTCAGTTTGGGCCTGAGCCTGACCGGGATGCCCTCTGAGTGCATAGGATGGAGCCACTGCTCGGGAGAAGCAGCCCCGGGCACAGCAGTTCTCACTCGGGCTGCTCTTTGAAATCACCCAGAGAACTTGTAAAATACACTCCCACTCAGACCCGTCCACATCCAGTCGAGTCCGGATCCCTGGGGCACAGCCAGGCAGTGAGTTGACTGTTCTTGGGGCTCCCATGTCATTGAGAGCACTGAAGGTCAATTTAGCCAGGTTGTTTTCCAGCTTTTATTTCCTTAGTGACAGAACCCTTTCTGCAAAAGGAAGCTCATTCAGGCCCTGGATATATAAAGTAGCCAGAAGTCGAATCCCTGTGGTCAGCCTCCCTTGTGGTTGAACGTGGAAGCGGGGTGGGGCTGAGCGCCTGGTCCTGCCTCACCTGCAGAGAACCAGATGGGCAGGACCTTGCCGGAGCTGATCACACAGTTCGACCTGACCCGCATCACCTGCCACTCAGCCCTGCTGGACCTGGAGAAGCTCCCAGAATTCAACAGGTGAGTGGGGACTCCGGAGAGCCCCCTCATAGAAAAGGGGTTTCCTGCTGGTGCTGGGTCCCCACGGCGGAGGGTCTAGTGGGCTCTGGATTCTAGTGCTGTGTGACCACAGGTAAGTCACCTGACCCCTTTGAGCCTCTCCTCTAAGATGGGACTAGTAACAGTCCCCACCTTGTTCAGTTCAGTTCAGTTCAGTTAAATGCTGCATCAAAGTGTTTCGCAAGGAGAAAGTGCTCAGTAAGTGGCGGCTAGTGTTTCTGCCATCGCAATTATTCCTGATCAGCCCCTCTCCCGCCTGGCCACCACAGTGAGTGCGCTGTCCCCTGGCTTCTGGTTTACATTTCAAGTAGTTCCTCCCTCTGAAACCTCCAGCCACAGCTGCAGTTCGGATCGCTGATGTCATGTCTCAGTCTGAGGGCATCAGCGGTAAAGCCGGCAAACGGCTTTGTACTTAGAGGGCGGGGACTCCTTGAGGCCTTCTCGCGAGCTCTGGTTTGGGGACAGGCTTTCCTTGGCACTTTACCCGTATGAGCCCGGGGAATTCATATCAACTGAGGCGTATTAAGGATATTACTTCATTTACTTCCCTCATCAGACCTAAGGTCAGTTGTATGAATTTGCCCTGTCGTGCATATGAGATCAAGGCATCAAGAAGTAACCAGCCCAAGTCCAAGTCCACACAGTAAACAGTGAGCATGTCTTGCATGGGGCGTTCAGGAGCAAATACAGCATGCACGCTGAACGCAGCTCGTGCTGTACCTTTCTCATCAGGGAAAAAGCAGTATCCCCGAGGGGAATGGGGTTGAAACAGGGGAGATGCTTTGTGACCCCTTCCAGTCACCCCAAAGCACGAGGGGGAGCCTGAGGAAGATGGAGGTGGGCTTTTGCTTTGTGTGAACCAGGGAGGGGATGTGGCCTTGAGATGGTTGCCCACGGGTTGAATGCGGCCGGAGCTCTTTGGTTGTTTCTGTGAACAAGCCACTGCTGTGGTGACTTCAGTAACAGTAGTAAAGACAACAGTAGCTGTCACGGCAGCACTGGCAGTGGGGTGGCGGTAGCAACTAGCTGACGGTTTTGTCGCACTTGCTGTGTTCCAGGCCCTGGACCTTCCATGGGTTACCTCAAGCCTGGCCACTAGGGTCCCTTGATTTCTTTCTTCCCACTGTCTCATCTAGTACTCAGGAGGTTCGGTACCAATTTCATGTGGTTTTTCTTCATTTCTTTTTAGAAAATGATGTTTTGGGGCCAATACGTGCTCCAGATAACTTCCCCAGAGGGCCTCATCCTTGTACCCTCTGTCTTGCCCACGCCTCTGCTCAGTCTCGCTACCCGGCTCCAGCCTCGTGCTCACTGCCTTACAGATAATCCCTTGTTTGCTCTGCCCGGCGCCCCGGGAGCGAGGCCCCGTGTCCCCACAGTTACAGCGCCCTGAACTCCGAATGGTTGTGTAACTTGCTGCAGACAGACATCTGGCAGGGCTGGCTTCACTCCCAGGCCTGTCCCATCTCAGAGCCCATGAGATCATCACCCCTCCCTTGCTGCCTGTTTTCTTTTTTCCTACACCAGGAATGGGGGCCAAGCACCTACAGAACACTCGGCTCTGTGCTGCTCTCGCCCCTGGGTCCCCCCAGTCCTGCTGGAGACAGGGTGAGGGTGGCCTAGGGACTGAGGACTGACAGGGCCTAGTCAGAGGGTCAGAGTCTTAGAGCTCTGCTGCTTCTGAAGGAGAGAACAAAACAGAGGAATGCTGAAAAGGAGAAAATGTGACCTGATAAGAAAACTTGAACTTTTTAACCGTGAGCCCTGAATTCGAACAGCTCTGCCCTCTGTACCGCCTTGTGGCCCTGAATCTTAGAAATCCATATTCTTACCCTCTGCCCTTTTGTGCCAGAGCCCCATGCTTCAAACTCTGTGAGGAGGCAGGCACTCTCAGGTCTGCTTTGTAAACTCCGGTGCAGGTAGAGACCAGGCAAGGAGCACAGGGGAGGGCGGTGGGCCAAGTGAGAGACCCGGGGAGCAGAGGGACTGGCAGACAGGAGTGACTGTCAATCGACAGAATCCCTTCTGCTCCAGCCAGGATGGAGGGAGGGCAGCCCACGTAAGGTGTCATCTTCAAACCCCCTTGCTCCCCTGGGGAGGAAGTTTGCCTGGGCTGGAGACACTGGCAGCAGGACGGTCCCTTGGCTCCTCTGCAGGCTGCACCTCCGCCGGCTGGTGAGCGAGGAGACCCAGAGACGCCAGCTGGTGGGGAAGCTGCAGGTCCTCGTGGAGGAGGCGTTTGGGAGCCAGCTGCAAGACAGGCACGTCCTGGACCCAGCCTATGTGGAGCGGATCATCCTGCTGAGACAGGTGTGGGATGGAGAGCTCGGGGAGACGGATGGAGTGGCTGGCGCTCCACTCCTCCCGCTTCCCCAGTACAGTCAGTGACCACCTCTTTCCCCAGCATCACATCAGCCGCCTGCAGGATTTGGTCTCCCCAGCGCACTCCTACCTGTGGACTCGTCCTGCCGTGGGTCGGGCACAGCTGGGCGCCATCTCCGAGAAGGTGGATGTCATTGCTGAGCGAGTGCTGGGGTGAGTTCCCCCAGGCCGAGCTCGAGGTTCTGCTCCCTCCCTCCCAGGGCCCCCTTTACTTCAGGGCTTGGCTGTGAGGCCCTCAGTACAACCCTGGAGCTGGTGAGAGGTTCCTGATGGGATGATCGCTCACTCTGTCTTGGTAGAAGGGCTCACCCCGAGCAGCTGGGCTCTCCCCGGAAGAGGCAGTGCCTTCTGGCTCTGGGACTGGCCCCATCTGGGTTCCACTCCAGCCTTGCCACTCGCTGGCCCAGTTAGTTCACCTGCCCAGGTGACTTCAGTTTGTCCAAGTTACTGCACTTTCTTTGAGCTTCCGTTTCCTCCTCTGCAGGGTGGAGGTGATACTAGTTCTTACTGTGAGAGTAACAGAACTCTTTAGATTATGAGGGCAGAAAATGCAGCCAAAGCTGGCATAAGCAAGAGGGGAATGACTGGTCTGTGTCATTGCAGAGGCTAGAAGGGCTGACTTGAAGCCCAGCTCAATGCAGGGACCAAAAATATGTCACCAAAACCGACTTTCTCCCTCAGTCCCTTTGACTTTCTGCCCCACATGGCTACGCCTTCCGCAGAGGATCTGTGTGAGGTAGATGGAGGGTGGGACTCTCTGCCAGACAGACAAGTGCACTTCTCCCTTACCTGCCTTCGGAGTGGGCAGTTCAGGGCTGAACAGCTTTTCTCCACATCTCCAGGGTCCTGCGGTCCCTAGGTTTTGCTCTTGTCCCCGTGGTCCATGGTGGCTCAGGATTCAGCCAGAGGAGGAAGGAGGAAAAGGGCAGGGGGACAGGAAGCTCCCTCCCCTCAAGGACTTGACTTAAAAGTTACACACTCATTTCCGCCCAGATCCCACTGGCCCGAGTGCCTGTCCTGTGGCCACACCAAGTGACAAGGGAGGCTGGGAAATGTCGATTTTACCTTAGCCACCATGTGCCCAGCTAAAAATTATTCATACTCGTGAGAGGGAGAAAGGATCTGGGGATCATAAGCTGCCTCTCTCTCGGTCTCTGCTGCAGTGGGAAGACAGCTTTGGGGCAGCTCCACGTGCAAAACCTCAGCCACAGACTAAGGCTGTGTCTTGAGATTCACGCTGATGGGGCCTGAGGGGCCTGGTTTTTCTGCTCCCAAACTAATCACCAGGCCTGGAGGATGTGACATGCTTATTAGCTTAGGTTAGGTCAGTTGCGGGGCCCTGAGTGGACCCCCAGCCAAAGCTCATGGGCTGAGGATGCAAGCCGGGTAATTCCACAGGGAGATTTGAGGCATTGGTAACCGAAAAAGGGAGATGGATGCTGAGCAGCAAACCCCACAAATGTCCATTTTACTTACCTCCTGGCTTTGTTGTGAAGATTAAATTAGGTAATAATAGCGAACACTTATGCTTGTGTTTGCTTACACACATGCCTGCAACGTGCTATGTTGTGTTTTGTATGCTAGACACATACACACGTGTGCTATGTGTGTGTGTATGCACTTAAATTCTTAGCAACCTAATAAAGTAACTGCTGTTATAATCCCCTTTTTACAGATAAGAAAATCGAGGTACAGAGAGGCTCAGAAACTTGTCTAGAATAATACAGCTAGTAAGTTGGAGGAGCAGAGATTGAAACCCGAGCTGGCTGGGGTGAGAGACCACATATCTAACCGTATTCTCTGTTGCTTCTCCGTGGGGTAAAGTGCTTGGACAGTGCCTCATATGAGTATATTATTATAATACGTATGACATATTCTGTATGTTGTTATAATATACATTTTGAAGAGGTAAGAGTATAAGTAATGTGGCAAAAAATAACCACCAATGTAAGAGGGTTTATAGCCAAAAACAATTCTTCCCTCCTACTCAGCCCCCAGCACAAAGGCAGCTCCTCTTAGCACTTTGTGACGTGTCCATATTCATGGAAATGTGTATGTAACTCCATTCTTCTAAGTTTTTTAAAATGTAAAATTTAATTATTACTAAAACATTGAAACCTCTTAAACCTGAGCTTATGACTTAGGAATTTTTTTAAAAAGTACATATTGGGAGTCCTGTTTTTAATCCTTTTCCCCCGTCTGCCCCATTCCAGAACCCTCTCTGGATGTTACTAGTATTCTTAATTATATCTAAATAACCATTCTTATTTTCCACTTTTTTTTTGCACGAAAGGTACAATACAATAACACTAGTATCTCTTTTGTTTGGTTTTTTTTTCATTTTTATTTTTTTATTGTAGTTGAATTAAAATATTATATTAATTTCAGGTATACAATATAGTGATTCAGTTTTTATAGATTATACTCCATTTAAAGTTTACAAAATAATGGCTATATTTCCCTAAGTGTCTTCTTGGGGTTTTTGTTTTGTTTTGTTTTTTGTTTTTGCTTGTTTCTCTGTTTATTCACTTAACAATATGTCTTTAGATCCGTCCTGAGCTTAGAGGGCATCCTCAGTCCTTTCTCGGCTGCACCTGCCACTTTACCATGATTTATTTAACTCATCTCCTCTTGATGGGCACTTGGATTGCTTCCAAATTTCGCTGTTACACATGATGCCACAGCGAATAACCTTGAATAGACATCAGTGAACACCTTTGCAAGTTTATTTCCAGAATAAATTCCTAAGAGCTATTATTAATAACACTCCCGTAATTTAGGACATTCCACAGTAGGGCCTGTTAGTCCTAGTTCACTGGACTAATGTCTTAACTCCCCATCCCTGCCACGGGGTTAGATTTTAAAGACACTCTGGGGCTCCAACTCAAGGCAGGAAAGCTGACACTCAAATGTTTAGAGGCTGCCAGATCTCTCGAAGTCCCTTCTGTGCCCAGGCCAAGCTCTGGGCTAGCTCTGACGTGTCTGGCTGCCACGGTTGGCCGCCTGGCGCCTGTCACTCTTTCATCAGCTCCTCGGCGGCCCGCTTCCCCACGGTGACATTGAGGATCGTGTCTGGTTTTTTTCCCCACATTACGTTTTGTATTTTCAGTATTTCCTCTCCTCCATTTCATAAATAATAATTACCCCGTGGTCCAGTTTTAAGATGCAGTAAAAATGATTGTTTCTCAAATTGATACTGAATTGCTCAGGTACTGGAGGGAGGAAGGAAATCTGCAGTAAAAGGTCATTTGTCCCAGTACCCTGGGCCGTGGCAATGTGCGGGATGTGGTGTCTGGGCCCTGTCATAAGCAGGCGGTGTCAGGGTTGGTGTCATGAATCGTCTGCACCGGTCAGCATCTCCAGCCTTGGTCCCTTTTGGGTGTGGAATAGACTGTCCCCACCCTGTTCCCGTCTCTTGCTCTATCTCAGAATCAGGGCTGAGACCAAGTTTTCGCAAGTCCTGCTAGAGCAGGCTGAGGAATTTCTGAGGAATTTCTCTTGAACTCAGATGTGCTTTTGGGAGAGGGTCTCAGCTGGACTCCCGAAAGTAGGGAATGCTTGCTGGCCCTTTGGAGTTTAGATCCTTAAGGTGTTCTAGTTTGTGGGCAGAGAAGGGTTACGTCTGATTTCTTTCTTTTTGCTCCTCTGCTGCATCCACCAGAAGTCTAGAAACTGTGTTTCAAGCCAATTCCAAGAGCACTTCGTTCTTCCATCCTGTGTCTAACCTATTCCTAAGTGTCTTTCAGTGTCTCTGAGCTCTTGGATGTAATGCTAGCAAATACTTAACTTTTTATTAGAATATAAGATCTAATAATTTTTTACTTTTTTTTTTTTTGGTGGGGGGAGGGAGGTAATTAGGTTTGTTTGTTTGTTTGTTTTGGAGGAGGAGGTACTGGGGATTGAACCCAGGACCTTGTGCATGCCAGGCATGCACTCTACCACTTGAGCTATACCCTCCCCCCAGATCTAATACTTTTGAGCACTTGGCATCTGTTCAAGCAATGTACTTGGTGCTTTACAAGTTTTAACTTAGCCCCACCATAGCCCTGTGAGGTGCAGACACTATTATTATCCCCACTTAACAAGAAAGAAAACTGAGGCATAAAGATTACATGATGGAGAGGTAGCAATTAGTAAATCCTCTTATTATGGCATCCTTTTAGTTTCCCTATATTATGCCCACTCGCCTGGATTCTCTGTGTTTGTAGTCCCTTGGTTGGTGTCTCTTCCCCAGCTAGGATGGGGCTGGGGGTGGTAGATACTCCCTCCCTCCGCCCCTCTCCCACGCGGGCTTCAACATTGGCTGTGCTGTTGATTTATCTTATAGCTGATGGATAACTTTATGAAGTTCTCTCTTCCACCCACTTGCCATTGGCCCATGGAGGCCCCTTACAGACCTGCCCTCTTCTAGGCTTCTGGAAGGATCTGATACAAGCTTAACTCAGGACGTGCTGAACAGAGAACTGAAGAAGCTGTCAGAAAGTCTGGAAGGCATCAAGCATAGTCACATGATGAAGCTCCTCCGAGTGGCCCTCAGCGGACAGCTGGTGAGGCGGGCAGCTGGGCTGGACTTTGCTGTGGAGTCTCATTCATCCAGTCAGCTAACATTCACTGGCAGCACTAAGCTCCTTTTTAGGGCTACACAGATGAATGAAACATGCCCACTCCCTCATGCAGTCATTCAGCAGACGGTACTTACTGAGGGCCTGCCATGGGTAGGACCGTGGTAGGTTCAATGGATACAGTAGTGATGAAACACATGCGCTCCCCACCTTCAAGGAGCTGGCGGTTAACTGGGGGTAACAGACATACCAACCCAGGAAGGGCAGGCTTCTGGGACCCATCCTCAGCCTCAGAAAGCCAATAAAATGCAAACACTGCTCCTGGGAATGCAGGCAGCAGTGCTGGGGCTGGCCTGGGATGTGCCTTCTGCAGACTGAGGCTGGGTGTTAGTTCCTCAGGCAGTTTAAATAAGTTGAGTGTTTTCTCTTTTTGTTCTTAGCAAGGACCACCTGTAGCTGAGATGATGGTGTCCTTGGGACCAAAGGAAGTGCGGCAACGAATACAGAAGGTGCTTTCCAGCTAGACAGAAGGTGTGCGGGGCAGTGGAGGTCAGGCAGGAACCTGCTCTCCTGGGAACTGCCGTCAGCTGGGAGGAGCCGGAGGCCTGGGGCCCCCTCGGAAGCTTGTGGAAAGAACCGGAGTGAAAACAGGCACACAGGTGCATATATGGCGGGCTTGTCCTCATCAGGTGGCCAGGGACACCCAGCCCCCTCTCACCTGTTCCCTGACTCTAGAAAGGAAGGCTTCATGTCTGGTTCTAACACCAGAGTGCGCAGCAGAGGTTAGGGGCTGCTGCACAGAGCAGTCCAGAGGACTCCTGTTTTAATCTGCTCTGGCTGCCATTACAAAATCCCACAGACCGGTGGCTTCAACAACAGAAAATTTTTTTCGCACTGCTCTGGAGGCTGGACGTCCAAGATCAAGGTGTTGCCAGGTTTCGTTTCTCCTGCGGCCTCCCTCCTTGGCTTGCAGATGGCTACCTTTTTGCTCTCACCTTACCTGGTCTTCCCTCTGTGTGTGCCCTTGATATCTCTCTGTGTGTCCCAATACCCTCCTCTTGAGAGGAGACTTAATCCAATCAGATTGGATTAAGTCCCAATTTTAAGGGCCTTATCTGCAAATTCAGCCACATTCTGGAGTACGACCCTGGGGTGGGGGCCTTCGGGCTTCCACATACAGGTTTTGAAGAGGGGAATAATTCAGCCCATGTGTAACAGCTTGGCAGCAACTGGACTCAGGGCCCTGCCCTCAGGCCAGTTTGAATTTGGAGCAGTGCAGGGTGATTGACAAGCAGGCCTGAACTAGCTGTCAGACTTTCTCTGGGGCTTATAAGGGGAGAACCTCCTCATCTTCCCCAGGGGGACACTTAGGTTTTATGCTGCTCTTTTTCCCTGGACTTGGGCAGCCTGTGTCCCCCTTCCCTAAGGCTGTCTCTCCCTCTTTTCCAGTTCTCTAGACCTGGTCCTTGGACTGGAGACCTCCACCCTGCCTGTTTTGCATCTTTTCCTTCATATCCACCTCCCCCTTCCACCCTTATTTGTAAATCCCTGTCTGTGGGTTTCTGAAATGAGATGTTCTTCTTGGGATGACTAGCAGTAGCTAAAGTTGAAAGGAGGGTGGTGGCCAGCCTCAAAGACCCCCTATAGGACTTCTAGGCTTCCCTGTGTGGCCCCCAGTCATCGCTGCCTCCTGGCATTCACGCTGAGTAGGGGTGACTTGTGTGTGATGCGTCACAGCTTCCATCTTGTTCTCTTGAATCCCTTACTCTGCGGGAAGCCAGCTTCCACATCGTAAAGACACTGAGACACACAGGGAACAGAGGCCTCCTGACAGCATCTCTGTGAGCACGCACTGTCTTGGGAGTTGGTCCTCCAGCCCCGGTCAGGCATGCAGGTGACCTCAGCCCTGGCTGATACCTGACTGCAGCCTTCTTGAAACATCCTGAGCCAGAACTAAAGCAAAGTTGCTCCCAAGTTTCAGATACACACAGATTATGAGATAATAAATGTTTATTGTTTAAAGCCTCTTGGTTCTGGGATCATTGTTACCCAACAGTAGTTAGCTAATACCGTCTCCTTGTCCAGGAGAGGAGGGAAGGGGGATTAAAGAATTTGTTGAGCTTCATGGAGACCTAATCTTTGCTTGAAAAGTACATCAGATAAAGTCCTTTAATCGCAAGCAATAGAAACCACCTCTGCCTAACTTAAGTTTAGTGGAGAGTTTAAGTTAATGGGAGTTTAACTGAGTGAGAATGTTAAAAAATCTATGGGAAAAGGAATAAAATAATGCCATGCGTAGCAACTTGGATGGACCTGGAGATTGACATACTAAGTGAAATAAGCCAGAAAGAGAAAAATACCCTACGATATCACTCATAAAAATGAGAATCTAAAAGAAAATGACACAAATGAACTTACTTGCAAAATAGAAACAGACTGACAGAAAACAAACTTAGGGTTACCAGAGGAAAAAGGGTAGACAGGAATAAATTGGGAGTTCAGGATTTGTAGATACGAACTACCATATACAAAACAGATAAACAGTTAGGACCTACTGTGTAGCACAGGGAACAATATTCAATACCTTGTAACAACCTATAATGAAAAGAAATAGGAAAAGGAATATATGTATGTACAACTGAATCACTATGCTGTACACCAGAAATTAACACAACATTGTAAATTGTCTGTACTTCAATATATAAATAAAAAACAATGGTAAAGCGAAAGACCCAGGTCTAGAAAAGACAGGAGCCAGGAGAGCTCTGGTCACACGGGCAGCAGGAGCTCATAGCCAGTCTTGTGTGCATTCTTCACTGAGGACAAGTGAACTCTATTTTTTGGTGTTGACTTCTCTGTTTGTATTTTTTCCTTCCGTTTTGAATGACTCAGCTAAAGATTCAGATTCTAAGAAGAGTGTCTGCTTGGGCTAACTGAGATCACGTTACCATTTCTCAGCGAGGAATAGGTGGTCCCCCAGAGATGATCCAACAGAGAAGTTCCCAAGATGTAGGGTGCTTTTTCCAGAAGAAGGGGGAAATGGCAGAAACAATAGGTTTGACCACAGAAGGGGGCACAGAACAGTAATACCTGTGAGTTAGTCTGCATTTACATGAGCCTTGACCACTTCTGGGTTTCGAATTAATGCTGGTAAACACGTTAGTCCATCATCTCTTTTAAAACTCACAACTCCATCAGAGAGGTATTATTATTATTATTTCTATATTATAGATAGGAAAACTGAGGCTCAGAGAAGTTAATTAACTCTTCTGAGGTTTTCGTATGAGGCAAAGCGAGGATTAAGTTCAGCCTTGTGACAATCCAGAGTCCAACATCAAGTCTTAATGGATGAATGACGTCAGAGAAGCTGGCTCCTGGTTAGGGAATGTGACTGTTTCACAACGTGAGGGGTCAAAATGCTGAGTTGATAAAGCTGCTGCCACTTCCTCAGTTGGAGTGAGTTGTCTGCAAAACAGCTTGTATCCTGTGGACCAGCCGTTTTACTCAAGAGCAGAAGGAATGTATGAAAGGTCTTCACAGATTTTAAATAACCTCAAGTCAATCCCCCACTATTTTTTTGCAGTATAGTGTAGTGGCAAAGGCTACGAAGGCCAACTGTCTAGACACAGAAATCAGATCAGCTACTTACCGTGTGACTTCGATACCTCAGTTTCCTCATCTGTGAGATGGACACAATAGTACTTGTCTCAGTGAATTATAAGAATCAAAACAGATGAATATGTAAAATTTTAAAAACTGCCTGGTGGGGAGGGTATAGCTCAGTGGCAGAGCATGTGCTTAGCATGCACAAGGTCCAGGGTTCAGTCCCCAGTAGCTCCAAAAATAAATAAATAAACCTAATCCCCTGACACACATGCACACAAAAACTGTCACCATTCTTGTCACCAGTATTTTCCTTCTTAGAATTGATGATCTTGGTTGTGAGGCACAGAAACACACTCAGACAAACTTAAACCATGAAAAGTAATTTATTGGAAGGATTAGGAGTCACAGATCCGAAGGTCAAAACTTTCAACTGGGCTTTACAAGAGGCTGGAATCTACCTGGAAACCCATTAGGACCCAACACACTCACCTTTGTCTCTGAGACTGCACAGTTTCTAACCTTCATCTCTGTCTGGGTGTCTGCCCCCTCATCTTGCTTCTGCAGGCTGGCTTTCTCTTGTCTCTGCACTTGTCCAATGACTGCCCCAGCCCTAGGACTGAATCATCTCCCCTCTCCTACACTGCCAGTCATATAACTTGTATTCCACATCCAAATTCCCAAGAGAGAATCTGATTGGCCTATCTTGGGTCAGCTGTCTACCCCTGGTCCAGTAAACTCTGGCCAGTGGGACAGAGTCATGTAATATGATCATGGCTGCAGGAGACCCTTCAGTGATGGGGAGAGGGGTTCCTTCCCCTGAGTATATTCTCTTTCCATGGAGTTTAGAGAGTATCCTTGCCAGGAAATCACTATTATTCTGTAGCCAAATTTGGAACCTCATTCATATTGCCTGTATCCTAGTTTATTTTTTTCTTCATAATGCTTATTACTATATGAAATTATGTAGTGCGTTTGTACATGTTTATTGTCTGTCTGATTCTGAAGAAGATAAGATTAAGGCAGGCAGAGACTTACTCTTGGTTGTAACCATAGCTCCTGGCACACTGCCTGACATGTAGTAGGGAGTCATATGAAGATCTCATGATTGAACACATGTTTGAGAGCTTCATGAGTCAGATCAGTTTCTTCAGAAGTAGTCATCATCAGCTGGTCTAACTCTACCGGATTTCAGCAGTTTCCTAGTTTCACTTTCATTGACTTTGGGGAATCATGTCTCTTGCGAGATCTGGTCCATTGCCTATAAATTGTATTCACTCCAGTTATCTGTGAGAGACTGACCTTTGACAGAAACTTCAAAGTGAAGGGTGGGATAGATGGCATGGTTCAATATAGAGGGATGTTTAGTAGAAACTAAAATTAGAAGTTGTCTAATTGATCAGTTAATATTTTTATCTCATGATAAAATTCCCTACCTTCCCCAGGGACCAGAATAATAAATACTTAGAAAATGAGGACCTTCTGGGTAATTACAGGGTGCAGAGAGGAAAGCTTTTAATCTGTTGATGGATGTCAAAGGGCTTTATAGATGAAGTAACTTTTGAACTGGGTTCTGAGGGATGAGTAGGAGTTTCCAGGGTGATGGAGGTTGGAAGGGTATTTTAAACAGAGAGATGGAAAAAACGTTCATCGAGTTGGGCATGATTGGAGTCAAGGGTAGGAACTGAGGGATTGGTAGAAGTGGCTGAGAAACCAGGCAGAGATGAAATCCAAACAGCCCTTCTTTGCCAGGTTAAGGGTATCAGGGTGCTATTTGATGCAAATAACAAAAAATCCAGATTCAAACCAGCTTAAACAAGAAGATTTAGTATCCCCCATAGCAGGAAGTTCAGAGGAAGGCTGGCTCTGGGGTTGGTTAATTAAGCATTCAGTGACATCAGTGAGGACCCAGGGTCTTTCCATCTCTGCCCTACTGGCCTGGCATCAGCAACAGCCTTGGGTTGCTTCTGTGAGCTCACAGTTGGCTGCCTAAAATGTCTCTCTGCACTTCCTCCTTCGTGTCTGGTCAGAGAGAGCGTGGCTTTCTATGGCTGTCTCCCTAAAAGCAAGGAGACTTTTCCAGCATTCTCCCCCACTCGACTTCCCCATTCTGAACCCATCCCTTCTGCAGAGGTGGGTGGGGAGTCCCCACAGATCAGTGGGACCCAGAGCTGGGGGTGGGGCCAGCTCTTCCCTGAGCCACATGGCTGGCTTCCTGGACAAAGAGTTGAGTCTTCATGAAGTGGAAGGTGAGGAGCCACTGAAATGTTTTGAGTAGAGAAGTGACATGATCAGATTTGTGTTTTCTCGAAGGATCATTCGGGCAGCGTTGCTGAAGAGAGATTTCAGCAGGGTCAGCCCACAAGCAGGGAGCCCTGGTAGGAAAATGAGGCGTGAAGGAGGGAAACAAGAAAGCCATGTTTTGTCACCATAGCCTGAGCCCCGTCCACCTTTCCAGCTTCACTTCATCCATCTGTACCTGCTACACATGTGCCCCCTTCTCTGGTCTCCAGCCACATAGGCCATCCTTGGTGCTGCCGTTCTGTCTGGAACACTCTTGCCCACCTGCTCTTCCTGCCCTTTGCCTGGTCACCTCTCTCAGCCTTCAGATCTCAGGTCCATTACCATCTCTTCAGGAGAGCCCCTGACTTCCCCCCGGAAGTTCTCTTTCCTGTCATTAATCGTCTGCATGCAGTCAGAATTGATTGTGTAAAGAATGTAATTCATTCTGCAGTTATTTGCTAGTGTCCGATTGTTAAGTCCACCAGGACAGAGACTTTACCTGTCTTGTTCACCACTGAACCCCCAGTGCTGAGAATGGCACCTGTTTCACACAGTAGGTGCTCAGTAAATATTGTTGTGTGAAAGGCCCAACACACATCTAATTGAATCGAATGGCCAGGGTGAGCAGTCAAGCACACAGTCACTATGTTTAGTTACGATACTGTTTTGCAGTGTTCAGAAACTTCACATCATTTGTGGTTACTATTTTCACTAGTGAATTACAGGATATGCTTTTTTTTAAGCAAAGAACGCAGTACAAGTGGGGCTTGGCACTCATTAAGCTCATTATCATGCCCTGGGGATCTCCAACTTAGCCTTCAGATCTGGGCAAAATGTTGGGGTCCCAGCCTTTCCCTCCAGGCAGGAGTGCCCTCTGTTCTATCCCTCCGCCAAACCTGATTGCAGTAGGACAGCCCAGCTAAGGAAAGGGAGGCCTTCTCTATCTAGGGAACCCCACTTGGCTGAGTCCATTCAATCCTGTCCTCATTCATTCACTTGACAAACACCTACTGTGTGCCAGGCCCTCTAGGCCTGGGAGTGTGGAGAGGAATTAGACAAAGCCTTATGGATGGTGGGGGCTCAGTCCCCAGATTTTTGTTCATTCAGTCATTCAGTGTGTTAAGCTTTTAAAAATAAAACACAAATGAACGAAAGATAGGCTTCTGCCTCAAAGAGCTCACAGTCTCATGGGTGATTAACAGTTGTAATAGTTAAGAGGTGGGGGGGCAAGCAAAGTGATGGCAGGGATGTGGATATCCTTGGGTGGGGGGAGCCAGTCAGGAAATGCTTCCTTGAGAAGAAACTGAGTGGTGGTTTTTCACTCTTCATTTCAGATAAACAGGGAATAATTTTTTATTATATAAACATTTTTTTATTGAGTAGTAGTCATTTTACAATGTTGTGTCAAATTCCAGTGTAGAGCACAATTTTTCAGTTATACATGAACATACATACATTCATTGTCACATTCTCTTTCGCTGTGAGGCACTACAAGATCCTGTATATATTTCCCTGTGCTACACAGTACAATCTTGTTTATTCTATATTTTGAAATCCCAGTCCCTTCCCACCCCTCGGGAATAATTTTTTTAAAGTCCCATGCAATATTTGGGACATACTTATGCTAAGAAATTATTTATAATTTTCTGGGGGTGGGCAAAATGGGTGAAGGTGGTCAAACAGTACCAACTTCCAATTATAAAATATGTAAGTCCTGGGGATGTAATGCACAGCATGATGACTCTAGTTAATAATACAGCATTGTATATCTGAAAGATGCTGAGAGAGTAGATTTTATTTTTTTATTTGTTTTTAATGGCGTTACTGGGGATTGAACCCAGAACCTTGTGCTCTACCCTCTGAGAGCAGATTTTAAAAGTTCTCATCACAAGAAAAAAAAATTGTAACTATGTTTGGTGCTGAATATTAACTAGATACATTGTGGTGATCATTTTGTAATGTATACAAATATCAAATAATGTTGTACACCTGACGCAAATATATGATAATTTCTCAATTAAAAAAATTCTTTGTCGTTTGTTTGAAATCTGATTCAACTGGAATTACTACATTTTTATTGGATAAGTCTGGCAGCCCAACCCTGAGTTTGCCAGGCAACAGAGGGAAGATGTTCCAGGCTGAGGGAACAGAACATGCAAAGGTATGCAGTGGGAAAGAAGGAATTGAGGTACAGTTAGCTTCTATCTGGTGTTAAGAGCTGAGTAAGGAGTGCCAGAGGATTCAGTTTCCACCAAGAATTATTCTGTGTCTATTAAGTGCCCGAACATATCTTTCCAGTTCCTCCCCTTTGTTTCACTGTCTCAAATGCCTTTACAACTGTTAGTGGTATATAACTGATAGCAATGCAAATAATTCTTGTCTATAAACATGGAAATTAATCCTGTGTGCTGGATGGATAGCCAGTTTTGTGTCCCTTTGTGCATCTGTTCCAACATTCCTTTTTTTCTCTATAAACTTGCCCTTTTTCTTACTTTTGAACAGACTGTAGCATCTGCTTGGTTCCCTTACTTAATTAAAGAGTTAGAGAAAATATTTAACACGTGTTCATTCTAAAATGTATGGGAGCCATGACTTTTTTTTTGGTGTGGGGGGTAGATTATCCTTTGACACAAGAAGTAAATATCCTGTACACTCACGGTGTAATGTATTATGGAGGGGAGTGGGGCCTGTCCCTCTCCCTTCCAGGAAGATCCTCTGGAATAAAGATGTTAGAATTATTCGTTATCTGAGACGTAAATTTAACAGGGCGTCCTATATTTTATGTTGCAACTCTACTTCTGCAGGACAAGAGGGCGCAGGCCTTGCGAAGTTGACTTGATGAGCTTTGACCCGGTTGAGTCTGGGAGGACACTAGGCCAGCCCGACCCACGCCAGGTGGAAAGACCTTACTTAGCGAGGCAGCGCCCCCCGCCCGGAGCCTGCGCGGAGGCGGGGCCCGGTGGGCGTGACCTCGCAGGCCCCGCCCCATCACGTGCCGACCCGCGCTGCCGCGTCGGCAGGCCCGGAACGCGCCAGACGCCGGCGGCGAAAGGGCAGGGGTGGCCGTGGCCTCAGCGGCGACGGTGGGCCCATGGCGGCAACGGCGACGGCGGGGGCGGCGGGGACCGGGGCCCCGGCTGGGGCCGAGTCGGCCGAGGGGCCCCCGGGGCCGGCGGCGGCGCTGGAGCTGTGGCTCAGTGAGTAGCCAGGGCCGCCCCTCGGCGCGGGCGCAGTGCCGCACGTGAGGCCTCCCTTCCCGCCTCCGGGGGCCTTTCTTCTGAGGCCGGCCGGCGGGCAGGTGGCCGCGGAGAGGCCGGCCCTCGGGTAGCGGGGCTGGGCCCGGCGCGGGTGGGAGGCTCGCCCGGGGGGAGGCCTGGAGAGGAGCCCCAGGAATCCGCCGAGGCTGCGGACCCCACTGCCCCCGCCCCGAGTCGCGGTGCATAAGCACTGTTAACAACATAATGGGTAACGTTTATTGAGCTTCGCTTTTATGCACCGTGCTAAAAGCTTTTCAGCCACTGTTAATCCTCATTTCGACCCCGAGAGACAGCTTCTGTTACTAACCCTGTTTTAGAGATGGAGACCTTTAGACCCAGGGAGACTGAGTCGTGCAAGATACGCATCCTCTGGGAAAGCTCTCTCTGGCTGCCGTCTTTAATGTCAAAACAAGCTCTTTTATCTTTTGTACTTAGTTGGCTCCGGCCGGACTTCTTAAGTGTATTGTCTCCAATAAGCTTCACGACAGTCCTGGGGGTCGGGGTCGTTACTGTCCTTTTGAACTGAGATGCAAAGGGGATAAAGCATATGCTCCTTGTATTGGGCTCTGCTAGCGCTGGGAAACTGAGACGCATAACCCAGGGACCTTGCTCACAAAGACATTTTTTAGTGGGTTCAAGCTGGCAATAACAGCACCTTGTTACAATTGACGCACATTGGAGCCGGGGGACGCGTTTGTTTAACGTGTGGTGGTAGGAGTTGCTTTGTTTACCTGGGGATTGCCTTAGCCAACACAGTATTTGAGTGGACAATGGAGGCAACATTTCAGATACAAGAAACTGCATGTGCAGAAGCTGGAGACAGGAGAGTGTGGAGCATTCTGGGAAGAAGGAGGTCAGTAGTGCTGAAGTGCAAAGCCTAAAAAGACAGTGCACACCTAATTGGGGCAAGATCTTCAAGGGCCTTGTATGCTGCAGAAAGGAGTTTGGAGTTTATCCTATGACATGGTGGGGGAAGTGAGTGCTGGAATTTTCAGCCTGGGAATCTGATCAAGTACACCCGGAGAAAGTATCACCTGCAGCCATGTATCACCTGCAGCCATGTGGAGAGCCGAACTGGTTAGGGATGGGAGAGTTCAGGCAGAGTAGATAGCTCTTCTGCTAGTATGTAGGGGCCGAAGTAGGACAGAGGTACTGGGATGGAGAGTAGAAATGATTAGCTGCTACAATTAACAGCCTTGATGCATTAGAATAGAGGCAAGAGACTGGAGGAATCTAGAATGGATTCCAAGTTTCAGGCTCAAGTAACTACTTGGTTACTGATGCCTCAGTTGTGAGGAGCTGGTTTAGGAAGGAAGAGACTGTTGAATGGTGGAGTTTGAGGTGCTTTTGGCACAAAGAAACTCTAGGTGGTTGGTGGGCTCCAGAGAGGATAAGAGCTAGAGGTCACTTTTGGGGTGCCAGTTCATTGGCAGTGAACTTGTCCAGGGAGGCTGTATGCATCAAGAACAGAGGTTTGCAGCCAGAGCATGGAGAACCGCCTCATAGAAGAAGCAAGTGGGAAAAGCAGCCTGGAGACAGAAGGCAGAGCCTACTGGCAGCAGGATGGTAAGGGGTAGGGGCAGCCACAGATCTCTAAGGAGGGTGTAGTTGGTAGCTGGTTTTGCTGCTGAAAGAGTAGGATGAGGAAGAGTAAAGGGGAACATTGAATTTAGCAACTAAAGGGTCACTAATGAGATATCTTTGCATTGAATGGTGGAGACAGAAGGTAGTTGACTAGGAGGCAGTGGAGTTGCAAAAAAGTCAGATGGGCTGGGTTAGAGGACAGCTAGCAGCTGACCCAGGTGGAGGAGAAAAAGGGACTGTGGCTGCTCAAGGAGGAGGGTTCTTCAGCTCTAGCTGTTTGGGGCCGCTGTGGTCCTAAAATGGAATCTTCCAGTTGTTCAGGTGGGGCTAGGACCTACACTAATAGCACACCCCCCAACCCAGTCATGAGAACCAAAAATGCCTCTAGATGTTACCAGATGTGCCCTGGGGGAGAGGGGCAGGCTCACCTCTCCCCTTTCCACCTGAGACCCCGGAGTTCTCAGTGGACTTCAGAAATGTATCTTGTCTTCTTCCTGGTTGTGTGACTTCCCCTGATCTCCTCCATAGGAACAGAGAGAGTGAACTGTGGTTTAAACCAGCTTTGTGGGTGGTGGGGCAGGGTGGAGATGGCCCGGTGGAAGGACCCCGGGTCCAGGTTGGGGGTATGGCAAGAACAGGAGTGTAGTGGAAGGAGGAACGCACCGTGCGTCTAGGCTGGATGGAGAAGGAAGTCACTCTGGGGGACCTGAGGAACCTTGAGCTTGGCTCACTGACAGATCTTGCCTCAACAAGCAAAGCAGCTGTGTCTCTGGGGTGGGAATATAGTAACGTGTCCCTCTTGGGGTTGTGAGGATCAAAGGAGTTAATACTTCTGAAGCAGTGAGGACAGTGCCTGGCACGTAGTGTTAGCTATTATTATCGCTAGTCTTTTTAGTTGCGAGTGACAGAAAGCTAAGTCATGTTGGCTTACCAAAGAAAAAAGGAAAAAAACATTGGACCAAAAATTGGAAAGGAGTGGTTCCCCAAAGGAACATCGGGAAGCTGTTTCACCAGAAGCTCATGCTTTAAAAATACAAGTAGCAGCTTCTGTGCGTTCCGCAGCCACCTTCCCTTGGTTTATTTTGGTCATTGTTCCACATGCCTGCATTTAGAGCTGCCTCATTCTTGTTAAGGAAAAGACTCCCCATGCCCCATTGCATGCATGGAGGTGCTTTCCGTTGTTTAACCAGCTCCTTGTGGACACTGCAGGTTGTTGGGAGTCTTGTGCTATTGGGGCCTCTTGGTCTCTGGGTTTCTAGCTCTGGTAGTGCTGCTAGGGAGGCAGTCACTTAGGGTTGGGTGCTCGGTAATGCCTTTCTTCCTTCCACCTGGACCCACCCCCAGGTGATATGTCCTGTCTTCCTTCCAGCCTCACTTTTATCCCTCCCTTGGGGATGGGAGTGGTCTGGGTTGCAATCTGTGCAATCTCTTTATTTATTAAAAATTTTTTTATTGTGGTATAAGTCTGTTTACAACGTTGTGTTAATTTCTGATGTACAGCGTACTAGTTCAGTCATACATATACATATGCTCATTTGCATATTTTTCATTATAGGTTACTATGAGATATTGAATATAGTTTCCTGGGCTCTGCAGTATAAACTTATTGTTTTGTGCAATCTATTTAAATTCTCTGAGCTTCTCAAGGGCTGAGCTCACTCTTTGTCTTGGAGCCCAGCAAAAGACATTCCTAAGGTGGATCTGGGACTTTCAGTTCTGCGTGCTTAAATGAGTGATTGCTTGAGTGTAGGGGTCCTGTTGAAGGATTCCCCCAGGCAGTGAATACTGCTGGAGGGTTGAATTCTAAATATTCCTCAAGGTGAATGCCTCCCCACAGCTTCAGGGCTCACCTTACTAGCACAGGCTGCTCCTAGCACCTGGGGCATGACCCTCCCTAGTGGTTGGTTGGCAGCTGATGTGAGATGATTTGGCGTTTGAATTAATCACTCTTCGATGAACCATTGCACTCACAGCTGGAGGTCTCAGCTGTTTTCTTAATACCTCCCACTCTGTAGCAGACTTGAAATGCATACAGACACTGCTTTTATTAAGCAAATATATGGCAGTAGTCCTATGTTTGTCCTGCCCAAATGCCAGCTAAATAGACCGCCTTGGTACCCAGGAGAGCCTTTCTTAGTGCACCAATGGGGCTGGGATAGTCGGGAAGCAGAGAAGGGCTTCAGTGAGTTTCTACCTGGCCAGGCCTTTCTGGCCCCTAGCCACTCCTTGAGGCAGACTGGAGTCAGACGGGGCTGGAGGGCTGCCACGGCCTGGTCAGACCCAGCTGTTGGTCCTCTGGGGGTCATTTTCTCTGGAGCTGCTCAAGGCCCTTGAAATAGCTTGGCAGGGTGGGATTAGGTGTTCGGAGACCCAGTTATTTCAGAAGTGGAATGGCCGTCTCCTGATGTCAGCAGTGTATCAGCCAACTGGCCAGACTGCAGAGCAGAAGATGAATCATTCATTCATTTGTAGATAGCCGTGCCGTGCTGAGGGCTGCTGTAGGCGCTGGAGCATGGGAAGGTGAGTGAGACAGACCTCATTCCTGCCTTGGGGAGCTGATAACTTGCTTAGTGGTAAGAAGGTCATAGAAACTAGTTCCCCAAAGAGACCCCGCCTTTGTCAAGGAACCGAAGACTCAGCCATGAGAAACTCTCAGGCCCTGGAATCAGGCAGACCTGGGATTGAATGTTTGTCATTTTCTAGCTTTGTTACTGGGCAGATTTCTTCATCTGTAAAGTGGTGAGATAATAGTACCAACCTCAGTGGTTCTGAGGGTTACAGGAAACGGATGCTTGAGTGTTTACTCAGCATGGTGTCTGGCCCACAGTAAGTTCTTAAAAAACAAAAAAAAGTGGGACAGCTATTACGATTATTGCTATTATTTGGAGGCTGTGATAAACCTTGAGGGAATCCTCATGAGAGAGATTATGTATTTATAAAATAAAAAATCTTACTTTATAGATCTATTTACTACTTGGCCTTGGTTAAGATTTTAGGACATTTATTAGCCTTATAGAGGTTTTCTTCTTTCTTTGGAAAAGCTGGTGGCGTGGTGGCAGGGGATGAGGGAAAGAGCTGGATTCTGCCTGGTGAGCTGGGGTCCTGCCTTTCCCCAGGTCCAGCCATGTACTGAGGCCGGATGCCTTTGAGGTGTCAGTCTTGACGTTGTTGTGAACTGAAACTTCATGAAGCTTAAATGGTATAGGATTATTTTAGATGAGTCAGACCTTCTTAATCAGACTCTGAGAATCATTGCTTTAAGTTTATTTCATGAGTAATTATTTTGTACCCGGGGGTCAGGCATCGTGCTAAGTACCGTAGGGAATATGTGGCCTCTGCCTTTGAGTTTTGAATAAACTCTTGAAGTTCAGGTGTAGTAAGTCCTGTGTATTTTTAAGGTAAGAGGCAGAGGCTATTATGACAAGATTAGCTCTCCTTTATTGATTGCTTAATATTTGCTGCTATACCAAGTGATTTAGACACCGTCTTTTAAAAATCTCATGACTAGCCCATGAAGAAGGTACTGTTTTCCATATTTTATGGTTGGGAAAACAGGCTCAGAGAGCCCAAGGACATGTAACCAGTAAGGGATGGAGCTAGAAATCCCATCATATAAGTGGGGCATGTAGAATGTGGGCCTTTTGAGAAGGAAGAGATGCCTTCTGTTTTGTGGGGGTGGGAGATGAAGAGATCAAAGAAGTCCTCATGAAGAAATGGCTTTTGAATTGGGACTCGAAGGGTGAACAGCATTTCGAGAGATGGAACATAGGGAAAGAGCTTTGAGGAGGAAAAAGGTGAAGGGCATGTTGGAATTGATAATCTGATGCCTTCGCTCTCCTTTGTTGTCTCTTTTTTTCACTTAAGATGGAGTTGGTGGGGGGAAGATGGGTGATTGAGTACCTGTTCTTGAATCTCATTGTTGAGTGGGGATTCATATGACTTCTACATGACGGAAATGTGCCTGCAGTCAGGGAGAGCTCAGCTCTGGTTGACCGAGGAGTAATCAGGAGGAAGGAGAAATAGTAGCAGCTGGAGCAGTAGGAGGAGGTATTTGGGTGGAGATGGAAATTCGATGGGCCTTGAGAAATGGATAGGATTTTAAGAGGAGAGAGTGGATATTCAGGCAAGAGGAATGATATCAGAAGTACGACCCTAAGGATTACATGTTTGCGGAGCTTGAAAGAGCTTCTCTGTCAGGACCAGTAAGATATTTCATTGGAGAGGCAGGTAGACCAGGATGGGCTGGAGAGTGGGGAGTAGGGGAAATGTTATGAAAAAGTGGGTCAAAGACAGTCTTAGCACCTCCTCTGTGAGAATGTGACCTGGTTCAGTCTGGGGCGGGACGTGTGGAATGGGCATCCTCGTTGCTGGGCAGGGATTCCTGGCGGCAGCAGTGGGAGGAGAGGAAGCTGCTGCCATCTAGCACCAGGAGAGATACACACACCCCTGTTTTGGGAAGGTCAGGGATTGCCCCTCCCCTCAGTGGAGCTTGGCCTCAAGTTAGGCCTTCTGATAACCCTTCTTTCTCCAGGTATCTCTTGCCCCTGGCTATGCCCTGTTACCCTTCATGCCCCATGTCCTCAGATTCCATCCAAATATGAATGTTCCAGTGCGGGAGACCCTAGCATGATTGGATGTGGGTTCCTTGGGCTTGTGTAAGGTGGCAGAGAGGGATGGCATCTTGAAGAGTGAAGGCGAGGAGATCTCTTGCCAGACTGGACAAGCCACTGACATGTGAAGAGGCTTCTCACATGGGATGGTCAGGGTTTCAGTAAGCAGAGGCTCGGATTTAGGGCTGTTACTTTGAGGACATGGTGGGATGACTAGGAAGAGCCTAGAGCCTCATGGTGTGTTCTAGTCTTCCTGTCTCATAGCTGAGAAACTTATGGGTAACTCCCCAGATGCTGGCCCGTGCCCATCCTCATTGCAGGGCCAATGGCCTGGGCATGAAGAAGTGCACATCGGCCAGCCCCTGCGCTGGGACTGCAGCCCCTTTCAGGACAACAGCTTGTTACCCAATTTGCTTGTTCACTTGGTTGGCAGACATTCCCTGAGACTGTATCCTGGGCCAGGCACTGTGCCTGACAGTGGTGAGCAGCACAGGTCCCTGTCCCTTCCAGCTGTCTGCCCACTGGCCTGATCCCCTCGAGGTGGGGTGTCATTGCCTTTGGCTGTCATTTGGGGAGGAGGGCGGTTATGTTCTTCTTTATTATACTTTCTTCAATTTCGTTTTTTATTTCCTTGACAGATAAAGCCACAGACCCAAGCATGTCAGAACAAGATTGGTCAGCCATCCAGAATTTCTGTGACCAGGTGAACACTGACCCTAACGGGTAAGGCGGCTTCACACTCAGGCTCTGCTCCAGGGTACTCACACTGTGTGCCTCCGGGTCTTGGTATTGTTCTGCATGGCCGGGCTCCGTTTCCTTCTTTTTTTTTAATCCCCCTCCATGTTTTCCTGAGAACATTATTTTTCTAGAAATAGCAAATTCATGTGGTTTTCTAAACAGAATAGGCAATTTGTGAACTGGCAGTTATTTTAAAAATGTGAAATTGTGTTATGAAACACTACTGCTGAGGAGACCTGAGCGTTACGGATAGAACATAGCCAGGGTGCCTGGCAACGCGAAGGACCAGCTTGTTCTTCATAATTTAAATGCCGTCTCCCTGAAGAAAAGGCAGGAAAAGGCTAAGATTTTGTTAAATTTGGTTCCCAAAGTATCTGGGTGGGAACTGAAGGAACAAGTCAGTCATCCGGATGTATCATCTCCATGGCGCTGACTCGTCAGCATTTTGAAACGAGCAAGAAGTTTGATCGCGCTTTCTGCCGTGGTGTTGCCTGAGCAGTTACCATGTGACGGACCGGGTCTGTGCTGCTCACCACCTGGTCACGCACAGGTCTGGGAGTTGTAAGGGTGGGGTGGCTGGAGGGATGGTGTGCCCTGGAAGCATGGCTGCAGGAAGGGTCAGGGAAGTCGGCCTCCTTTGGGGGCTTATGCGTGGCCAGTCTGGGACCTAAGCCCCTGGAGGAGAAGGGACTGTACTGAGTGTACTCAGCCAGACCGGTTAGCATGGTCCTCTCTGCCCAGAATCCAGGTGTCTTTGTTTTCCCTTAGCCCAACCCATGCGCCCTGGCTGCTGGCCCACAAGATCCAGTCTCCACAAGAGAAGGAAGCTCTTTATGCCTTAACGGTGAGTTTGGCTTGCCTCTTAGCCTAAGCTCTCTTGTCCCAAGGCTAGTGTTTTGGTGCTGGGAGAGCCTCTGAGAGGTTCACCTTCACTGGCCTTGCAAAAACAGGTGGGGCGGAATTCTGGCCTCGGCTTGTCCCATCCTGGATCTGTTACTGGAGAGTAGCGTTGAGCCTGCTTTGGGAGAAGGAAAAGAAGGCTTCATTTCCTTTTGCCCTTTTTAGACCAGAGCTGGGAAGGTCAGGTGTCCACCGGGCCAGACTGGTAGCAGAAATGAATGAGGCACTGGGTGGGGACCAAAGACCTGGAGAGCCCATGCCTAGTCCAGAGAGGGCAGCTGCAGTGCAGGGCGGGCTGGCTGCTGCTGGGCCTGAGTTTGGGCCCAGTGTTGCTAGAACTTCCTGGGTTTTTGTGTTTGTTTTTTAAGAGAAACCAGAAATCCAGATTTTTATATGAATTCTCTGAATTTTTCAGTATTGGTGACTGTGAACTGTTAAATAATAGTGTAGACCAAAGAAAACATTTACAGGTCCAACTTGTCACTTGAGTGCCAGCAGGTGACCCGTAGTTTAACAGTTCTTGGATATTACATAATCCAGTTTCTACCTCTGAGGAGAAGGGAGGAAGCGATTCTCTGACCAGTTTCACCTGGCCAAGGGGTCTCCTTAAAAGGTGGAGTGATTTTAGGGTACCCCCACTGAGCTGTTTCCTGGGCACAAACCTATCTGTTACAAGAGCAAACAGGCACTTTTTTTTCTTAATCTGAAAGCGTCACCTTTTCTCCCACACTTTAGTGTCCTCATAGTCTTGAGCCATGGTTCCAGCAGATACTTACCAGGTTTGAGATGAACCCTGGGGCCAACGGTTTTCCCCTTCTCTGGAGGTCCTGTGTCTGTGCAGGTGCTGGAGACTTGTGTGAACCACTGCGGAGAGAAGTTCCACAACGAGGTGGCCAAGTTCCGCTTCCTGAATGAGCTCATCAAAGTATTGTCTCCAAAGGTGCGTCCCCTGGGCTTGGCCCTGCTCACTGTACTGCGCGCCCCCCAACCTTCAAACTCCTGTCACCCTTCTTGGCCTAGAGGCAGGCCTGCTCATGGACAGAACCTGCCAGCCTGTCCCAGGTTTGTGAGAGCTGAGAGGTGAAAACTTTCCTCCAAGGTGTGTTACGATGGTTGCAGTCATCAGCTGATCCCTGCCCTTGGATTGTTAGCGTTTTCAGATTCTCCCTTTAAAAATGGCCTGATAGATGGGTGTCCTAGAGGCGGGTGAGGAACTCTAGCTGATGGGCACAGGTTTCCTGGTAGAGAGCAAGAGATGTCAGGTGTAGCTGTAAGTTTCCTTCTTTCCTTGTCCTCCATAACCCTTTCTCCTGGCACCTGTCTTAGCAACACCATTTCCAGGTAACTGACAGTAATGGAGATTTCCTTTGCCACTTGCCAACAATTCTCTCCTACCAACTGTGTGTCCTGTGATTTAATTTATTTCTGATAATAACTACTCAAGGTTAGGACAGACCCCACAGGTTAACAGCTCAGTCCTACCTGTGCTACCCCTACTTCGGACACCAGTGAGTCTTAGGGATCCCCAAGCTGCTTGCACTTCTTCCTGACCAACTACAAGTTCACAGGTTCCTCTGAGCCCCTCCTCCAGGTTCCATAACTCACTCAAAAGATTCACAGATACAGGGAAGCACTATACTTAGCTAACATCCCTTTGTTATAAAGGATATAAATGAAAGAGATACATAGGCCAAGGTCTTGGATGTGAAGGGGGAGCAGAGCTTCCGTGCCAGGAACTGGGGACAAGGATCAGATATAATCAGATATATTGTTGTTGTTTTTTTTTTTTTTTTTTTGATCTCCATAATCTTTCTATTTAATCTTAAAAGGATTTTTTGAGAAATAATGATTCAAAACATTTTAATTTCAGCAATTCCTTTCACTTCACCTTGTTTATATTCCAAATACCTTCTTATATCCTACACTCACCCCAGTCAAAAAATGAATGTCCCCAGTAGCTGTAACCTAGGCCAGTATACGGTGGGATTGAATTTTAGTGGCCTTAGAGGTTGGCTCCTTGAAACCCAGAGAGAGCCCTGGGGCTGGGTCCCAGATAGTTTGGCCTCTGGCTTTGCCTCAGCTCTCAGCCAGCCTTGGGCAGCTCCCTTCCCTGGGCCTCAAGCAGCCATCTCTTCAGTGATAGTTTGGGCCGGGCAGCCTGCTAAGCCCCTTCCAGCTCTGTAATTTTCTTGCCTTTTTGTTTTCAGTACCTAGGCTCCTGGACCACAGAAAAAGTGAAAGGAAGGGTCATTGAAATACTCTTCAGCTGGACAGTGTGGTTTCCAGAAGACATCAAGATCCGAGATGCGTACCAGATGCTGAAGAAGCAAGGTCTGGCTGCCATACTTAACATCGCACTGCCCGTTCACAGTGGTTCCTTCTTGCCTTTTCCTGTGCTTTGTCATTTTGGGTGAAAGCTGGAGACCTTGTGTCCAGCAGACACAGCACTAGAGGCCGACACAAGTACTCTTCATCCTTGGAAGTGGGCAGACCTTTCCCTCTGGTAGGCAGGAGTTGAGCTGGGTTTGAGACAGTTGTTGCTATGGTTACCCTCACTATACCAGGTTTCAAATACAAGTGTTAGCATGTGTTTAGGGTGAGGGCTGATTTGCTAGAGAGTTTCTCTCAATATCTGCTCCACTCTTAGCTTTGGGTGTCTTCTGCTCCACACCTCAGAGGGGTCTCATCCCGTTGCCTTTCCTGGCAGTAGGCCGTTACAACTTGTTACCCTGTGCCCGTTAGCCTGGTGGTGGTGGTGGTTCTGTTCTGATTAAGCCTCGATCTTGGCAGGCACCGTGTCGCTGGCCTTGGTGGGACCTGTGTGTGACCCTGCCTCACCCCAACTCGGGTCTGAGCCCAAGACATGTTCCTGCCCCTTCCCACGGGGCACAGGCTTTTTTTTGTCCCTTTTGTCCAGCTGCAGCAGGTTCTCACCACTGCTCAGAGGACAGCAGGGTTTGTTCTTCCCCCAGCAGAGTGAGGCTTTCCTTCTGGGGAGAGAAGGGTTTCAGTGGAACATCCAGTCTCTCCCATTCTTTTTGGGAAGACCGTGGAGAATGAGCCTACTCTTCCTGTGTTGCAGGCCCCTGGGGGTGTCCTGTGTGGAAGCTGGGAATCCACGTTCCTTTTCTCTTGGGCTCTGTAGAAGGAGGGACCTGGATTCGGGATGGACTGTCTTCCTGTCACATGCACTCACGTAACACCTCTAGGAGTACCAGGGATCCTGCACTAGTTTCTGGGCCCCGGGAGGTTATGATCTTCATAAAATGATCAGTAGTTTTATAGCGTAAGACTCATAGTCTGCTAGCCTTAGGGTCTGGTTCTGCTCTGATGTAGTTGGCTCTGACGTGCCCATCTTTGTGCTGGTTCCGTGGATTCTCCTGAGGGAGGATGCAGAGCTTTGATCATACCCTGGATGTATTCCTTTTCAGTCGTTGACAGTGTTTTCCTGGCGGGTCATCAGGAATCAGGGGTTTCTGGACTTTATACTGGATCCTGCTGAAGTCAGCAGGTGCCTGTGTCAGTATAACTTTATGAATTGCATGTTTTAGGAATCATAAAGCAAGACCCTAAACTTCCAGTGGATAAAATCTTGCCCCCACCTTCTCCCTGGCCCAAGAGCTCCATCTTTGATGCTGATGAAGAAAAATCAAAGGTAAGGTGCTTCTTCCTGACCTTGGTGGCCTACCTGGAGTCTGACCAGGCTCCTCCTTTTAGGGACTCTCCTGAAATGTCCCTTGATCCCTGAACCAAAGTGTGGGAGAGTGTGGGGAGGTAGGTTGTGAGCTCCCTCTGGAGGGGGTGCTAATGAGTAAGGTAGCATAAGGTCCGGGTGTTTTTTTATGGTAGGCCAAGTATTAAGTACCCCGTGCCTTTGGTACCTTCTGCCTTCAGCGGCACCTCTCGGCATGGGTCTGCCCTTCCCTTGGATCTAGCTGCTGGCTGTAGGCAGAATGAGCAGAGCTGTGCTAGGCTCTGGGCTGCCTTTCCCAGGGGACTCCTCTCCCAGTGCCGTACAGTTGCAGAGGGTGGGAGGAGCTGGGGGGGAGGTGTGGCATGAGCTTCTGAGAAAGATACTTTGGTGTCAGCTAAGCTACTTAAATTCTCTGGGCCTCAATTATCTCCCATCTTTCCTGCCATCCATCCAGCGAACATTGAGTGACTCCTCTGTGCCAGGCATTTTGCTAAGCACTAGGAATAAAGTGGACAAGGTTGCCAGGGTCTGTCACATCACAGCATGTGGTCCAGGACAACCTCAGCACTATTGGCGTTTTGTGCCAGGTAGTTTTCTTGTTGGGGGCGGTTGTGTACCATAGGATAGGATGTTACAGTGTCCCTGGCCTCCACCCACTAGATGCCAATGCACCCCCAATTGTAACAGCCGCAAGCATCTCAGGACATTGCCATGTCCGCTGGGGGATATACTTCTCCACCTCCTTGCCCCACTGAGCACCGGTGGTCTCTGGGGGGTAGTCCTGATACTGACTACTGTGTTACTGCTGTGAGGATTTGGGGAGCTGTAATGCGTGTGAAATGTGCGAGCTGTTAGTGTTAATTCTGTTACTGCGGGTGCTGCCACTCTGGGCCATTTGACACTGGGGGAATTAATTTCACCTGGTCTTGTTTCCTTTTCAGCTTCTGACAAGGCTTCTGAAGAGCAGCCATCCTGAGGATCTTCAGGCTGCAAACCGGCTAATCAAGAATTTGGTCAAGGAGGTGGGCATTTTCCAGTGGGTTCTGCAGAATCAGTGCATGTGAGTGTGTGCTTCAGGGGGCGGGTGCCCAGTTGGCTGCGAGAAGGGATGGCCACCCAGCCCTGAACTGGGGAACAGCTGTGGGCTCCCTGAAGGGTAGCAGAATGGTGACTGGAAGCAGAAGCCGTGCTGTGTGCTTCCTAAGGACATCTGTCCCAGAGCTCAAAGCATTTCATGAATGCCAGCTTCTGTCCCACTGACCAGTGTTGGTGTGAGAGCCCAGGCTGGGGAGTCTGTTTCTCGGAGGGGTTAAAGCTGGTGGTGCGAAGGAGCAGATGGCCAGGTCCACACCCCGCACTGTCTGTCCCAGGAATTCCGCCGAGTGTTGTGGTGGCCTCCCCGAGCTCTCCACAGTGCGGTGCTGCGGTGCCTGTCCCTGCCTTATTCATGCTTTATCCAGGTCTTCTGTGCCCTCACTCCCATGCTCTTCTTTTCTCCCAAAAGGAACAAGAAAAATCAGAGAAGGTGTCCAAGAGGCTGAGCACAGTGGAGGAAGTGCGGAGCCACGTGAAGGTCCTGCAGGAGATGCTGAGCGTGTACCGCAGGCCAGGGCAGGCCCCGCCAGACCAGGAGGCCTTGCAGGTACTCTTCCTGAAAACAAGCAATTCAGACAGCACTGGGTATGTACTAGAGATACTAGAAAATGCGCACTTTCACAGGGTAATTGGTATGTTTTGACATGTATATGTCCAGGAAGCCATCACACAATCACAACAGTAAACATGTCCCTCACCCCCCACCCCTAAACTTCCTCATTCCCCTTGGTCATCCCTCCCTCCTGTTCCTCCATCTCCCCATCCCCAAGCAGTCACTGATGTGCTTTCTGTTCTGATTAGTTTATATTTCCTAGACTTTTAGACAGTGGAATGATACAGCATTCCCTTTTCTTTTGGTCTGGGTTCTCCCCCTTGATATAATGAGATCCAGGTGTGCCATGTGAATCAGGAATCTATTCCTGTTTGTTGCTCAGTGGTGCTCTGCTGAGTGCATGTGCCACAGTATGTGTATCCATTCATCTGTTGATGGATATTTGAGTGGTTTCCATCTTCGGGTGATTATGAATTGAGCTGCTGTAAACAGTTGTGTACTGGGTTCTGTGTGGGTGTACACCTTCCTTTCTCTTGGGTGAGTGCCTAGGTGTGGGATTGCTGGGCCATATGCTACGTGTATAGTTAACTTTTTAAGAAACTGCCAAACTGTTTTGCAAAGTGGTTGTACCATTTCATAACAGCAGTGTATGAGAGTTCCCATTCCTCCATGTTTACACATCTTGAGATCTTTCTTTTTAATACATTTATTGAAAATTTATATAACTAAAAGCAACCGTCACCACTATCTAACAAGAATATTTTAAACGTTCTTTATATATTCTGGATACAAGTCCTTGTCAGACAATTTTCTCCTCTTCTGTAGGTTGTCTTTTTACTGTCTTGACAGTGTCTTTGAAAACAAAAGTTTTTTATTTTGAAGTTCAGTTTATCTTTTTTCTTTTGTCGCTGGTGCTTTTGGTGCCGCAGCCAAGACGCCACCACGTGGTGCAGCAGGTGGCGGCGGCACTGAGATGCTGTCTGGGGCCGCCCTCCTTGGTCTCTCTGGGCCTCCCCACTCTGCCTCTCTGCGTTCCAGCTTCTTACGCGTCTCTGCGCAGGAGAGACGGCCTTCACGTGGCTCCTTAGTTTACCTGTTCTTCCGTTTCACAAAGGAACTGGTGTCTTACCCAGTTCCCGAGAGGGAAGTCTGTCCGGCCAGCTTGGCTCACGTATCTACGCGCAGTCAGCTGTGACTTCGGTTGGGTGGTTAGAGAAGCTCCTGCTGGCCTTCTGTGGCTGGGGGGCAGCACTCCGCAGGGCGGGCGGGCTCGGGCCAGGCAGACACGCCGAAGCTCGTGCCCGGGTTGGCTTGCCCCAGAGCCCCTCAGGGAGGTCTGTCGGCTTGTTGGGCTTTTACACAGCACAGCCTCCCCCCAGCCCTCACCCGCATGATAACCAGCTACGAGACCGGAGAGGCAAGAAACAAAACTCCGTCTTTATAATGCATGGAGCTGACTTTGGAAAATGCGGCAAATAAGCACTGGCAGGTAGGAGCCAAGCCAAATGCGGCTTCTGTATAGGCAGTTAGCTCTCAAGAGCAAAGCAGGAGGAAGGGGCGTCCTCTCCTAGACTCACCAATCAGATACGTCCCTTCACCAGCCCTGGGAGAGGGGGCTGCAGGCAGAGGGAGGCCTGCAGTTAGTTAGCTGAGCTTCCCTGCAAGGAAGGAAGCCTAAATACAGAAGCTGTCTGTCTGCCTTAACGGTATGTGGAGGGTGAAGTTGTCTGGGGGTGCACTCCCTGGGAAGAGGAGGAGATTTCCCAGCTGTTTCTGAGGAGAGTGAGATTTAGTTCCGGGAGAACCCGTGGTGGGGCTCGCGGGAGAGTTGCTGTAAAGGGACTACTGGCGTCGGACAGGAGCTGGATGGCAAGACTGGATGTTAGTTTTAAAGCCAGGGCAGTCACTGCAGGGTCATTGCATTGTTAAAAGCTGTTCTGCGGCCGTGGGCTCGCGGAAAAGAGAACTTGAAGAGAGAGTGCTGTACACACTGAGACTTTCGATTCTTTTCTGAACCAAGGTCTTGTCACCTTTTTAAAATACTTTTAAAAAATGGTTAACTGTAGCCCATACTCCTGAGACAAACACCTGCATCATGAACTGGGGGCAGACTGCCCGGACTCCGCCGCATCACGCCCAGGGCCCGCCGTGGGGCCAGGTGTGTGGCGAGCAAGCTCTGTTTTCTAGGTCGTGTACGAGAGGTGTGAGAAGCTGCGGCCCACCCTGTTCCGGCTGGCGAGCGACACCACCGACGACGACGACGCGCTGGGTGAGGGCCTTGGTCCCCACGTGTGGCCGGCACCCAGGGCGCGGGACAGACGCACTTCCTGCTGTGCTGCTGCGCCGGAAGCCAGGCCGTGGCCTCTGGGCTGTGTGGTGGTTGGGCTTGGGGAGGTCGTGACCTGAGTTGATTCTTCTGACTTCAGAGGAGTCTAGGCTTGAACAAGAAATCAGCAGGTCTGAAAGCACACGAAGGGTGGAAATTTACTGTGTGGATTGGGTGTGAAGGGGGTGGAAGAAAGAAGATAGCACTGCAGGTCTAACAGCAGTGAGGGGCACGTGGGGGAGGTTTCACACCCTCAGTGGCCTCGGGGGCCTGGGCTGGGGGTGGTTAGTGAGGTGGCTGTTGTGTGGAAGGGACCGTGGAGAACTGTAATGCTGTACACAGGGACTGAAACATTTCAAACTTGTATTGTGTTAAGTCTAAAAAGACGTAAAAGGGTTAATTCTTCCATTCCCGTGTACTCTTCACCTTTTGTTAATCATTACCAACCCATGGCCGGGCTTTTGCTCCTGTTTTACCTGTACTGCTCGGTCCCTTTGTACTCCCCCTGACCCCAGTTCTGTTTTTAAGCAAATTCCAAACATTTCAAAGTAATCTATCAGCGTTCACGTTTCCCTGAGCATTTCTTTCTGACCCTAACCCTCTTTTTTTCTTTCTTTTTTTTTTTTAAGTTTGTTCTAAATCAGAACTGAGAAAGAAAAAAACCCTGCTTTGTTATTGGTTGATATTTAAGTCTCTTTTGGTGGATAGCACCCCCACCCCCCACCCCTTCATTCTTTATTTCGTGCATGAAGAACATGTCCTTTGGCTTGCTGGAGTTTTTCTTGGTCTCAATTTTCTGATGGCATTTCCCATGGTATTTAATGTTTCTCTGTTCATGATATTTCTGAAATTCCTGATTTCTTACACATTCAGATTGAAGTCCCATTGGGGGCTGTGATGGGAGCAAGAATACTGCATAGGTGATGTTAAGAGGCCCTTGGTATCTGGTTTTCTGGGTTGTGTGTGGGTGTGTGTGTGATCTAATTACTGTCTAAACCCATTCTTGAGGTCAGAGGTGATCGAATTTAAATTTTTAAGCAACTTGCACATGCCGGATCACTTTGCCAGGTGAATTCAACCCTGTGTATTCAATTTGCAGTTCCCATCCAGTTTAAAAATTGACAGGAAATGAATGGTTGATCAGTCTTGAAGTCCTCTTCTGGCACTGGGCCTGCGGTGTCACACACGGCCCCTGGCTCTGTTGCTCTTCTCTCTCTCTCCTAGGAGAGATTTTTTTTTGCAGGTAAACCAGACTGAGAGATACTCTTGACATTTTTGAAATCCACTGTGTATTTTATACTTACAGGACATTGCAATTTGGACGTCAAATTTTCATCAGAAATACTTGACCTACATTTAGATTTTATAAAATTTACAGGTGAAAAAGTAGATTTATGTACCAGGTTGTTACCTACACACTTAAAGTTTTCCAATAACTGAGTAAAGCACCAAAAATTTCTTTTGATATTAGTACCCACATTGACAAAATAGCTTTAAGTTTTTGTTTTAATTTAAAAATTAAAGTTTTAGTTCCTCAGTTGAAAGAGCCATATTTCAAGTGTTGGCCATCACATTGGACAGTATAGGGAAAGAAAGCGAAAAAATTTGGTCCCTTCTACATCCTGAGAAGAAAAATGCTGGGCTTCAGGGATTGAGTGGCTGGGCCTGCTCGGGGCCTGATCCCACGATCTGGGAGCAGGAGGCATGGGTGTACTCTAGCTGGGAGAGCCGTGACAGCCACTCTGTGGAATGGCTCAGAGACTGAGATTGTTGGTAGCTAAACCAGGGGGTTCTGATTGTCCTCTCTTCCTTCAGCGGAGATTCTCCAGGCAAATGACCTCCTCACCCAGGGAGTTCTGCTGTACAAACAGGTGATGGAGGGCCGTGTCATCTTTGGGAACACAGTGATCAGCTCCGTGGGAGACATACCTGTCTCCAGAGGTATGTGCAGAGAGCCTCTCCCCGCCCTCTGCCATGGGGTAGCCTGCAGATCCCAGGAAGAAAGTGGATCCTCAGAGCATTCGGAGTTATGGTGTAGAAATGAGAGAGCGTGCCCTCTTTTCCCTTTCTTACGGGAATTGGTCTCATCTAGGCAGCCTCTGTCCCATGTGCCACTGTGGCCTGACTGCCAGGCTGGACCCTGGCTTTGGCTACACGCAGAAGCAGGTGGCTGTATTGGGACCAGGTTTGGATTTCTTCTCTCTGGAGTGCTTACTTATGGGAGCTAGACACAAAAACAGTGATCTTCTTCAGAGGTTCCCATTGCCAGGCTAGCTAAATCAGAATCATCTGGAATACTGGTTACAGTGCAGATTCTTGGACTGCTGAACCAAGGCTGGAGCTAGGGACCCATGTTTCTATCCTGCACTGATCAGCTATGGTCAGAAACCTCAAAAAGCCTCTGAGCAGGAGCAGTCAGCTCTGCTGCTGCAGGGTGAACAGACCTCCGGAGGATTCTGTGACTGCTGGGGTGGGAAGGCAGCCCCTCTGACTACCTTGTATTTCAGAGGCCACTCAAGGCAGTGAGTCAGGCTAGGCAGCTGAGGTGGAAGGTGTTTATGAAGGGAGGGGCGATGTGATGTGTTTTGATGGGGAGGAGGCCTGAGGGAAACTGACAGCCTTTGAGTGGAGACTTTTCCCTTATTCTGATTGACTGGCTTTGCTAACTGTCTGTTTCTAGTCTTTCAAAATCCAACGGGCTGCATGAAGAACTGCCCCCTGATTGACTTGGAGGTGGACGGTGGATCTGAGCAGGCTGGGACTCCGGTGCCCTCGTTACTGCATCAAGACCTGGCAGCCTTAGGTGAGGGCGAGTGTTTGGGGAGCAGGCACAGCCAGGGAGAGTGTGTGAGCTGGCTCCCCTGGGGGAGGGCATGCCTGTTTTTAGAAGGAATTGGGTCCACCAGGAAGTTCGGAGAGGTCCTCCTTGCACTTAGGCTCAGATTTACCATGAATGAGTTGAGTGAGTTTGGGTAGTTTGTTTTGTCTAGGCTTTCTAAATGTTCTAGAAAGGATGGGCATGGTATTGATCTCCAGTTTTGTATCAGGTAGAGTTACTGACGTGCTCCTGTCCCTTTCTTGCAGGAATCAGTGATGCCCCAGTTACCAGCAAGGTAAGGAGGCCCTTCCTCGGGGCGGGAGAGGAGAGGGCAGTGCTGCCTGGGTGGGGAGGGGGGCTCCAGCATGGCCGGGCACTCGTAGACTTGGAGGTCTGAAGCCTCTCCCTCAGCTGTACTGTCTGGCTTGAACCCCTGGAGGGAGATGTCTTTTTGCTCTCCTTCTATCCCTGCCCTCTTCCGTCGCATCCAGACTCCTCCTTACTAAAGTTCTGCTCAGGAGTCCTGTTCTCTTGCTCTTTCTCCTCCCACCCCAGGAAATGGAGTAGCGGGCTGGGCTGCAGCGGCTTTAGGGTCAGGAGATCTGTGCCCGGTGTCACCACGGCTCCTAGTCATTCATACTCTGGCCTTACTTTAGCCATTCCTGGTTTGACAGGTTGCTGCTCAGAACTGCTGTCAGGAAGAGAGGAATCCCACTGCCAGCACACTGCCAGGTGGAGGTGTTCAGAGCCCTTCTGCAGAAAGGAACTTGCTGGATCTCCTCTCCCCACAGCCATCTCCAGGACGTCTGTGAGTCTGGTGGGCAAGGAGCGTGGAGGGGGCCGCCAATGTGTGCAGTTCACAATTGCTGTGCGGGGCCCAGGCAGAAGGGCCCCGGGTACCGCTCTCCCTGGACGGGCTGCTTGCTTTCTGCTCAGTGTGCGCCGTGCCTTTTACTCCCCATCCTAAGTCAGGAAAATACATGCTTTGGCCAGGACCTCCTTAAAGGGGTTTAGTTAAGGAGTGATAGCAGTGAGTGCTGGTGATGTTTTTGGTCCTTATAGGTGGGTTTTTGCTTTCCTGATTTTGATGTAATTTGAAGTAAAGCAAAATTAGATCACTAGAGAAATAGATAATATAGAAAGGCCCAAATATCACTCCTAAAAGACAGTTTTGAATGTTCCTTGTTTGCTTTTTCCGTATGCATGTAGTAATATGTTATTGTGGCTTATTTTTACACAAATGAGATTAGAATTTCCAAACTGTACTCCAGGGTGGTTCTTTTTAAAAAAAATTTATTTATTATTTTTTAATTTATTTGGTTTATTTGGCAGGGGGAAGGTAATTAGATATTTATTTATTTATTTATTTATTTATTTATTTATTTTTAAGGGAGGTACCAGGGATTGAACCCAGGACGTTGTGCCTATTCTAGGCACACCCTCTACCCCAGGGTGGTTCTTTAATATCACATATCTTTGACACATTTTTATACTAGTTTGTATAGATTTACCTCATTATAATAGTTTATAATAGTTCATATACGTTATATGCATAATATATCTTTAATCATTTTCTTCTTGTGGGTATTTACATAGCTTCCCGTTCGGAGGCACTTGGAGTGTTTCTGTAATACAGATGTATACTATGAATATAAATACACTCTCATAGATCCTGTCCCTTTGCCTCTGGCAAGGCTGGAGCATCTTGCCTTCCCCCAAACAGCCTGAGAGTCTGCGCCCCTGACGGAGATCGCAGGGCTCTGGGGACGTGATGTGCTGGGAGGTCATTCCTGTTTGTACCCATAGGGGCTGGCTTCCTAGTTTACTCTTTCTAACTGCTCCACAGGGGGCCAGTAGTTCTAATTTTGGTCAGTTAACTTCTGTCTGGACTTTAGTTTTCCAAAAATGTTTTGATTTGCATCCCAAATGGACAAGATCATGAAGAAGTATGAATGAAGTGGTCAGTGTAATTTGTGCTGTCACCTTGCTAGCTTATGTCACTCTGTATGGGAAGCTTGACCTTCCTGAGCTTGTCAGGGACTGCCTGACGAGTACAGTGTTAATTAGGTTATTGGGTCCTTATCATGTGCACACATTCCACTCAGTGCTTTTCATACACTTTCTCATTTTTCTTATGACAACCCTATCAAGTAGACACTAAACTATCCCCACTTTACAGATAAGAAAACTGAGGCATAGGTTAGATAACTTGTCTAAAGTCATATACCCTTAAATATGTATATAAACCCACATACACATGCATATATATTTATTTTTCCCCCTTGTTCTTCAGAAAGCCGAATCACAGATTCCTAGGATTCTCTACAATTTTTGCCAGTCTTAATATTTATTATTTCTTTGCAGGAATTATATTCCACAGAAAAGTATCCCCAAGGAAGTGCCACCAGGTACTAAGTCCTCTCCAGGTTGGTCCTGGGAGGCTGGCCCATCGACTTCTTCCCCGTCTTCCCAGAACACACCTCTGGCTCAAGTGTTTGTCCCTTTGGAGTCCGTTAAGCCCAGTAAGTACAGTTTCACACCCCCCCCCCCCATTAGACACCCAGCTTTATCCACGCTGGATTGGTAGGAGTGGCTCTTAACCTGGTGAAGATGAGTGGTGGAGAGAGGCTGCCTGGGGGAGAGGATAAGGTGGATGGCTTCGTGGTCTCCTAGCTAATATTTTTCTTAGTTTTCTCTGTCTTTAGGTTGACACTGAAAGTTATTGGCAGGTAGAATTTAATTAGAGGGCTTGAGTCCACTCAGGGACATGATGCTCATTCATTTGGAATTCAGGAAGGAATGTTCAGTGTGATGAAATAACTCAAAGATGTAACTAGAAGGAGAGGAAGAGTTTGGCTGGCGATCCTCTTCCTCTGGCGATCCTCATTAAAGCAGGAAAAGTGGATGCTAACCTCCCTTACAAAGGAAAGGAAAGTAAAAGCCCAGCTAAGCCAGGTGACTGCCTGTGGTCAGCGCGCTGGCACGTGAGCAGGAAACAACTGGGGCCTTCGGGTCTAGGGCCTCTGGCCCCTTTCCTGGGCACAGGGCCCTCCTGGGGCTCAGTGTGGTGAGGTCAGATCGCAGAGGGCCTTGGAACCAGGTAGAGGAAATAAAGTCAGCAAGCAGTGGGAGCCCTTTGCACGCTTACTTTATTTTTTTATTTAAACATAATACGTGTTCAGTGTTAATTTCCTGGTTTTGATCATTGTATTGTGGTTATGTAAAGTGTTAACATTTGATGAAGCTGGCTGAAGGGCATATTGGAATTCTTTGTGTTTTTGTAACTTTTTATAAATTTGAAGTTATCACAAAACAAAATTAAAAGCAAAAATTGTTCAGTATTGTTTCCAAAAAGATAGAGCAGAAAACTAAAAATCATCTGTACCATAACCGTCTAGAGATGGAAGTTCTGTTAATGTCTTATTTTCCTGTCTTATCTATGTATATACATACATACATATACTTAATAAATTGGCACTGTAGCATATATAGACGATTTCATATCCTGCTTTATTTACTGTTATAAGCCATAGCAGTGTTTCATGCTCTTAAGTACTTTTCAAAGCCTTGATTTTTCTTGGATCCATACTTGTAGCACTAACAGATGTACTGTAATTCATTTATTCAGTTCCTTTCTGAAGGATAATTTGTTTCCAGCTGTTTACTGCGTGTGTTACAGTGAACATCCCACTGCAAAAACTGGAGACCCACTTTTTAAACTTTCCTGATTATTTCATTTGGATATATACTTAAAAGTGGAGATACTGAGTGTAGACATTTAAAATGTTGACCTTCATTACCAAGTTCCCTCCTAGAAAGATTGCCCCTTTCCCCATACACTTACTACCATACCTCATGAGTCTTTTCAGTCTTTTAAATCTTTGAGATTTTTGTTTTTAAACTATATTTTTCTAATATAGTGCATTTTGATAAGTGATGTTTGTCATGAGATAAGGATCTTCATTAACATTTTTTCCAGATGATTAGCCAGTTGTCTGCCATTTATTAAAGCAGCCACTGATTTTGAACTATGTGCTCTTAGCATGTTAAATTCTCATTTGGGTCTGTTCTGTATGCTTTGCTTGAACTGCAGTTTGTACATATGAGTATTTGTTAATGCAAATAGCCCTACTCCCCCTCCTCTTTTAATGGTTAGTCTCAAGTATTTTTTTCCCCCCAGAATTAACTTTAGAATCATTTCTTAGCTAAATTAGAACAATCCTTTTAGTATTTCCAAAACCTGTTAACTTGAAGAGCTCTGCTGTCTTTACAGTTTTATAAGTAAGAGATGTGTATGTGTGTGTAGTCATACGAAAGGGACCAGAAGGATGTAGGCCCGGATGTTAGCAGTGCTTGTTTCTGGGTAGAATTAAGGGTGTTTTTTATTTCATTCTTTATGGCAGCCTATATTTTCTGTAGTATTCATACATTATTTTAATCATAATCATTTATTCCTCAAAAAATTTTTTAAAACTGGCAGTATAGTAGGATGGTTGGATGGTGGTGGGGAGAGATGGGTTTGGAACGTCATAGGGGTCCAAGCAGAGATAATGAGGACTCGGGTTGTGGTGGTGCAGAAGGGTTAAGTCCAAGCGCTGCTGTGACCGGAGAAGCCGCAGCACGGGTGACATGTGCACGTCTCTTTCAAGCACGGCTGTCTGGGGAGTTTGTAGCGGCACTAATCCTTTGGTTGCATCCCTCTCTGCCAGGCAGCCTGCCTCCTATTATCGTGTATGACCGGAACGGGTTCAGAATCCTGCTCCACTTTTCCCAGACTGGGGCCCCTGGCCACCCAGAGGTGCAGGTGTTACTGCTGACCATGATGAGCACTGCCACCCAGCCTGTGTGGGACATCATGTTTCAAGTGGCTGTGCCAAAGGTGAGGCCGCTGCTGACCAGCTCCTTTGAACGTTTCCATAAAGATTGTCATTTTTCAGCACCAGGTCCATGGCTGGGACATTACTGATGAGGTGTAAGGTCAGCATCTTCACTCAGAGTAGTTTCTGATAAAGGGGGAATCTTGTCAGCTCATTTACCTGGGGCTTCCTGAATGTCTGACTTCAGATGTGGCTGGATTCCGGATAGGTTCTTAAATAATTCCTTTAGAATCTGTCACTTTCCATCTCTTTTGACTTTGCTTTTCCTCCTTGGAACTGTTCTCTGACAGACTCCACAAGCAGGGAAATGGCTACTAGCATCTCCTGAGTTACATGGTCCTTAACCCTTTTGTCTCAAAAAGAAGCTCCCCTGGCCTGAGGCGTGCATGCTGATACCCAGGAGGGGGCTGGGATTGGCCTTGTTGGTGTTACTTGCAAACCTTGGGCCAGTAACTTGTATTTTAAGGGACATGAGGTACTGCGGCCAAGTGGGATATTATTTCCCTTTTTCAAGGGAAGTAGATCTCCAGTAATTAACAGCCATCCAAGAATCACAAAAAAAATGGGGAAGGGGCATGTCCTGAAGAAAGCATGCAAGGCAGACAAAAACAAACTGTATATCTTCTAATACTCCATGGTGGTTTTGTAGGGTATGTAATATTATTACCTCTGTCTTATAAATTATCTGTCCAAGGTTCAGAAAGGTTAAACACTTTGCCCAGGATCACAGAGCTAGTAAGAGGCAGAGTTAGAATTCAGCCCAAGATGTGCCCTCACTCTTCGTGCTGCCTCTCAGAAGCCAGCCACTGACCACACAACTTAGATACGTCCGTGTATAGAGGGAAGGGTCTTCTGGGTTCTGTCATCAGTTGCTGGGGTGGCGGCCCAGCTCTCCTGGTCCCCTGGTCTCCCTCACTGAAGCTGCCGTTTGTTAGGAATGCGTTATATGTTGGGTTTTTCCCCCCGACAGTCAATGAGAGTGAAGCTGCAGCCAGCGTCCAGCTCCAAGCTTCCTGCTTTCAGTCCTTTGATGCCTCCAGCTGTGATCTCTCAGATGCTGCTGCTCGACAATCCACACAAAGTATGTCCTGGTATCTATGATAGCAGGGAGACAGGGGCCCCGGTCTCTAGGGAGGCAGCTTGATGGGTGGGGAGAGGTATATTGAGGTCTTGCCCTGAAGTCTCCACCTTGGTGGAGAGGGTGGAGCTCATGCTTAGCACATAGGAGGTTCTGGGTTCAATCCCCAGTACCTCCGTTAAGAAATAAACCTAATTAATAAACCTGATTACTTCCCCTCAACCCCCGAAACAACAAAACAAAAAATTGCTAAAAGAATTTAAAAGAAGTCTCTGCCTCTGCTTTGGTTGGGCTGGTGGTGGACTACCCTCACTGGAGTCCACTTTCCTTTGGGGCTTATTGAAAGATCTGTGACATTGTCATAGCTGGGAACCAAGGGAGTGGTACACACTCTCCCTAATATCATGGAACCTTCTGGAAGGGTGAGGCCAGTCTCTTCCTTATTAGCTGGTTTCTGCCCCAGGACTGCAACAGTGTGGGAGGACTTCAGAGATGCATGCCTGGCCCCCTTTGTGTTTGTAGTCCTGGGGGGGGTCTAGGCCAGGGTGCTCCTGCCATACAGCTCGAAGCCCTTGCCTGCGTGGAGTTTACAGACATACCCTGTTGCTGGGTTACTGTTGGGTGGGTCAGGGCTTTGACTGTGGGTCTCTGTGTCACTCCCCACTAACTCAGCATCTTTCATCTTTGCCCAGGAACCCATCCGGTTACGGTATAAGCTGACATTCAACCAGGGCGGACAGCCTTTCAGCGAAGTAGGAGAAGTGAAAGACTTCCCAGACCTGGCAGTCTTGGGTGCAGCCTAACTCCGCAGGACAGACCCTGCCACCCAAGCTTAGGCCAGTGTTACTTTTGCTGTGTAGGTAGGACTGAGCACAGTGATTTAGTGCAGAGTGCCAAGAGCTCTATCCTGACGTCAGGCTCTGGATGGCAGCCCCTGACTCGCTCTGCAGATACTGTGTGTGTGCGTGTGTGTGTTGCTGGGGGGCCGAGGGGGAGGGTAGAGCAGGGCTTGGGAAGTGAGCAGGTGGGAAATGCTAAAGCATTTCTGGTAACCACCTGCTGTAATCATATCTGGTTTTGCATGTCGGTGGACACTGTCCCTGCCTCAGGTTGGAGGTTTTATAAGCCAAAGTTGTTGTTTTTTTCCATTTATTATTATCTTTTCATTCATCCACTCTGTGCCTTGTCAGCCTTTGAAAGTCTTGGTTGCTCCCAGGCTGCTGTTCTCAGGGACCTTCAAGGGACCTGGTTGGTCTTGGGGCAGAGAGTGTCTTCTGGAGCCCTCTCTTCCAAGAAAGACCTAGTCTCCACTTCCATTAGCGAATGCTGCTTGCATATGTTCGGGTCGATCTTCTAAATGGAATGCTTGTTGCACTGTTCCCTAGGCAAGGGGCTGCCTCTGGACCAGAGGACCACACTTGGTGGGCCAATCATGTCCTTTACCACTGTGCCTTAGAATCACCATAGATGGACCCTCCAGGGCAGAGGGGAGAGCAGATCCCAGGCCTTATTCAGGCCTCAGGTTCCATGGGTTGGGCAGCCTGTCTGGACCCTTCCTCAGGACCCTCATCTCCATTCTCATCCTCTTTCTCCACAAGCTCTTTGATTGTGATACCATGCCAGTCATTGTAAATCATAGCGAACAGGCTCGCCCTGGCCTGTTGACTTCACAATCCAAGATGAAGAACTGTGATGCAAATAAGACATGAAGAGTTTAGCAGTGATTTAAATGGTGACTAAATATAGAAAGTCGTTGAATAAATACCGGTGTAGCAAATGTATTTTGTGGAGTTTTGAGTCAGTAGGAGATGCAAAGCCCATTGCATTTAGAGACGACAGGCTTAAAGGGAATGCTCGTCTGTTGAAGTAAGGAAGACTTTCTGAAGGATATGGAACCTTTAGAGCTGCTTCAGTGAGGGGAGAAGCCCTGAGGATCTGAACTATCAAGCTGGAAGAGAGGTGGATTTCTGCTACATTCATGGTTTGAAGGGAAAATCAGGCTTATAATCCATTAATACTTAGCATCGACTCTGCGCTAGTCATTTGTGTATGTTTTGCAAGTCCTGATTGGTGGGAGAAGAAAGCTGAGCTTGGCTGAGATGGCCTGATGAAGGACTTCAGGATCTGAGGAGGATTCTCAGATTCTCCTGTCTGGGGAGGATTCTACCTCAGAAACTGCAAGGCCCAGTTTGGGCTTCTTTCTTACAAACTCTGGTACTTTACAGTCCAATCTTTCACCTTCTACATATAAGTGAAAATCTACTTAGGGGATGGGACCTATTTTTTTTTCAATAATTCAAGGTATGCTACTTTTAAAGCAAATGTGAAAACTCATAAAACAGAAATGGGGTGGTTTCGTTATTCGTCATGACTCATGTAAGATTCATTTTAACCTAAAATTCTCTGTT
The DNA here is from genome assembly GCF_036321535.1 of Camelus dromedarius. Classification (NCBI taxonomy): domain Eukaryota; kingdom Metazoa; phylum Chordata; class Mammalia; order Artiodactyla; family Camelidae; genus Camelus; species Camelus dromedarius. The sequence continues at coordinate 17,988,088 of NC_087459.1, read as the reverse complement.
GAAATACTGTGTAGCTTTTATATGCTTTAGCTGTTTCATAGTCATCATAATGATAGTGCCTACCTGTGAAGAACTTCCATCAAAATGGGTAGATGAGACCTACACGAGATCTTTATCCCATCGTTCAGTGTAGACCCACTGTGCGAGTGAACCTTCTGTCTTCAGGGAGACAGCCTCCCAATGGTGCTCTGAGGATTTGTGATACCATGCCAGCCATTGTAAATCACAACAAGCAGGCTCGCCCTGGCCTGTTAACTTCACAGTCCAAGATGAACTGCATAGACTTAGCTGAGATTCATTTCATTTACTACTTGCCTGTCCCCACTGCCTTCCTGTATGTGAACAGACTTGACTTACCCATAAGTATTTGGAATTTACCTCAGGAAGTAAAGCAAGTTTTCAAAGTTTTGGTGAGGTTCAAATTAATACTGAGATCCAGGAAATGTCCGGGATAGAAAGATAAAAAACGAAGAGTAGTTGGAATCTACACTCCTACTGAATCTAGTCAAAAGCAGAAATCCTTATCAGTATACTTAAAACTAGTTGAACACACTTACTGTGAAACAGTTAAATTTTGTAAACAAGGCTGGGCAGTTCTAAAATTTGTAACCCTTTCACCAAAATCTGAAGCAGATAACTTTCAGCCTATTTTTTAAACATTTAAATTTATCCATCTTTATATGTTATGCCATTCATTGACATTTCTCCTGTTTTTTCCTCTTCATCCTAGTTTTAAGAAATTTACAGTAATCCCCCTTTTTGGCCGGAACTGCCATCTTCCAGGTAGGGCCTTCGTGTGGCTCCTGGCGCCCCTCATCCCACACACTAATTCGCCAAAATGACCAACACGGAGGGAAAGAGGAGAGGCACTCGCTGTATGTTCTCTGGCCTTTTAGAAAACTTGGAGTTGTTCCTTTGGCCATGTATATGCGAGTGCATAAGAAAGGGGATAGTGTGACATTAAGGGAACAGGTACTGTTCAAAAAGGAATGCCCCAGAAATGGCACCACAGCAAAACTGGAAGAGTCTGAACTGTGCAGAGCCTTTTCTGGGGAAGCAGTCGCATTAATAGCTCAAATGGACCATGTGATCATCTTAGTAGATATAGAAAAGGCACTTTTCTCTCCTTGTTAATTCCTAATAAAAGTCAGCATCATGCTTAACAAGGAAACGCTGCACAGCGGCCCAAACACAGAGGGTTTTTTTTTCCCCCCCCTCATTTAAAAGGCCAGAGATAAGCGGAGGGTATAGCTCAGGGGTAGAGTGCCTGTTTAGCATGCATGAGGTCCCAGGTTCAATCCCCAGTACCTTCGTTAAAAATAAATAAGTAGGCCTAATTACCCCCCAAAATTTAAAAAATAAAAACAAAGCTAAATAGCTTTGATTAAAAAAAAAAGCCAGAAATAGTCCAGAACCATCTGTGGTGTCAACTGAAAAAAAATGTACAGCTTTAAAGTGGAGAATTATGTTTTATTTGGTGGGTTTACTAAGACGATAGCCCTTAGATAGCTCTGAGGGACTGTTCCAAAAAGGTCAGGGAGGGACCAGGATAGAAGTTTTTGCTGGAAAAAAACAAAAACCCATGTATTTTGAATATCAGAAAATTACTACTGATCACAAAAACAGACATCCCAAGTTAATGATTTTAGTGCTTTGTATGGGATGATGCAAGAATGTGGGCCTATTGAAATCGTTCCTTTAATACTTTGATACACATCTTAACCATCTAGTGCCAAGTGTCCTGTTTTTTTCCATCCTGAATTCCCTCAGGCTACACCCTGAGAGGGTGCAGTCACTGGTGGCTTGATGGCCCTAACATCCTTTGTTTATGGAAGTGGCAGTCAGCATTCTTTGTCCACAGTGGTGTATCCATCACAGAGGCATTAGGGACCAAAGCTCCAACCCAGGGATGTGCTCGTCAACAAGTCACAAGATGATGGCTTTAGCTGCTGACATTCTGGGCCACAGGAAGGGAGTCCAGGAGGAAGGAATAAAGGAGAACGTTAAGATTTCCTGAAAGTTACACGTGATATTTGCATTCACGTCGTACTGGCTTTTTAGTAACATGGCCACACCTGGTACAAAGAAGGCTAAGAAACTATATTTGCATACAGTGCCACACACTTGGCTACCAAGGAAGAAGGGGAGATTGGACATTGAAGTAATTTGTGTACGTAAGACACTGTGGCAGTCTATCCGGGGAAGGAAAAAACAGTGCTTTTATATTTATCGTATGACCCCAGTTTAAAACCAAACAACCCAGATATTTGTATTCGTGTATTACAGTGGTAATCTTTGGGTCACAGAATTACAGGTGAGTTTTCTTTAAATTTTATCTGAGTTTTCTAACATTTCTAAGCTGAAAAATTAATGCTCAATGTTAGTTTTTCAAAATTAAAATACAAAAGGTGGAAATTCTTCCCTCCAACCCCTTTACCCTTCTAGGAGACCATATTACTAATTCCTCATCCGTCCTTCGAGATAATTTAGGAATGTTCAAACAAACTGTTTTGTACTTTGCTTTTCTTAAATGTAACAACATAGATGGCTTGGAGATAATGCCACTATGAGTATGAACTGCTTACTAGAGAAAAAAGGACAGCCCCCGCCCTCCTGTCTTCTAATAACAGATGGTATCAGTCGGTCCTTTATATGTTGAATGTGCTTTGTATTAAAACTGGCCCATGGACTTCCTGACAGTTTCCATGTATCCCCAGCCACTCCCTTCCTGTGGGCCCCAGCCAGCTTGAGTCTGCCCTGCCACCTCTCCCTCCTGCCTTGTTCCTGGCAGCCCTGCACGCACAGCGACACCAGTATGGGTTTGGGAGTCAGATTCAGTTTCTAGTTATTTTGCCACCTCATGCAAGTCACTTAACAACTCTGGGCCTTGGTTTTTTTTATATTTTTAACTGGTAAAAATGTTAAAAATCTACTTCTTAGGTTTTGGTGATGATTTAATGAGGTCAACAAAATACCAGACCCCATAGGTATGGTGCTATTATTTCTCCTCGAATCACCGCCTCTGAGAGTTCTTTTTCACGTTACCACCTAAGTTGTGGTGACTTCCACTTCATCACTTTGTTCATTTCAGAACCTCTCCTGCTCTCATGGAAACGAATGAAATTTTGCTAAGGACACTAATATTTGCAGAGACAGCAACAAAAGGTTGCTTTAATAAAATCTGCCCATCCCCTCTATATTCATTAAGATTAGGATCAGCTGCAAGAAATGGGGAAAACGTGGGGGGAGAGTATAGCTCAAGTGGTAGAGCACATGCTTAGCATGCATAAGGGCCTGGGTTCAATCCCCAGCACCTCCTCCAAGAATAAATAAATAAACTGAATTACCTCTCCCTACCCACCCCCCAAAAAAAGAACTAAAGAAAAAAAAGAAACAAGAAAAACCCGAAGTAACAGTGGCTTAAAAGATATTTAGGTGTCTTAGTTTCCTGGGACTCCTGAACAAAGTTGGGTGACTTAAAGCAATGGAAGTTTATCGGCTAGAAGCCTGCAGTCAGGGCCACGCTCGCTCTGAAGCCTGCAGGAGAATCCTAGTGTCGTGCGGCAGTCTTCAGCATTCTTTGGCTTGCAGCTGCGTAACTCCAGTCTCCGCCTTCGTTGTCATGTGGTGTTCTGTGTGTGTCTTCCATGACCATCTTCTTATAAGGACCCTGATCATACTGGATTAAGGGCTCACCCTATGTCAGTATGATCTCATCCTAACTAGTTGCATCTGCAGTGATGTTATTACCAGATAAGGTCTAGGAGGTGGACGGAATGGAGACACACAATTCAAAGCATAACACTCTTGAATTCAGAACCCCAGAGGTGGTGAAACTAGGACTGGTGTGCAGTCCTCGGTACGAGGCACCTGCATGCCTTCAATCTTGTTGCTCTGCCATGAGTGACTTCCTGCCTAAGAAGATGGTTCAGATGACAGTCTTAATTCCAGTCATCATATCCACATTCCATCAGCAGGAAAGGAGGAGAGTTGTAGGATATAGACCATTTTTTAAAGAACACCTTGGAGTCCCCCACATTTAAGTTCTCACATCCCAGTGAGTCACCCAGAACAGTCACATGAACAGACTTAATTGTACAGAATACTGGGAAATGTCTTTATTTTGAGAGGCTGTGGATCTGCAGGGGAAGACAAATCAGAAACTAATTGGCAGTGTCTGCCACACACTCCTGATGCTTTTTCATCCCATGATTTTCTGATACTCTTCTGATTTTTCCCCCGGTTCTTTTTTCCCCCCTCGAAACTTCCAAATATTGGTATTTTGTCAAACGCTTTATCCTTAATCTTCATCCCTACTCTACCAAATCTCCCCGAAGTACAGATCTGACCCTACTATTTCTCTAGTCACAACTTTTTGATCATTTCTACCTACCTTTTTGGATTAAGTAAAACCAATTTCCCGAGCATTCCAAATTTTCCACAGTATAGCCTTATCCAGTCTTGGCCTCATCAGAACCTGTTTCCTTTTTTTTTTTAACCCGCCTTAACTCTAAAGGCTGTGAGGGTTAACGTGGAAGTGTAAGCGAAAGCAAGTTTTAATCTGTAAAAGTCTGTAAACATATAAGGAATCTATGGGTGAATGGGTCCTATGCTCTAGCCAATTCGGATTCTTCCCTGACCTGTGAATTTGTCCAGTAGAAATGGAGAGGGCTTCCACACATCTTGGCTCTGCCGAGAAAGACCCTGTCTCTTCTAGCAAACATGCTTTGTTCCAGTGATCCAGACAATGCAGCTGCAACTTGATTCTGGTCACTGGGCATTTCCCTGTTATTTTTCAGCTGTTTCCTTCTGCTGAGCTCCTGTGCTCTGCTCACAGGACAAACACACATACTAGACAACAATATTATACGTCTGGCAGTGGCTGTTTGTGCCGTGCTGTGATATGCTGGGACACCTCCCTAAACATGGGGTAGCAGGGGAATGTATTAACCAAATTTAAGAACCCGAGAGGCAGTGAGACTAGGGCTGGTGTGACAGTCCCAGATCTTTCAATGTCCTCTCCTTCCACTTCCAGCAGCCATGTCCATAAGAGAGTTACTCATGGGCAGGTGTGGTAGGAAGCAAATCTATCCCATGTGAAGCCAGTCTGGGTGACTTGGACACCCGTTACGCCCATTTAGGGTCACAGTTGGCATATCGCAAAAAAAAAGTGGTCTCAGAGGCAGGACTTTTGGCTATGGCCCAGTAAGGAAAGGTACAAGATAAATATACAAAAATAAAGCATGTATCACAAGAAACAATACGAAAATCAAATTAAGAAAATTCCATTCACAATAACATTAAAATGAATACAATACATTGGAATAAATTTGACAAGTGTAAAACATTTGTAATGTACAACTACATGATATTGCTGACAAAAGTTAAAGAAGATCTAAATTGGAGGTTCTCAACCAGGGCTGAGTGTTCCCACTATGGGACAGTTGGCAGTGTGGAAACATTTTTGGTTGTCACAGTTTGGGGGGAATGCTACTGGCATCTAATGAGTGGAGGTTGGAGCTAAACATTTGTACAATGCATAGGACAGCCCCCACAGCAAAAAAATTACCTGGCTCCAAATGTCAATAGCACCAAGGTTGAAAATCCTGCTCTAAATAAATGGAGAGGCATTTCATGTTCATGGATTGGAAGACTCAATATTGTCATGATGCCGATTCTCAAATTGATCTATGAATTTAATATAATCCCTATTCCAGCAGCTTTTGGGGTAAAAATTGATAAGCTGATTGTAAGATGGATATGGAAATGGAAAGGGTCTGGTGTAGCAAACCAATTTTTTAAAAACAAAATGGGAGAACTTACACTACCAGATTCCAAAACTACTATAAACTACAGAATCAAGACAGTTTGGTATTGGTAGAAGAATAGGTGTATAGATGATGGAACAGAATCAAGAATCCAGAAACCCTGAAACATTGGAGTTTGGAGCAGAGAAAGGTTTATTGCAAGGGCCGTATAAGACTTAAAACACCTGAACTCTCCAACTCTCCAGGGAAGAATTTTTTATAGGCAAAATCTGGGGAGAGGTCCAGATGTGGGGTGTGTGACCCTCCTCTTGAGTGGTGAGGTGGTGAGGTAGTAGGGTGGTGTTCCAGAAATCTTAATCATGAGCCTTCTGGTTCTAACCAGTCTGTGGTCCATGTGCTAAAGTTACCCTCCTCCACCTGGGTGGGGGCCTTAGTTGCTGTAGAACTCAGAGATTTGTATCAGATTGTTACGTATATCCTTGGGGAGGAACGGGGACCTTGTACCTATTTCTTGACTGCCCTGCGCTTTCATTTCTTGGCTACCTTTCCTTTGTTTCTGCATCCCCTCACTCCTCTAATCAGTAACTGTTTGAATCTGCGTTTTAAAACTGGGAAAGTCTAAGAGATTGAAACCTTTTTCCTACAAATGAGAAGTGGACATGGAAAGGCTTTTGCACTTGGGAGGGTACCACTGGGTCCTGCTCTGTTTCACTAGGGCAGGGGGTGGGAGCAGAGATTAAGTGTAAATGGGCAGGAAGGAAATTTTTGGCTGATGGAAATGTTCATATGGAGATAGCACAACTTTCTAAATTTACTAAAAATCACTGAATTGTGTATTTACAGTGAGTAAATTTTATGTCCTGTAAATTATTAACCAATAAAGCTGTCTTTAAAAAGCTCAGCTCAACACGGAGAGGAAGGGCATATTGTAGAGGCTCCTAAGGCTTTTGAGCATGCCATGGAACGTGATCAGTTTGCTCTTAAGAAGGCGAGTGTACCAGTTTTTCTAACTTGTGGATTTAGCTTCTTAGATACATAGAGTCTTCAAGAATTACTGTATGCACTGAATCAGAGTATGCCTGGGGTAAGAATGATAAATGGCAAAAAATATTCACAACTGTACACAAAGGATCTTTTTGTTTTTGAAAAATTTGGTTCCCATGACAAAGGAGGTCCTCCCAGGTAGTCTCTTTTCTGAAGTGGCAAATTATTTGTTTCAGGTTAGAGGAAACAATGAGTGCAGACTGGTGAGTTCCAGCGTGCTGTGTTTCAAGAAAAGACAGGAGGCTAGAGCGATGGGAGGAACCGGAAAAGTGGTGGACAGCGGCCAGATCACATTGATTCATCTGTCCCCTTTGGGAGAGCAGAAAAGTATCGTAAAGAGTTCAGGCTTTGCTTGAGTTCAAATCCGCACAGTGCCACTTTCCAGCTCTGTGACTTTGAACCAGTTGCTTAACTGCCTCAGCTCTTCCTCTTTAAGTTGAGAAGAATAACTAGGCATAGGACAGTGAGGACTAAGTGCGCTAATATACGTAAGGGCTTTAGGAGTAGGCACATATCTCAGGCTCAACAAGCACTTAAGTTAGCTGAAGAAGCGGGATGCTCGTACCTGCTAGCCGCTTTCAGACCGGAGTAGTTCCTGAAACGCGGCAGTCGCTATGGTAACGGCCACCTACTTCCGGAAGAAGTACGGCGCGCGGCGAGGGTCAATCCCAGCGGTACACCTCAGCGAGCTGGCTAGGGGGCCGCGGAGGGGCCGTTCGGCTGCACTGTAGATTCTCGCCCGGCGCCTCCCAGGCCGGCCCCCAGTGCTCTCGCAGGGCCGCCCGCTTCTGCAGCCTCGTGGCCGCCCGGAGCCAGCTCTTCAGGCCTGGACACCGAGGCTGCCGCGGTGCGGCCATGGACTTCTCCAAGTTCCTGGCCGAAGACTTCGACGTGAAAGAGTGGATCAACGCGGCCTTCAGGGCTGGCCCCAAGGAGGCGGCGGCCGTGAAGGCGGACGGCCACGCGGCCACCCTGGTCATGAAGCTGCAGCTGTTCATCCAAGAGGTGAACCACGCCGTGGAGGGTGAGCGGCGGGCAGAGCTCCCAGGCTGGCCCGGGGCCCCGGGGGTGCGCGCAGCGGGCAGTGAACGCCCGCGCCTCGCACGGACAGAGCGAGCCCTGGCCCTGTTCTCCTTCAGTCCCTATGCGGACATCCGGGAGAAGGTCTCAGCCCGCTGCTCATCTGTCTGGAACACTTGCTGACTAGGGGTCTTGGTTTTCCACCTCTGGCGGTGCTATCAAGCTTCCTTTTAAAACTTGAAAGGGTGAATGTAAAGAATGTTAAATAATAGTCAACTGATCCATACACTTGGCAAAAGCATATTAAAGGTATATAGAAATGACAGAAATCTGGGAAGCTTGTTTTAGTGGATCTTCATGTCAGCGAGGAAGTGGGTTGGCCTGACTGAAGACTAAGTATCGATACAACTAACGAGAATAGTTAATTATAATAAATAACACACACCAGCAACAATTTCTGTGACTCATGGACTGACTTGGTTTTAATTCACTGCATGTTCATTCAGTACCTACTGCAGCGCATCTCCCTGCTGGGCTCTGTGGGAAAGATGGCTCAGACGGCTCACACTGGGAACTTATGGTCCAGTGAACAGAAATTTGTAGATGTGTTCAGTGTTTAAGGAAAGGTGGGGCGGAGGGACGCTTTATTCCACTGTAGATTCTTTATTGTACTTTGCATCTTTTACTAATTTGTGAACGTCTACTCTGCATGTGTCAAGAAATGAGCATGGAGGGTGGAAAGTTTACCATTCTGGAGCTTGCTGCCTTGTGGGGAAGATATGTAAACAGTTAACTTACAACTTACAGAGTGGGGTGGCTTTACTGAGAAGAGAACCAGGAGCTGTGAGAGCTGGATGAAGGATGCAGTTACCTCTTGTCTGGGAGAATCACTGGATGAAGGCTTTTCCTGTGTTAGGTCTTGAAGGAAGACTTCACAAGGCAAAGATGGGAAGGGCATTAATAGTAATATGATAGCAGATATTTTAGTCCTTGGTATGTGTCAGGTACTATTTTAAGTGCTTTGTGTGTATTAACTAAGTAGTTATGTTATCAACCAGGGGTGATAATGCTGCAGCGCCACCCCCCCATTTTGAAGTTGATGGGAGTTTTTTAAGTTGTTGCAATGGTGGGGAATTTCACTATGATGGATATTAAGTGGAAGGACCCCTAGTGATGCTTAATGCTTGGGACAGTTCTGCACAGTGAAGAAGTGTCCTGGCCAAACTGTTAATAGTGCCCCCCACCCCACTTTTGTCATGATTATCTAATTTAAACATGACAATAATCCTTATTCTTCCCACTTTTTAGTTGTAGAAACTGCAGCAGAGGGAAGTAACTTGCCCAGCATTGCGTTGCTGGTAATGAATGGGGGCCTGGAGTTTGAACCCAGGCAATTGGTTCCAGAGCCCAGGCTCTTACCCATTATGCTTTACTGGCTCTCTAGTATTGAAAGGAGAGGGAACCACGCGCAGAGGCATATGGATATAAAAAGGCCTAGCCCGTCCAGAGAAAGGTGGGAAGTTCAAACAGAGCTTCATCAATAACATCAATAAATACGTTATAAGTATTATTATTGTAGGAGGATCACACTTTAATGGGGGAAACTTCTGCTGGAGATAAGGCAGAGAAGTCGATTAGGATCAAACTGTGTGAAAGGCCTTTTTGGCCATCCTGAGGGTTTGGATTTCATCCCATGGGCAGTAAGAAGCCTTTGGAGGATTAAAGCTTTATTTTTATGGAAGATGAGACAAGGGCCCAAGTCTGCAGTTACTGCGGGGATTTAAGCAGGAGTTGTTGAGGGCCCCTAATAGGAGGACTGATTTGTTCATTCATTCAGTCAGCAAATATTAATTGGGCGCAATTTATCTTCCAGGGTCTATAAATACGTTTTTGTACAAGATTCTTTTCTTAGGTTGGAGAGGTGCGCAGGGGCCAGGTCATGCAGGGATTTTAATGTCATGTTAAAGAATTTGGATTGGATTTAAACTGAGCGTAATGGAAAGGTACCGGAGGATTTTCAAGCAGGGGAATGAGATAAGTTTGATTTATGACCCCATTCAGGAGACAGTTGCTGTGGTCCAGAAGAGAGATGAGAGTGGCTTCATCTGGGGTTATGGCTGTGGAGATGGTGAGAAATGGGTAGATTTAGGATGTTTTTTAGGAGGAAGAAAGGGGAGGACTTGCTGATGGATTGGAATGAGGGATGAGAGGGGGAGAAAATCAAGAATGACAGCAGAGTCTTGAGCTGAGCAACTGTGGATGGAGGTGCCGACCGTACAGCAACGTAGAGAGGATTTGTAGTGAACATCCATATACCCACTACCTCGATTCTACAATTTACAGTGTGCTGTTCTTGCTTTATCACAAATCCACTCATGTATTTTATTTTTTGATGTATTTCAAAATAAGTTGAAGACATCAGCACACTTCATCCCTACACATTTCAGTTAGAACCCTAAACATTACACAGTTCAGTACTTGATTATAGCTTTTTTTTTTTTAAACTAGATACTATTTACAGACGGTGAAATGCATGGACCTTATCTGACCAGTCTGATGGGTTTTGACAGGCATACTCAGCTAGTATATAACTGAACCCCGCGTCAAGATATAGAATGTCACCACAGGATGACACACCAATATGTACACTTTATATTTTCTATCATTTGTATATATTAGTTTTTAATAAAATGATTTCATTTAAAAAAAAAGATACAGAATGTTACCATCCCCCTCACAGTGAAATTTGGCCCTCACACTCCCAGAGGCAACCATTGGAAATGATGCTTTTAAAATGGATACAAGAATGAACTAAATTGGGAGGGGCTGTGGAGAGGGAAAAAGAGGTACATAGGGAACCAGCCAGGCCTGGAGAGTGAGTCAGGTTCAGTAGGCAGGGGACCAGGTATTAAAAGCCACTGAAGTCTCTGTGCTTTGAAGAAGTCTTTGTGCGTCCTGCCTTTGTTTTCTTAGTCTTAGAACTTTAGCCGCAGTCAGTGCTGGAGGCAAATTGTTATTTTTTGGCAGAGTTGGATGAACAGGTCCCTGAAGTGTGTCTTCAAGATGTTAAGATCCCATTCAGCACACTGCTGGAGCGGGAGGCTCTGGACTTCTTTGGTCGATTCTCCAGTGAATTGCGCTTTCAAGGGCTAAAGAATTATGCAGTTAACCCTCCCATTTCCAGATAACACATCATGGTCTGCAAAGATTTGGGATTTTATTCTACAATTGGGATGTCTGTTAAAAAAACGCGAGTTCCTTGATCTCACTTGATCTCTTACTGAGACTTAGTAAGAATCTCTGGCAGGTGGCCTAGGGACCTGCATTTTAACTGCATTCTAGCTGATGCTCATGGTTTGCATTTTGAAAAGAACATGACAAGCAGGCATTGGGTCCAGACACACGTAAGGCTTTGGTTTCAGCTCTGTGGAATCTTGGGCAGGTTACTTAACCTCTCTGAGCCTTAGTTTTCTTAGCTGTAAGAAATAGCTGCCAATGATTGCCATGGATGTTGAGTGGCATAATGTATGCAGAGCACCTGGCACAGAGCTGGCATCCACCAGTGTCAGAGTCCGCTATCCTCCTTCCTCGAAACGGGAGTTACAGTTTAACTCAGTGGTGGAAAACAGTGGATACTGGGTCCGGTTGATGGCTCATTCCTAGTTAAACCACGCGGCCCTCACCATCATTCTGGGGAAGACAGTGTCCTGGCAGAAGCCCTTCCCACCCGCTCCCCACCCACCTCCCCGCCCACCAGCCCTTACTTTCCACAGGCTCAGAAAACTGCGCGGTTGGTAGTGACTTAGGAAAGATTTGCTTTCATGTTGTCTGATTTATTCATATTGTTCACTGGTGAGTGTTCCGCTGTTCACTTTTGGTTCTTGGGTTCTCGCTGCAGAAACAAGTCACCAGGCCCTCCAGAACATGCCCAAAGTGCTCCGGGATGTCGAAGCCCTTAAACAGGAAGCCTCTTTTCTGAAAGAACAAATGATTCTCGTCAAGGAGGACATTAAAAAATTTGAACAGGACACGTCTCAATCGATGCAGGTATTTTGGCTCCTGTCCTAAGTGTTGACTCTTGCTTTCGGGAGATGTTCACTTTCCTAGTGGGAGGCCCTCTTACCTCAAAATTCGACCAAGCACTCAGACGACTCTTCTGTGTGATTCTTTGAGCATCTTCATCTCTCTTCAGCACTGCTGAACGGCTTAGCCGTGTGATCAGTGCTGTACGGGGTACAGAGGGTCCCTAAAGGCGGGAGCGTGCCAGGACACTTACGTTTCGAGTCACTGGCAGCAGGTAGAGAAGATGGAACTGCCACTTCCTTAGTGCTTGACCCCCATTTCTCTTTTAGGTATTGGTAGAAATCGACCAGGTGAAGTCGAGGATGCAGCTTGCCGCAGAATCTCTTCAAGAAGCAGATAAGTGGAGCACGTTGAGTGCTGACATCGAGGAGACATTTAAGACTCAGGTAGGTGTCTCGTGTAGGGGATGCTGTGAAATCCCTTGAAGGAGGAACTTGAGGTTTGGAGAAACAAATGAGACAGCTCTGCCACTCAGGATCAGAAGGGATAGTAAATAACTGGGTGTGGAAACATTCAGGCACGGGCTGGGGAAGATCTGAGACTGCTCTGAGTATTCCCACCCTCTTTAATTTCTACCCGCTGCTTGACTGACGCCTCTTTAGTCACAAGAGTGAATTCAGGAGAAGCCTCAATTAGAAAGGCAGAGGAAACGAGAATGTGAAACTTGGACTGGGGGGCCTTACACACCATGGGACCTTGGTGAGTTACTTCGCTCTCCCAGGTGGCAGAGTGTGCATGGAAAATAGTGACACAAATGTTGATACCTGGTTATAGGGATGACATGAGATGATGTCTTCGATAAACTCTCTTTCAACCGTAGAGCAAAATAAATGTTATCCCTTTTGCTATTTTTAAAAACTTTTTTAAAAAGTTATAAATTCCCGTGGGAAGGAATGAGTAAACAGGACTGAACAGTGAGGAGTCCTTCTCGCAGCTCTGACCCTCCCAGTCCCCTGATTTCCTTCTGCACACACACCCTGTTACCAGCTTTGTGCCCGTCCTTCCAGATGCGCATACATGTGTGTTCCCTGCCTTCCCCCCCCCACAAAGGTAGCACCTTGTGAACACTGCTTCGCACGTGGCTTTTTTCACTCCACAGTCTATCTGTTCTTCTGTATGAGGTGTCGTTATCTTTAAGTTGTAACAACAGGTAGAGCCCTCCCCTTCCCGTTCCATTTCTGAGCCCCTCAGGGCACTTGACGTGTTCAGTTGATCCAGGCTTCATCTACATAAGTTGCAAATCTCGCTGAATTCCTGGCCCCTGTGCATGAGAGGGAGTGGACTGAAATTGCATCTCTGATTTGAATAGTAGCAAACTGTTGTTAGTTAGCTGAAAGTTACATCTTGGTTTTCTCCTCCCAACTCACCTGATATTCAGAACTAACTGGACTCCAGATGTATCCAGCTGGACTGCCCCAGGCTCTTCAGAAATGGAATTCATTATTTCTGTTCAAAGCCACTCTCCCTTTGCTCTGCTGGTTAATGGGTCATTTTCTATGCAGGTATCTAGCTGGGAACCTCCGCAGTCCTTAACTGCTCCCTCCTCCCCAGGCCCCCATGTTTCTCTCCAGTTGCCTGTTCTTTCTCTCCCGCTGCCACCGCTGTAGTCAGGCTTTCCAGTCCTTTTACTGCTAGACCATTGCGACAGCCTGCCACCGGCCTCCTTGCCTCCAGGGCCCTTCCCTGCTTCTGGTTTATCCCCTGCCTGTGACCAGGGGGCTCTGCTAAAGCAGAGATCGGCTCATGGCATTTCCCTGTCCTTCACGCCCCCACCCCCGTTTCAACCTGTAGCGAGTCCCCGTCTTCTCCCAGATAAACCTGAAGCCCACTCACAAGGCAGCCTTTCACCACAGGGCTGTGTGCAGCCCGTGTTTTCAGCTGCTTCTCCGGCCACTGCCTGCATGTGATTTGCAGCTCTGCCTGCTCCGGACTGTTAACGCACCATCGTCTTTCATGCCCGAGATCCCTGCCTGAGCTCTCCTTCCTCTCCTCTTTTTTACAGTAGAGTAGGCCTCTGCTCGTCCCTCAGGGTCTGACTCAAGTGTCACCTCCTTTCATCGCTCTCCCTGCCGGCTCCTCACCTCTCGTAGGGAAAATGAATGGCTCCCTCACCTTTGCTCCTATAACCCTTGAGCCACCCTCTTAGACTGGGTCATAATCTTTCTGCCCCAGTACATTGTGAACTCAGGGGCTGCACGTGACCTTCCTCATCCTTGTGTCTCAACATCTCATACAGTGTCTGACGCGTCAGAGACACTGCTGAAATAACATGCAGTTACTTATTACTCTCTTAATTCTTTTTTAAAAATAGCATTTATTTTTCCAATTGTAAACATCATTTATATGTGTCTTAGAACATTTGGAAAATTCAGAAAAATACAGGGAAGAAAACAGAATGATCCTTATTCCTATGTCCTAGTAATATTTTTTTAGTATTTATTAGGTGTTTTTCTATGTATTTGTAATAATTTGTACTTATATATACCTTTTGTATGTATGCATATTTGATAGGTAAATATACATTTATGTATGTTTTAGTGTTTATATGCTTTTTAAATTTGTTTCACGTAATATTAAGTTGTAAATATTTTGCTATGTAATTAGTACTTTTCAAAAACATTATTTTTAGGGGTTGCACAATATTCCACATGCCATTATGAGGGACCCATAATTTATATTTTATTTCTTATTATGGAAGATTTAGATTCCTTCCAGATTTTGGTATTATTTTGTTATTATAATTCATTATAATGCATTAAAATCTCTGTGTCCCTCTGATTATTTCCTTAGACAAATTTCTAGAAAAAGGAAATACCAAGTCAAAGAATGTGAATGTATTTAAGACTGTGGATGCATATTGCTAAATTGCCTTCCAGAAAGAATATAAATTTAGACAGACTTTTTCTTTGCACCCTTCCCAGCAATAGCTGTTACACCTTTTCAGAAGTTTTTCGAATTGTTAGGAGGAAAATGGCACTTTCTTGTTTCAATCTGCATTTATTTGAATACTAATAATAGTAACCATAATATGCCTATGGGCCATTTTCTTATTTTGTGAACTCCTTTTTCATGTATTTTGTCCATTCTTAATTGAAGTAGCAAGGGAGTTTTAAAATAAATACCCTCTATTCTGGTCTTTTCATAGGACACAGCTGTGATTTCTGCCAAGCTAACAGGCATGCAGACCAGCTTAACCATGCTTGCTGACACCCCAGACTACTCAGAAAAATGTGTGCACCTGGAGGCACTGAAGAACAGGCTGGAGGCCTTGGCCAGCCCCCAGATCGTGGCCGCATTCACCTCTCAGTCTGTAGGTGAGTGCTGGCCGTTTCTCATCTCTGTGTGCACTGCTTTACAAAGCTAAGGCTTTCTGAATCTTCAGCCTTTAGAATGTCTTAATGTTGATTAAATCACATAGATTGGAAGTCAGTCTCTAACTTTATGGTGGTTGCCTGTTCTTCAGCATTTTATATGAGCTTCTTCAAAATACAGAAAAGTTGAAATCACTGTCGGTGAACATACCATCTAAATCCTAGCGTTGGCATCCGCCTCATTTGCCTTCTCCTGTATCTACCCATCTCTCTATCCATCCATCATATTTTTTGGATGCATTTCAAAGTAAGTCGCAAACATCAGTACACTTCCCTCCTAAACACTTCAGCATTCACGTCAATAACCAGAGCTCAGTGTTCGTTTATGAGTCTTCCTTTTTGGGGGTAAAGTTTATGTTTAGAGAAATGTACAAGTCTTTAGGATACCATTTGAGTTTTGACCCTTATCAAGACCGTTACGCTGCTTTATTATTTTCCAGTGAGTTTTTTCAACAAGTAAGTTTATCTGACTCTCCCTTTCCTTTTCATCCACAAAACTATTGGTTAAAGAGGAAGAAGCAGCCGTAAAGCTGTTTTCTTACCTTCACAGCTATTTATGTTGGCGGAATGTAGTCTGTGTCCACTGCCCTGCTGCCTGCACTCTTGCTCATATATCATGCAAGCGCTTCTACCCTGGGGGTAAGGTTCTCCTGCACCTCTTCTGTTGAAGGTCTCCAACAACGGTGTCATCACCAAACCCGAAGGCCCAGTATCACTTTATACTTTTCTGTTTCTTATTGTCAACAACAGTTAACAAGGTTTTTTTCCCCCTTCTGCTCTGAAAATGCTTTCTTCCCTTGGCTCCTGAGACATAGCATCAGTCTGGTTTTTGTGATGGTGCATTTCTGATGATGCAATTAAATCATAAGTTCTGATATCCTTTTTTTCCAATTTAAAAAAAATTTTTTTTATTGCAGTAACGTTGGTTTATAACATTATGTAAGTTTCACGTGTATGACAGTGTATTTCTGTATATACATACACTGTATACACTATAGCATGCTCGCCACCAGAAGTTCTGTATCCGTTCATTACCATACAGTTGGTCCCCTTCACCGACTTTGCCCCTTCCGCTCTGGTAACCACTACTCTGTTCTCTGCATCTAAGTGTTCGTTTTTGTTTGTTTGATTTGTTCATTTATTTTGTTTGTTTGCTTTTTATAGTTCACACGTGTGAAATCATATGGTATTTGTTTTTCTCCATCTGACTTATTTCACTAAGCATGATACTCTCACGGTCTATCCATGTTGTTGCAAATGGCAAGATTTCATCTTTTTTTAAATGGCTGAGTAGTATTCCGCTATATAAATCACATCTTCTTTATCCATTCACCAGTTGAAGGGCATTTAGGTGGTTTCCATATCTTGGCTATTGTAAATAATGCAGCAGAGATAAGTGCTGATATCTTAAGAGTTCTGTTTGATGTTTCAGTTAGTTTTAGGATGGGTGGGTTTGCTGAGATCAGGATTTAGTGTTTTGAAAAAAACCTATAGCTAGATAATTGTATATATAAATACACAGACATGTGCATGCTTAAATTCTAATCATACATAAACGTTACAAAATTTCAGTAGGCTGAATTTGACCATATAATTTATTATTAAATTAGGACACTTTGAGAGGAAAAGGGAGTGCTTTTAATAATGTGACTGGGACAACAGGTATAAACCAAGACAGTCCTGGGCCAGCTGGGACATACAGTCTCCCCTGTAGCATACAGTCCAGAACCCTTGGTGTTGTTGGTTTTCTGTTTTGTTTCTGTATTCTCTATTTCACTTATCTCTGCTCTAATCTTTATTATTTCTTCCCTTTTGCTAGCTTTGGGTTTAGGTTGTTCTCCCCCCCGCCCCAATTCTATAAGATGTAGAGTTTACGTTGTTGATTTGAGATCTTTTTTTTTTTTTTTTAAACTGTAAGTGTATACAGCTATAAATTAGCTCCTGGGGCTGCTCTTGGGGCATCCCGTAAGTTTTGGTATGTTAGGTTTTTGTTTTCATTTGTCACTTTCTAATTTCTCTTGTGGTATCTTCTTTGACCCATTGGTTGTTCAGGAGTGTGTTGTTTAATTTCCACATATTTGTGGGTTTTTCCAGGTTTCCTTCTTCTGTTGATTTTTAGTTTTATTCTGTTGTGATCCAAAAAGATGCTGTGTGATTTATATGATTTTAGTTTTTAAAAATTTGTTAAGACTTCTATTGTGGCCTAGGATGTGGTCTGTCCTGGAGAATGTTCCATGGGCACTTGAGGAGCATGTGTATTCTGCTGTTGTGGGATGGCATGCCCTGTACTGTTAGATCTGATTGGCCTGTGGTGTTTGTTCAAGTCTCTGCTTCCTTAGTATCTTCTCTCTGGTTGTTCTTGACATGTTCTCTGCATGCACCTTCTGCATGCCCTGTCCCTTCTCTTTTTCACCCCCGGTGGTACTTTTTCATAGATCACATTCTGGAATTTTTTTGTTTGTATTTGTTTGTGTTTATTCATATTTGTATGCAGGCACTGTTTTCTGGGTCTACTATTTACTGAAAAATAGTGAGCGTGGGATCTCCTTGGAAACCCCTCCTTGTTCACCTGGAATTAGTTGAGAGCTTTCCTCTTGCCCTTGATTTAAAGGCTACATTCTCTGTTGTGCTGTTCAGTTGGCCAAAGAGAATGAATTCGGGACTCATCTCCAGCCTTTTCATTTTATATCTTCCCCATTTGCCAGTTCTTTATTTTGAGTCTTCTCCTGATTATCAGGATTCTAAGACTGGAGTCGGGCCTTTGGAAAGTCACCATCTGGCAGCTTTACTCCTCACATTTTCTCACGAATTTGTTGCAGCTCCAGACTGTGGAGCTCACTTGTGTGGTTGGGGTGTACATCCAGTGATGTGAGGTTGGGGAAGTAGGAGTGGGGGCGGCAGGGAGGTCATGGCTCCATGAATTTAAGTTTTTTCCTTTCCTTCTGGGTGAGTTGATTACTTGGTGCTGGAATCAGGTTTGAGAGAATGCCCTGTGGGTCAGGATCATGGACTTTGGTTTCGGGGTAAGCTGTGTTTGACAGCTTTCATTCACAAATTTGAATCAGGCTTGCTTCTAGATTCTACACTTTGTAGGCAGGATGCCGATTCAGGAGGGCGAAATGGCACTTTTCAGCTCTGTGGCTGTCCCACTGCTGAGCTGAGGTGGAAGCGGCCTTCCCATGCCTGCCCAGGCCTCCCTTTGCCCCCAGTCTTTGCCTTTCTCCCATGCTTCTCCATGCGTGTGTCCAGAGTTCTCCCAGCATCCCCACTCATGGGGGCGAGAATGATTGCATATCTGAGTGGTATTCTCTGAAGTTTGTATTTTCCTGACTTCCGTACAGATGAATGGCATTGTGTTTTTCTTTTACTGGTTAATTTTGGTGAATATCAGGAAGGGTTTTTTTCCTCTGCAAAAGTAACATGCTCTTTAATTAGTCATCTTTCCTAGAAGGCCTATGATGCTTTTTTATCAGTTTTTAAAGAGAAATCTGGTGAATTAGCACATTCCCAACACGTTACCCCACAATCTTGATGTATACCTGCCTAGTTCATTTTATACAACCAGTGAATCCAGTTGATAAATTGAAGCAACTTTTTGTAGCATAATTTTACATATGGCAGGAACATTCATTTCTTTAAGTGATCTGATGAAAGTATTAAGCATTTTAAAAGCACATAGTGCCTTTGTAACTCATGGATTCCTGCCCACTACAGTAAGGTCTGTTGGCAGGTCTCTGGAGTCTAGCTGGGTTATTGCCACACTGGTTACTGTTACAGCTTTTCCTTCTCAGAAGCTTTTTGGGCTTCCCAGAAATGAAGGGGGAACAAAGCAGATATAAAAAGGTTGGGCACCTGTTAGCTCAGGTTTGCTTTTGTTTTTCTTTTTGTTTCCCTTCCTTTGTTAAATTCTAAGGCTGTGGCATCTATGTTTTGGCCAGAAGGGGGCAGATGGGAGCCAGCGATGGTGCTGCAGTATATATTGGGAGACTGCTGAAACTGTCTCCCTGCCTTGTGATCCGTAAGCCTGGAAGCAAGTGCTTTGTTTAGTCATTTCCTTTGCCCTAAGGGAAATATGTCAGAAACTGCTTGATACTAGACCCATAGAGTCCATTGCTATGTGTTGAATGCTGATATTTACCAAATAATTTTCTTATTCCTCAAACCACTAAATACACGAATGTATAGGAGATCAAGTTTGCTTGCTTTTTTGTGGTTCCCATCTGGTATAATCAAAGTAGGAATTTTCAAAGCGGTAACCAACTTGTAAATATCATTTAAAAATATTAGTTACATGAGGAATGGCGGGGAATACAAAAATGCATAAGATTGCTACCCTTCAAAGGCCCCACAGCTTGGTTGAGGGCGAGGCTGGGAGAAAACAGGTACACAAATAGTTTTATTACAGGCTGGAATGTGCAAACTGCCTCCGGCCTCCCCAGCATGAAGGAAAATCAAGGAAGCTTTTATGAAGCATCTAGTATATGAGTAGAACCATGAAAGATGAATTAAAAATTTTTTTGTTTTTGACTGTTATATGATACATGTACAGGTTATTGAATTTTTGAAAATTAGAGAAAAATAT
Source organism: Camelus dromedarius (assembly GCF_036321535.1). Classification (NCBI taxonomy): domain Eukaryota; kingdom Metazoa; phylum Chordata; class Mammalia; order Artiodactyla; family Camelidae; genus Camelus; species Camelus dromedarius. Next base: position 17,968,220 of record NC_087459.1, on the reverse strand, counting down.
GAAAAAGAAATGATTTACCAGTAAACTCACCACCCAGAAATGACTCTTAGTATGTTCTTCCAGTTTTTTTCCCTTTGCATACATCTTTAAAGGAAAGTATGTACATTGAGTATATGCAATTTTGTATCCTCCCCCCCCCCCCCAGTTAACAACATAGCATGAGCATTTTCCCTTGGGGGTAAGAGTTTGATAGGTGTGGAGAAGCATTTAGAGCAGAAGGAATAACATATATTTGAATGGTACAGAAATGGGAAAACTCAGCGACTGTTTTGGGAATAATAATTAAACCCATTTTAGTGGAATGAACATTGGAAAATGGTCAAAGGTGAGGCTGGAAAGGGAGGCGGGGACAGAGCATAGTTTGCCTTGAACAGATTAAGGAGTTTCTATTCTGGGAATGATTTCATTGTTGTTAACAATTTATTAGTCAATTTACTGAGGAGTGTGGCAGAGTGGAAGGACTGTTGTTGACTTTGGAGACGGGCAGACCTAGTTTTAAATCTTTGGGCTGCTGTATATTAGCAGAGACCTCAACTTCCTGCTCAGTAAAATGAATGTAGAGTACACACGGTACGATTCTTGGGAGGATTAAACAAGACAGGCGCGCAGCTCCTGGTCCAGAGGAGGCGTTCAGTGAACATTACTTCCTTTCTCTTGAACCTCTCATTCAAGACCCTGTAGCTCTCGCAGTCACCCAAAGGGAATAATTCTTAAGGAACTCCTAAGGGTTCTATTTGAATGACAGGTACGTCGTTTCTAAAAAGCCATGAAGCTCAGCAGATTTTGCTAAACTACAAATTGGAAGTCCAGACCCATAAGCGAGTTAATTGTTTTTTTTTTCCTTGAATTTAGTAAAAATGTTTCCTCATCATCTACAATGCTGAAAAAGTTAAATAGGTCTGAAGGTCTCATAGGGAAAAATAACATTTTCTTTCTCTACCCAGTCCCAATCCCAGAAGGCCACTGCTTTTGACTTCTCAGAGCTGTTTTTCCCTGGCACTTCACTTTCTTTCTGCATAATGAATGTATTTGACGTAACATGGGGAAGCTTTGGAAGAAGTCCTGTGAACGGAAGGTGGGCTAGCGTATCCACAGTGACCTTGTTTTGATGTTAGTACCTACCCTGCATATTGAAGGCCTTGGATATTATCCTCGCTGCTGTTTATATATACTCATGCATTTAACCAGGAAAATGAGCAACAGAGAGTGGGGGAAGAGAAAGGTGGCTCTCAGAACACACCTGGCAGCTCGTGCCCACTGTCTACACCTAGGTGGAAACAGGGTGGACTTGTGTGGACTGATACGGGAAATATTTTAGGGAGTGATTTAGCATTTGTTCCTATATATTTATTTTATTTAACAGATACTTACGACATGTCTCCTACGTGCAGGGCACTTTGTGAGAAGTACTTCCTTATGTCTAAGGAGAATGTGAAATCACATGCAAAGCAACATAAGTGAATGTGGGGGACTCTTACCTTTTATTGTCAGTGCCCATGCTGCTTCCTGTTGGTGCTATAAGGTTATTATGCTGTTTGTTTATAATTAAAAATCAGTTATTAATATGAAATGATAAGAACCCATTGGCCATATCTTGCGCTTTGGGTACATGAGGTAGAGACTAGGGACCACATCTTATTCACATGAAACCTGTGTCAGTTTAGGATTCTTTTGGTTGCAAGTGCCAAAACCCCGATTCAAACTGGCTTAAAGGAAAAGGAGTCTATATTGGCTTATAGAACTGAGAAGTTCAGGGATGTACTTCCTGCAGGCCTGGCTTGATCCAGGAGCACAGACTATGTCATTAGAACCTGGTCTCTCTCTCTCGCCATTTCTTGGCTCTGCCTTTCTTTGTTTCTTTCTTTCTTTCTTTTTTTTTTTTATAACCGAAGTATAGTCAGTTTACAGTTGTTAATTTCTGGTGTACAACATAGTGATTCATTTACACATACATAAACATATACATATATGTGTACATATTCCTTTTTATATTCTTTTTCATTATAGGCTATTACAGGGTATTGAATATAGTTCCCTACAGTGCTGTACAGTAGGACCTTGCTGTTTATCTGTTTTATATATAGCAGTTAGTACCCGCAAATCCCGAACTCCCAATTAGGCTCTGCCTTTCTGTGCGTTGGCTTTACTTCAAGGCACAGTCTCACATGGTGGCCATTGCAGCTCTAGGCCTCCGTTCTCACAGCTCAAGAAGAGGTCTTGGGATTAACCTTGATTTCATTTCATGTGCAGCTTTGGCACCTCTGAATCAGTTACTTTGATTAGGTGGATCTGGGGCCCTGGTAGGCCAGGCCTGGGTGACGTCCTGGAGCCATAAGCGAAGTCAGCTCCACTGGAAACATTTGGATCTAGGGGAATGGAAAGCAGGGGTGCCGTTGCCCAGAGGAAAACCAGAGTTGTGCTAGCAGGAGGGCAGTGGATGCTGCAGGAATAACAAGTCCACTGCGAGACTCTGCGGTACCCAGCAGGGGCCCTGCCCCAGCAGGTACTCACTGGTGGTTTTGAATTGAATTGGTTATATTGGCAAGAGCCTAGAAATCCTTCTGTGGTTGCCAAAGTAGGTTTTCTATTTCTTTCTGTTGTCCAAATCAGGAACTTCCCTCAGTTTTACAAATTTATCTATTTAACTTAACGTACTGATCTTGAAAAACGTGAATTCCTCTTTAAAGGCTAAAGTCCCCCATATTATTATTTTTAGGTTTTTACAGTGCTTTTACTAAATGGATTTGCTATATTGGCAAATTCTGCTTTATTATTTGTTTCAAGAAATAACAAATTCTGCTCTGTTGGGTAGTAATTTTTTTTAAGATTGTGGTTATTATTTAGAACAGTACACGTTGTAGCTGTTTCTTTCTAAAAATATTCTTTGATGACACATCAAAATGTTGAGTGTTTAACAGAGTGTGATAGGATTACGCTTCTTTTTCTTCTGACATATTCTGTTTTCCATTTTTTTCTGCCATGAGCATGCTACTTATGCTGAAAAGCATGCTATTTAAAACAATCATTAACTTGCTGCAGTTTTTGGAGTGCCTATCATGTGCTGTGCTAATTTCTAGAAACAGTGAGGCAAAACAGGAAAGATCATGGTTCTCGTGGAGCTTGTATTTCCAAGGGTGAGAAAGACAATAAGCTATTATACAAGTAACTAAGGGTGACAAAGGCTGTGATTAGTTCTGTGAAGGGGAAGATCTGATTGGGAAGGACCCTTCTGATGAGGCGAGAGCCAGAAGATCATCCCAAACATAGTAAGTACAAAGGCCCTGGGGAGGTGAAGAGCACGATTTGTTCTTGGCACCTGACCGAAGGTCTGCTTGTGTCGGTATTTTTTCATTCTTTTAAAAGACTGAGTCATATGAACTTGCTGTTTTTGTAGCTCAGAAATTGTTCAGTGGCAGCAGCAGCATATGGTCCAACCTGTCCCATGGCTTAGCGGCCCTGCCGTTGACCTGCTAGTGACTGGCACTCTCTGGGCTACAGTTTCCTCACCTGTGTGATGAGGTTGCCTGATGGTTATTTCAGATGCCTTTTTGTCACTGACAGTTTTCGATTCTAGTCAGGGCCAGGACGAGGTGAGGCAGGTAAGTTGCCAAAAGCACAGAATTGAAGGAGGTGCTCATTCCGCCCTTGCATGACCCAAGAGTGAGAGCCTCCTCTGTTTCTGCAGCCTAGCCCTGATTCCAGCTCAGTTTTCTGCTCACATGTCAGGATTACTTTGCTAATGTATAACCTTAGCAATGTCTATCAGAGATGCTTATTGATGCATTAGCCTGAACAAGCCAGGGCTTGTGGTGTCGGATTGAGTCACGTGTTCTGCCCTTTACTTATTTTTCGTATTTTTGATCCCCGCACGTGACTTCACTGTCCAGGGAGGAACTTCTGGATACTGGTTCACTCTCAGTTCACATTTATCCTGCTGAATTCTTTCTCCTGGCTACAACAGAAAGCCTGCTAACAGTGTGTCCATGTTTTATGCTGTTTTCCTCTAGATCAGTCCAAAGTGTTTGTGAAGGTTTTCACTGAAATTGATCGGATGCCCCAACTTCTTGCATATTACTACAAGTGTCACAAGGTGAGAAGCTGTGAGTGATTACCACTGTGGAGTGCTTGTAGAACTGGGCTACAGAATCCCAGTTTCATACTCTGAAAGGTAAAAATAGTTGCCTCCATGCCCTCTGGCCTTTTTCTTTTGATTAGCCAGTAGGTGGTGCTCTTGATGCAGCCTGTGGATTCATTTAACGGCACATTGGGAAAAGTCACCAATTTTCAGCCTCTTTTGTATTTATAGCAGGATTTCCCTTTACAGATTGAAGAGTTGTTTTCATTTTTCCCATTTTTGTCTTTTAAGGGAGATTCATGTCATAAGCTTTATTATGCCTTCAGCAAGCCATAAGAATTTTATCTCTTTTCTAGAGTTGTTGAAGTTACTGCAAATCTTGACAGCTTCCTGGGCTAATTTAATTCCTTCAAGTCTCAAGCCCATGTGTCTTTTAAGCAGTAGTGTTAGGTCATGAAGTAAAACACACGCTCGTGCCCACCTCTGGTAGCACGCTGCGTGGAAGTATGTTGGCATGTTTTGGGGACATGAGTGAAGGAGAAAGGATCACTTAGAGGACAGCAGATTCCAGCTCTGGATGGTGATCAGAGCAGGTGACTGTAAAAACTTTTTTTCTGCCATTTTTTTTGAAGCGAGTGGACATCAGTTTGTACCTGACCGCTCGGGTGAGTAGGCAGGGGTAAACCGCTTGCCTTGGTAGGAGGGCAGGGCAGGTTTAGCAGGCAGCGTGTCTTGGCCCACCCAGCAAGGCCACCTTTGTTCTGCCTTTGCAGGTACAGCTTTTAGCAGCCTGGCAGGAGCTGTGCCAGACCGACCTCCCCCTGGACCGGCAGCTCACTGGCCTCTACGACGCCTTGCTTGGCGCTTGGCACACACAGATCCAGTGGGCCACGCAGGTAACAGCTCTTTGGGGGTCTAGGGAGAACAAGCCTGCAGTGCTGAGGTAAAGGGCGACGCCCGACTGCAGAGCACAGCTCGAGGAGCCCTCCCCATCTGCTGCCATCACCAAGGGGGGTGGAAGATAAGCTCGGAGACCCAAGGCAGGAAAAGCTCTAGGTCTCCATTCAAACTGTTGTTACCACTCTTCTTGGTATCTTAAGTGGAACCTGACGGGACAGTGTTGCTTGTGGTTCTGCAGGAGGGCCCATGGAGCTCCTGGGGAACACTATCTTCTGATCTAAAAGCAGGAGGCCCTCAGTCAGGTGGTGCTTGAGTGACCAAGATTGTTTTTATCTTTGGGTGAAATTACCTGGCTTAAAGTTAGTTTCCCTTGTTCTCACAATACGCCTAGAGTAAGAGGAAGGGTATAACTTTAAAGGGCACCCTCTGACGTAGGGGAGAGGTGAGACAGAGGAACTTCATTTCATTTACTTTCAGGAACTTTCCATCACTTACTCTCTCAAAGTCTCAAGGCATTTTCAGCCATGAAGTTCTGAACCTTTGTTCCTTGTCTTGTGATGTGGTAGATCCTCTTTTTAGAAGGGGAAAAAGGCTATCTGTGTCTGAGGAAGACTAGCTGGGTCTGTGTATGGTGTGGCTTATTATATTTTCTTCAAAATTAGTTGTGAATCAATTCAAATGTTTGTCAGTTGTTTGCTGGAATGAACCCGACTGTGGTTGGAGAGAATTCCTCCTACAGGGCCATGTCGCTCAAGCTGGTTGAAACACTCTTCTCCATCCTCATTTCTTTGTTCCGAACCAGCCTCATTCAGACTTAAAAAAACAAAGACAAAAAATGAACGAACAAACAAAATGGAAAACAACCTCCTGTAGAAGTTTCGCAGGTTTTATATAATCATCCATTTTCAGTGACCCTGCCCGTCCGCACTCATTGCCATGACCTTGCCTGGTCCACTGCTTGTATCATGAGGATGAAACCAGTTCACGGCCACATGTGCAAATGCCCTTCGTCATCTCGGAAGAAGATACAGACTTCTCACACTTCTATTTGGGCCTCGTCCCAAATTTTGTAAGGCATAAATTTATGCTGATTTATACTTTTGCCCCGTGGCCAGTTTTGTTTTGAGAATGTGAGCATGGTAGGTGACCGTCCTCTCTGGAAGCTCAGTATAGTGCAGATGAAAACCAAAGGTGCCAGGGTAAATGTGTCTGTGAAGATTTTTTCCCCTCCTATATATGTGTGTGTATATATATATATATTTTTTTTTTAATTTTTATTTTCATATATATTTATCTCTGAAATTTATTCTTAGGTACAAATCGGTGGGAAAAGAGAAAGCACCAACAGTTAGGTCTTTTTTACTTCTTTCCACAGTCAGTGACATTTTGAAAGAAACTGAATACCAACTAATTTAATAAACATTTCAAATACCTTGACCCATATCAAAGCTGGTCCTACAACACTTGTAGTTGTAAAACTCTGTGGACATAGGTATTTTTGAAATGCACAAGGAGGGGAATACATGCTAGCATCAAATCAGTCAGTTAATTTGATAATTATCCTGGAGACTGTTCAGGTGTATAGCTGGAGAGCCATTATCCAAAATAGCTTAAATTCTATTTCTAAGCTCCTCTTCCTCTTACAAAGACACACTTAATTTTGTGGAAAATTTCAATATTCAATTATCAAACATGATTTTCCAGTCACTTATCAACCATTTATCTAGAATATTTTGTTAAGGTGGTCATTATGATACTTGCAGTAATAGGATGAAATAATAGTCTGTGTCAAATTAGCTCTTGAATCATCAAATGAAACAAAATCAGTAAGTAAGGATTTCTTGAGAGCCACTTCGTCTGGTCTTTCCAGCAACAGCATATATATTTTTTAAATTGAGGTATAGTCAATTTACAATGTTGTGTTAATTTCTGGAGTACAGCATAAAGATTCATTTATATATATATATACATATATATATATATATATATATATATATACATATATATATATATATATATTCCTTTTCATGTTCTTTTTCATTATAGGTTATTACAAGATACTGAATATAGTTGCCTGTGCTGTACAGTAGGATGTTGTTGTTTATCTATTTTATATATAGTAGTTCGTTATCTACAAGTCCTGAACTCCCAATTTATCCTTCCCCACCCCCTTTCCCCGCTGGTAACCATAAGTTTGTTTTCTGTGTCTGAGAGTCTGTCTCTGTTTTATAAATAAGTTCATTTGTGTCCTAAAAGATTCCACATATGAATGATATCATATGGTATTTTACTTTCTCTTTCTGGCTTAACTTCACTCAGTATGATGATCTCCAGGTCCATCCATGTTGCTCCTAATGGCATTATTTTATTCTTTTTTACCCCCCAGTATTTTAATATGAAAAATTTCTAACACAGAAGAAATTTGAAAGAATTGTACAGTGAGCACCCATGTACCCACCTCCTGTGTTCTACCATGAACATTTTGCTATATTTGCTTTATTACAAATCTGTCCATCTGTCTGTTCATTGACCCATCTCATTTTTTGATTCATTTCAAAGTAAGTTGCAAACATTCAGTTCAGAGTATACATATTCTTAACTAGAGTTTAATATTTGTTTACTGGGTTTTTTTAAAGATAAAATTGTGGAATACAATGATCTTAAATATGCCACTTGATTAGTTTTGACAAATACTATTTCCCCTAATCTCCTACCAAGATGTAGAACATGGCTGTCACCCTAGGAGGTTCTCTTGTGTTACTTCCCAGTCAGTCTTTGTACCAGCATCCCTGAAGGCAACCACCGTTCTGATTGTTTTCCCACTGTAAACTAATTTAGCCCATTTTGGAATTTCAAGTAAGTGAAATCATACAGTGTATGTTCTTTTGGTGAGGCTTCTTTCCTTCAGCATGGTTTCAGAGATTTATTCATGTTGTTGTCTGTTTCAGTAGTTCCTTTTTATCACTGAACATTCTTACATTCATGGTCTGAACATACCACACTTTTATTTATTCAGTCTCTTATTGATCGATACTTGGGCTATTTCCAATTTGGTGCAATCATAAATAAAGCTGCTCTAAACATTGCTCTGTTAAGTCTTTCTGTGCACAACACAGGTTCATATCTCTTGGGTAAAGACGTGGGAGTGGAATTGCTGGGTTACAGAGTAGGTCTGTATTTAGATTTATAAGAAATTGGCACTTTTCCCAAGTGGTTGTGCTTTTTGCATTCCCACAGCACAAGTGTGTCAGAGTTCTGATTGCCCCACATCCTTGCTAACATTAGGTGTTGTCAGTCTTTGTAATCTTAGCCATTCTGGTGGATGTGTTGTAGTATCTAACTTTTTAATTTGCATTTCCCTGATGACTAAGGATGTTGAACACCTTTTCATGTGCTTATTGGCCATTTGTGTATCTTCCTTGTGAAGCGTCTGTTCACGTCTTCTGCCCATTTTTAAAAATTGTGTTATTTGCTTTTTTAGTATTGAGTTGTAGAAGTTCTTTATATATTCCAGATATAAGTCCTTTCTCAGGTATGTTTTGTAGATATTTCCTTTCAGTCTGTGGCTTGAGCAGAAGTATTACTCTTGATTTTCTGTGAGGGGGTTAGCCTTTAAAAATAATGCTTTATCTGACATGGAAAGATGTTCACAATGTAGTTTTGAAAGAAGAAAAGCAGAGTACAATCTGTTTTTGTGCAATAAATATACATATATCTATATGTGTTTAAAATTTAAAAAAATTTTATTGAAGTATAGTTGATTTACAATATTGTGTTAGTTTCTGGTGTACAGCAAAGTGATTCAGTCATACATATATGTATACATTTTCTTTTCCATTATAGTTTATTACAGGATATTGAGTGTAGTTCCCTATGCTATACAGTAGGACCTTGTTGTCTATTTTGTATAGAGTAGTTTGTATCCGCTAATCTCAATCTCCTAATTTATCCCTTCCCATCCCCTTTCCCCTTTGGTATTTAAATTTTTTAAAATATATTTTTATTGAAGTATAGTCATTTTACAATGTTGTGTCAATTTCTGGTGTACAGCATAATGCTTCAGTCATACATGCATATACATATATTTGTTTTCATATTCTTTTTCACCATAGTTACTACAAGATATTTTCATATTTAAATTTTTTTTTCTCCTTTGGTAACCATAAATTTGTTTTCTAGGTGAGTCTATTTCTATTTCATAAAAAAGTTCATTTGTGTCCTTTTTTTAGATTCTACATAAAAGGGATATCATATGGTATTTGCCTTTGTCTGACTTTCTTCACTTAGTAAGACAATCTCTAGGTCCATCCATGTTGCTGCCAATGGCATTTCATTCTTTTTTATGACTGAGAAGTATTCCATTGTGTATATACACCACATCTTCTTTATCCAGTCATCTGTTGGTGGACATTTAGGTTGCTTCCATGTCTTGGCTATTGTAAATAGTGTTGCTATGAACATTGGGGTGCATGTGTCTTTTCAAATTAGAGTTTCCTCCAGATATATGCCCAGGAGTGGAATTGCTGGGTCATATGGTAACTCTGTTTTTAGTTTTTTGCTCTTTTTTTGTTCTATTTTTAGTTTTTTAAGGAGCTTTCATCCTGTTTTCCATATTGGCCGCACCAGTTTACATTCCCACCAACAGTGTAGGAGGGTTCTCTTGTTTTCTTCTAGAAGCTTGTTTAGGTTTTACATTTAGTTCTATGGTCCATCTTGAATTAATTTTTGTGTACAGTCTGAGGTAGGCTCAGATTGTTTCTGCGTGAGCTGTTTAGGTTGATTCTGTGGCCCTAGTTGTTGAGTTTGGTCTTACAGTCTGTGAGCTTTTTGGTTGTTCTTTGGCCAAAGACCAGAGCATTTCCCTTCTGCCAGCTCACTTTAAGGGAAAGGGGACACCTTTGAGTATACGGGACCTGTTGGTTGGTCAGCTGGAACTATGAAGTTTATAGTCGACAGTTCCAGCTGACCAACCAGTTAGAGCTCTTTGGTGTAGAGTCATTTAGTCTGTTCCTCCAACGCCTCAGGTCGTTTACGTGGGAGATGAGTGAAGTAGTTACTTATTGTCCAGTCCTTTCTCACTGTACAAGGAGAGGAGTCAGGATTTCTTTTTCTAGACAAGAATAGTTTTCATTTTCCTCCTTTGGTCCCTTCCTTTCTTGTAGTAAAATGTTTCTTTGTCCAATCAGGAAGTTGGACTGGGTGATATCTACAGGTCTCTGTGGTTCTCTTATGTTTGGGAATCATGAGGAGAATACATTGGATGGAGACAGAGGAGGGTTTGTATTGGTGCAACATTGTGTGGAGGGATGGGAACATACAGTGGAGGAACACTGAATTCAAGACAAGGGTTTGGCTTTCTCTAGAAGATAGCGAGCATCTGGGACAGTGTGGGAGAATGATGACATTCCTGTTTTAAGAGTGATTTTGGTGTCAGAACGTCACCTACGTAGTTCCCCTGCCAAAAAGTCTTAGCCCTAATGCTCTCATGAAGGAACATGTGGGCAAATCCAAATTAGAGACTGTTTTTGGAAACAACTGTCCTAGACTCTTCAAAAATATCAGTATCATAGAAGAGGAAAAAGGCAGGGAATTATTTAGATTAAAGGGGACAAGAAAATGACAACTAAATATCATTTCATGATCCTGGATTGGATTCTGCACGATGACCAAAAAAGCTATCACAAACATTAAAGGGACAGTTGAGGAAATTTGAACATGGACCATAGCAGGTAAAAAGGATTACATCAAGTGTGTGATTAGTTGTGGTGCTGTAATAGAAGAGATGGCCTTATTCTTAAGAGATACATGCTGAGATATTTAGGGGTGACATGTCATGATATCTGTGATTACCTTTCCATTGGTTTAGAGAGAAATAAAAATAAAGCAATTGTGGCAAAATGTTAATTGTTGAATCTTGCAATACTGAAACATTTAAAATGTAAGAAAAATTCTAAAATAGCACTTAATAATACTAAATTTGTTGGTGGTGAGTAGGTGGAGTGGTGAATTGATGAGGAAAGATTTAAAGACAGGCAGGCAGCTTTGTCTAGGATGGTGAGAGTAACATGGCAAAAGGCATCCAGTTAAAAAATGAACAATTATTGTTTGTTTTAGTTCTGTGAAAAATGTATTTCGACGGGGGTTGCATTGGATCTGTAGATTGCTTTGGGTAGTACAGCCATTTTGATAATGTTGAATCTTCCAATCCAAAAGCACAAGATATCTTTCCATTTCTTTGTATCATCTTCAGTTTCCTTCTTCAGTGTTTTACAGTTTTCAGAGTATAGGTAACCTCCTTGGTTAAGTTTATTTCTAGGTTTTTTTTTTTGTTGTTTTTGATGCAATGGGAATGTTCATGCCAGTTATAAAATTCTGATTTTTGAAGTGAAAAAAAAAAAATGAAGGGCCACAAATGGCAAAATAGCCTTCTTTCTTCTGGGTGAGTTGTATTCCATTACGTTTATATGCTGCATCTTTTTTAACCATTCATCTATTGATGTGCACTTAGGATGCTTCTGTATCTTGGCAACTATAAATAATGTTGCTGTTAATAGCAGGGTGTATGTATCTTTTTGAATTAATTCTTATTTTGTGGTTGGCTTTATTCCACAAGTATTTTATTAATACTTACATGATGGAAGTGCTGGTGTCACTAAAGCTCTAAATGTTCTTAGAAACAATGAATAATATGACACAACATTGTAAAATGACTATAACTCAATAAAAAAAGTTAAAAATAAATAAATAAATAATTAATTAAAAAAGAAACAATGAATAGTGCATATATGTAAATTTTAAAATATGTGCAGTATATTGTGTATATGTATTTACATGCAATACATTGTATATGTACAGTCAAATTGTAACAGTTCTACCTAATAAAACTGAAAAAGAAAACAGAAAAGAACAGATGTGAGGACCTGGTAACTGATAAAGGGACCAAAAGAAAGGAAAGTGAAAAGGGAGGCTTTTTTCCTAGTTAGATGCAGATGCTCCTGATAGAAATAAGAGGAAGCTGAGACAAACAGGCCTGGGCAGGTCAGTGGGAAAATAATGAATGCCAATTTGGGACATTTTTAAATTCCAAGTGAGAGTGGCTCAGCTTAATGGTGACATCCAGTAGAGGGCTGGAAGCTGCTGCTCAGGAAAGCTAAATTGGTCACATTGGTATTTACTGGGTTAGGTTCGAATTTTCTCTTGTTTCTTTCTCTCAGACTCCAGCAGTGATGTTCATTAAACCAAATTGGTGTTCACTGATGTTTTGTGAATTCTCTATGAGAATTTCAAAATTTTGTTTTCGACTTCGGTAATAACCTAAGAAAAAAAAATGTAAGCATATTTTGGATCGTGTACCTTGACCACCTCATAACCAGTTGCTGCCGTGCAATTTCAGTGGGTGAATTTGTGTCAATAGTCACATTGGTACCCCGTGTTCATTGGTACCCCAATGAAGAGAGAAAGAGACGAACTTAATACTTAGATGATGGAAGTACTGGTGTCACGTGAGTCCTGTCGAATGCCGTCGCCAACTTGGTGTTTCCTCAATCGTTTGTAGTATGAATAGAGACGGGGCAGTGTGAGAATCCTCATCACACGCCGCGGGGAAGGGCCAGCGTACTGAACCCAGAGGAACCTGTGCGGAGGCAGTCAGATCATACTATTGATGAGAGAGGCAGTTTAGAAGGAGTATAACATCTTCGTCTTTCCTAAGGGAGTGCTGATTCAGTTTCCTTCCTAGAATAATCTATTCACGTTTTCTGTTTCCTCTTGAGTCAGTTTTAGTGAGTCGTATGTCCAGGAATTTTTGTCCATGTCATCTAGGTTATCCACTTTATTAGCATACAGCTATTCATAATATTCTCTTATCTTCCTTTTTATTTCTGTAAAATTGATAGTATGTCCCCACTTTCGTATCTGGTCTTAGTACTATGAGTCTTCTCTCTCTCTCTCTTTTTTTTTTTTTTAAGTCAATCTAGGTAAAAGGTTTGTCAGTTTTGTTAATCTTTTGAACTAACCAACTTCTAGTTTTGTTGATTTTCTTTATTGATTTTCTGTTCTCTATTTCATTTACTTCTGCTCTAATCTTCATTGTAACCTTTTTTTCTGCTAGCTTTAGGTTTAGTTTCTTCCTTTTCTAGTTCCTTACTTTGTACAGTTAGGTTATTGTTGAAATGTTTCTGCGTTTTTAATATATGCGTTTGCATCTATAAATTTCCCCCTTTGCACTGCTTTTTCTGTATCCCTTTTTCATTTCCATTCATCTCAAGATATTTTCTAATCAAACTTTGAATTTATGGATTTTGTAATTTTTAAACTTACACTTCTTTTGCCCTTAGTGTTACATAAGAACAGTCTTATATCTTGTTTCATGTTTGTACATATTTAAGTTACATTATAATAAAAAAGCATTTAATCAACACTGGGGCTTGCAAGAATCCCCTAAATGTACTGTGTGCACTTTTCAAGTTTTATCTAAGAGATCTGTTGTATATACAATGGGAAAAACATCTCTTAATGACTAAGTGAATGTGAACTCTAAAAGGCTCTGGATGTGCTATTCCTGGTGGTCCTCAGAAAAATAGATAAATCCATCTTACTGAAAGTTTGTGTCAAGGGGATTGGTGGCTGCAGGCTAGTCTGCAAATGTGCTTAAAAGTCCTCCAACCGATTCTGTGAATTGCTTGTCTTTAATTCCATTTGTCCCCCCCCCCGCCCCAGTCCACACCCTCCCAACTTCTGCATTTCGTCTTCTCTCTAGCCAAGTTTTGGTGACCATCTAGCTACTATACGTGATAGATTTAAAAATAGTTAGGCACTTGGGGCCAGTGATAGACACGAAGTAGCCCATTTTTTGGACAAAGTGCAAGTCTTGCTGGTTTACTTGGCTCTCTGAGCCTGTTCGCGCTGGCGGTGAGGAAAGCTTGGGGCTTACAGCTCTTGACTAGACAGCCCACTTTCCAGCTCTCGGAGGGCTTCCTTTGAGCGATCCAGGAGCCCGCTTCTTTAGAAGGTATGCCCCCCTGCGCTAGCGCCGATGCCTCTCCCTCTCCCTGCAGGTTTTCAAGAACCCCCACGAGGTGGTGACTGTGCTGCTGATTCAGACCCTGGGGGCCTTGGTGCCCTCTCTGCCCGTCTGCCTGAGCTCGGGCGTGGAGCGGGCTGGGCCCGAGCTGGAGCTCGTCAGGCTGCTGGAGTTCTACGGCGCCACCGCCCACTTTGCCAAGGGGCTGGAGATGGCACTGCTCCCCCACCCACGTAAGCATTCCTCCTCCCAGCTCCCTGGCTTGTCTTCACTTGCTCTTTTCGAAGCTTCTGGGGCCTGAGTTTGTTTGCCTTTGCAGATGACTGATTTTACAGAAATGGAAAGGTTCACTGTTTTCCTTCTCAACAGATATGGAAACCTTTTCCATGAAAACATTGCCATTGTGGAAATAATTGTGCTTAATATATTTACCTAGCTCCAGTGCAGCCTGGGTGCTTCACGCACTCTGGGGAAGTGACAGACACTTCTGTAGGGGCTTAGGACGTACAAGAGGCAGGCAGACATTCGTGGCAGCGAGTTGGCAGCGAGTTACGTTGGAAGGGTAGCAGCCTTTCCCTTTCACAGCATCACAGAACCTCAGACAGTTCAACCTAAAAAGTAGGTTTAAGAGAGCAAATGGATTAGAGGGAGTTTTTTGATAGGACAGCAGCAGGGTTTTCAGGGCAGGGATGCTGTGTTAGGACCCAGAGTGGCTACAGGGAAAATGGGCCTTCCCCAGCTGCTGTCTGAGAGTGAAGCACTCCTCACTCCCATTCGGGCAAACAGTGTGTGTTCCATGTTTCCCCAAGCTGTTTCCCATCCACGTCAAAAGCATCATAAACTTTTAAGTCATATAGACCTCATGACAAAGGCTGCTGTCAAATCAGGAAGTCGCTTCAGGAAGGCCTGCTTCTGCCGTTCGGCTGCTGTGTCTCACTAACTTGGTTTATTTAGTAGTTATTCTCCTTAATTACATTCACGTATAATTACCTCGGACATTCCAGGGAGTGTGTTTATTGTTCGAGTTCCTGGTGATTCATAGGTGTTTTTGGCACACTCACTGGTCAGGTCTCGGCTGTGGGAGAGGCACAGTGGATGTGGGTGCTCTTGTCCCAGCAGCTAAAGAATG
Source organism: Camelus dromedarius (assembly GCF_036321535.1). Classification (NCBI taxonomy): domain Eukaryota; kingdom Metazoa; phylum Chordata; class Mammalia; order Artiodactyla; family Camelidae; genus Camelus; species Camelus dromedarius. Next base: position 17,953,094 of record NC_087459.1, on the reverse strand, counting down.
TTGAGGCCCTGCTTCCTGCGGGAGCAGAGTGGAAGGAAGGGACGGTCAGGAGCAGGCTGCCTTCCTCCCACTGGTGATGGACATTATTGAAGAAGAGATTCTTGACTCTGACGGGTTGTAGGATTAAGGGAGCTGGTATCTTTAATACTGCTTTCGGCAAATACTACACAAAGCGTAAATGTGTCAGAAAATTTTACTGACATGATGGTTGCAGCTTCCGTGAATGATGGAAGCAAATGAACAGAATGTGATCACCCCTAAGATGAAATAGGAAAAGTTCCAGTGGCATTCCTTTCACCTCTTGTTTCTCAGCAGTTAATTTCCACTTCTTTGTTCATTCTTGCTTTTAACTTCTGATTCCCTGAAGATGAGCACAACCTGGTGAAAGTCATGGAACTGGTGGATGCTGTGTACGGTCCGTACAAACCCTACCAGCTGAAGTATGGTGACATGGAAGAGAGCAACCTCCTGATCCAGATCAGTGCGGTGCCGTTGGTAATGTCACAACGCTGGCAGTGGCCACTGAGGAGTCATTCTGTTTGCCAGGCGTTGGGTTGGGGGTGGGATGCACTGCGGAAGGTGTGAGGTGCCGTCAGGAACGCAGAGTAGGAACAGGTGTGCAAAAAGTGGGCTCTGAGAGCTTCCTGGGCCCTTGCAGTCCAAATGTAAAATGAGACCACAGATACGCTACCAGTTTTTTATATAAAATCCCCGATAACGAATGGTCTAGCAAAACGAGAGGCTTAAACCTTCTCAGGAGTAAGTTGATCATCTCCCTGATTCAGTCATTTGTTGTTACGCAGTCTTTTGTTTAAAAAGGCAGGTATGCAAACAGACCCAGGAGCTGCGCGTCCCTGGACTGTGCTCTAGGGCCGGGTTCACCAGGTGGGCACCAGAGGGGAACAGAGGTCATGTCCATCGCAGATATTAAGGCTGTCTCGCATGACGTTAAGTTGACGTTTAAGAGTAGATCCCACGGTAGTTAAAATCTGCTGCCTCCTGCCATTTTTCCGTTTTCTAGGAACACACTTAGGAAGTCTGTTCTGCTTCAGTTACATTCTTGCCCCCGAAGGAAGCATTTTCCTCTCACTACATTCTTTTGGTGTGTGTGATACGGAGAATTCAAATCCTAGCTTGAGAGCCAGAGGGAAAGATGCCATCTTAATCACAGGAAAGGGGGAAAGGGATTAAAAAAAAAATAAAGATGACTAAGGATTTGATGATGCTTTTTGGCCAGGAGTTAATTTCTGGGCTCTCACTGGCCGCTGAGACCCTTCTTCCTTAGGTCAGGCTCTTCGACGGCTGTCACAGTCTGGGACTGCATTTCTCACGGCCCTATTCAGTGATTTTACCATGAATGAGGAGATTTGAAGCCCCCCACCCCATCTTAATGTTGTCTATTCGTTTGTTCTTCAGTCTGAGGCAGCTTTTTTTTTGTCTCTGTTTGCTGACCAGGAACACGGCGAAGTCATTGACTGTGTGCAGGAGCTGAGCCACTCTGTGAACAAGCTCTTTGGCCTGGCGTCTGCAGCCGTTGACAGATGCATCCGATTCACTAATGGCCTGGGGACCTGTGGCCTGCTGACAGCTCTGAAATCCCTCTTTGCCAAGTAAGACTCAGGCACTGGGGTCAGGGCCAGCGTCATTGGAAAGCGATGTCTCTCCCAGTTAAAAATGTGTATGTCCTGCATTCCTGCTATGAACCCTGGAGAGGCCCTTGCACCTGAGCCCAAGGTGGGGGGATTCCTGTATATATATACATATTTTTTTATTGAAGTATAGTCAGTTTGCAATGCTGTGTACAGTGTTTCTGGCGTACAGCATAATGCTTCAGTCATAAATGATCACACATATATTCGTTTTCATACTCTTTTTCACCATAAGTTACTACAAGATGTTGAATATAGTTCCCTGTGCTAAAGAGTATAAACTTGTTGTTTTTCTATTTTATACTTCAAGGGGGGATTTTTAAGGATGTTCATTGCAGCAGTGTTTGTAATGGTAGAGCATTTGAGGCAACCTGAATGTCCATCAGCTTGGAAATGGCTAAATAAGATACAGTATATTCCTACAATGGGAGTTCCCTATGTGGCAGCTAAGTTGTTAATTCGATCTACACAGAACGGTATGGACAGATCTCAGAATATACTGTTGAGTGAATAACAAGTTGCAGAATAGTATATAGAATTTCACACAGTAAGTGAAGAGAACATACAAAAAGTAGGGTATATTTTCTGTAGCAGGGTTCAGCAAACTTTTTCTACCAGGGGCCAGATGGTAACTATTTTAGGCTTTGAGGGCCTTACGGTCAGTAGAGACGGACAGTGCACTGCCTTCGTAGCGTGAAAGCAGCCTAGACAACTCATAACATGAATGGACATAGCTATTCCAGTAAAACTTCATTTACAAAAAAACCAAGAGTGCCTTTTTTGATACTTTAAAACGCATTGTGTATTCCTACAGAATAGGGGTCAGCAGGCTCTAGCTCATCAGCCAAGTCTGGCCTGCCGTCTGGTTTTGTTAAAGTTTTATTGGAGCGCCCCCATGACCACTCACTCACCTGTGGCCTGCGGCTCCTCACTATGAAGGTAGAGTTGAGCAGTTAGGACAGAGAGCTTGTGACTCTCGAAGCCTAAAATATCTGGACCTTAACAGGGGAAGTTTGCTGAAGCCTGATGTGGAAGGTTACTCAGCGGACTCAAAACACCGGTTTTCTCTGGGGAGATGGGGAGGGATTAAGGTGGTGGTCTTAGGGGATTTAGTTTATTTATTATTTTCTGATTTTTCTTAAAAAGGAACATAAGTTCACGTATTTCTTGTGCAATTAAAAATATAAAATAAAAAATATATAAACACCTTGCTAAGGTGAAAGAAGCCAGTCACAAAAGACCACGTTATGTGATTCCATCTATACGAAATGTCCAGAACAGGCAAATCTATAGAGACAGAAAATAGATTGGTGGTTGCCTAGGGCTGGGCACAGGGGAGCAGTTGGTGGAGACAGGGGATGACTGCTGAAAGTTATCGGGTCTCTTTTTGGGATGGTGAAAATTGTTCTCAAGTTGATTGTGGGGCTGGCCGCATAACTCTGTGACTACACTGAAAGCCCTTGAATTGTGTGGTATGTGAGTTATATTGCAATAAAGCAGTTAGAAGAAAGAAAGACCAAACTTTACTTAGAAAAAAGAGAAAGAAAGAAATCACCATAAGGCTGGATTCTCTGACCTATACATCTGAGGTGTTACAGCCCTCGGGAGGTTAGATGCTTCAGTCTCTAGCTTACAGACAAATACATTCTTAGGCTCTCCAACGGATTGTGTTCTAGGATGAAGTTGCCCTGAGTCTCAAGAAATTCCTCATATTGAACGGAATGCTCTTTTGCTGTCGTGGGTTTAGGGAGCTCTTGTCATTCCAGAAATACTGAGCATGGCCCAGTGAGCCCTGAGGGTCCTTGGACCCGGTGCTCTTGGTTGTTGCCATGGGCAGCCTGCACCTTCCAAGGGCAGCTCGCGTGAAGGCATCAGGGCTGCCGAGGACTCGGGCTCTGCTCGCAGATGAAGGGGGGGCCCGATGCACCTGGACGCGTTCCCACAGAAAGAAACAACAGCAGCAAGTTTAATCAAATAAAATTTACCTCCTTCTCTCTGCCACCAACCAGGATTTTGTGGATGGAAAATAATTTTTTTTGAGATCTAAAAATTTTATTATAAAATAACAAAAGTAGTGCTTTTAGGAATTATATCTTTTTAAATCTCATTACTTTTTTTTTCTTTTTTCTTTTTTTTTTTTTGAGGGTGGAAGGATTTGATTGATTGATTTATTTACTTTTTTTTTTTTTTACTGGAGGTACTGGGGATTGAACCCAAGACCTCATGCATGCTAAGCATGTAGTCTACCACTGAGTCATAACTGTCCCCCAGTTTTTTTTTTTTAATATGAAAAGGTATAAAAAAGTGAAAATCTTTCTCCTTCCCCTCCTTAGTCCTCCTCAGGAGTCACAGGTTTTAAACATTTTGCTTTTAGTCTTCTCATTCTTCTTTCTAGACTTTAAAGAAGATCTTTGTTTGTTTGTTTATCACATTTCACTGCTATGTCTTGACTCCCAGCTCTGAAAAGTGAGGAGCTGAGCTTCCTCAAGGCTGGTCCTCTCCCTGGTCCCTGCACCTCCCAGCTCTTATCTGTTTTTTTTCACTTTTAGTCCTTCCTTTGATTGCTTTAATTACTTAGTTTTAAAAAGCAATTAAAAAAAACATTAAAAATTCAAACTGTGCAGAAGGATAATTGGTGAAACCAGATCACCCTCCCTGAAAGGGAAGGTAAATCATGAAGCTACCAAAACAGCTGGTGTTTATGAAACTAGTCGAGGGAAATCAGGGTGATGCTAACTCGCACAGGGTTCGAGCGGTACCTCGCTCAGGAGTGGGGAGGCTTCGCGGATGGCGTTCAGGAAGGCAGGGGAAGGAGGGTGGAGGATGCAGAGGGGACAGGAGGAGGCTGACCTAACTGGAAGTGGGTGGAGCCACAGAGCACAGCGCTGCCAAAGTGTCAGAGTGAGGGGCTTCACGGTTGTGACAGGAGCCTGGGCCAGGAGTCAGAGCCCCTCGAGCTCAGTTCCTGCCTCTGCCACTTACCAGCTGGGGTCTTGGGATGGGTTAGTGCCCCTCTTTGAGTCTCAGTGTCTTTTATTTGGGTGAACTGCTGGTGACAATATCTCCTGTCCATGGTGGATGTGGGTATCGAGTAAAAGCATGTAATTAAAGCACCTAACACAGTGGGTCTCACGTGGTAGAGACACTTTATTGTGAGAGAGAATTGGAAGGTTTGGGGACAAACATGATAAAGACATGATGTGATACACACGTCACATGCCAGCCATGCTGTAGTCAAACAGTCCCCCCCGCCCCCGCCGGTGCTCTGCGGCCTGCTCACCGTCCCGGGGACTCTGTCGCAGGGGCTTCTGCAGAGCACGTGCAGCGTTGGATGGTGGATACTTCGTCTCGTCTTTGTCATGGTTGCAGGGTGGTGACACAGCTGTGTACCTTTCTACAGCTAAAGCACAATTGTGTTCCTCAGCAGTCCCCTGCCAGTGTGTCCTGGAGTCCCCCAGGGACTGATTCCCCAGGGAAGCTGTCACCTCTCTGGGTGCGAAGGGAGGGCGCCTTGGTGGCATTTTGGCTGTGTAGCTTGTCAACTTCAAAGCTTAAGGCCTGCGGTGGGAGAGCAACAGCAGCGTCTGTCCTCGGCAGAGCGGACCGCAGCACGTCCCTCCGCCTGCTCCTTTGGGTGGCCTTTCTCGGCACCACTCAGACTCACTCCGCTTGGCCGCGCCCTGGTCATCACATTCCGCTGTCCTCACTAGGGCTCGTGGTTTGGGCAGGGCGAGAGGTGAGACTTGTCATGTGTGCCGGTGTCATGGGTTTTAGGGAGCCTCTTGGCCTCTAGAGCACATGACCACCCACCTTTGTCCTTGCCACCCTCTCCCAAGGACATGTGCTCGTACATTCATGTTCCAGGAACTATACAGTTGGCCCTCTGTATCCAAGTTTCCACATCTGCTGAGTCAACCAACCGTGGATCGAAAATATTCAAGAAAAAAAATTCCAGAAAGTTCCACAAAGCAAAACTTGAGTTTGCCACATGCTGGCAACTATTTACATAGCATTTGCATTGTATTAGGTATTATAAGTCATCCAGAGATGATTTAAAGTACATGGGAGGATGTTCATAGGTTATACGTAAATACTGTGCCATTTGTATGTAAAGAACTTGAGCATCCACAGATTTTGACAGCCTTGGCCGCAGGGGAGGGAGAAAAGGGTGTCCTGAAATCAGCCCCTCACAGATGCTAAGGGACTTCTGTACATCCTTGAAAACAATACCACAGCACATCCGCTTTCATTTTATACTCTTCAGGGAACTCTCGTATGTATTATTTCATTTACTTTATTTTGTCATCATGACAGCTATGTGAGGCAATGCACAAGACGTCATCAAGTCCATTTTAAGATGAGGAAACAGGCCCGAAGACACCCAGGTACTTGCTCAAGACTGCAGTGCGGGTCTTTCATTCATTACGCCAGCCCCGTGCTAGTTCCTGGGGATACGGTGTGAGCGGCAGAGGGACAGTCCTGTTCTCCCAGAGCTTCTAGTCTAGCGACAGCAATAAACATTAAACACACACATTAAGTAAGCTATTTAGTTATACTTGTGTTGGGTGCTACAAAGGAAAGTATGTGGTGTAGGTGGGAGCAAAGAGCACAGGATGTGAGGCTCGGTTTTCAGTTTTGAATCCAGTTTCATGCTCCTGCATCATTAAAGTCAGGCTCTGGCCCACCATGGAGCTCAGCTGTTTAATCCAAATTCAGGAATCTGAATGCTGCACAGGTGCCCAGGATGTCAGTGAACTGCCTTATAGCATCCCAGGTGACAGTTGGGGATTACAGTGGGACCGTGATGTTTTAAAGCCGTTCTTTGAATCAGCTTCCAAAGAAATGTGTCAGTTAGGAGGAAGGGGTAGTTTACCAGCATCCTCTCTCACCTGGTTGGTCACGGAGTCTTGGTCTCGCTGGCTGTCCTCTTCCCCTTAAAGCTGCTCTGCCTGGCTGTGGAGAAAAGGGAACCCTCCTGCACTGCTGGTGGGAATGCAGTTTGGTGCAGCCACTGTGGAAAACAGTATGGAGATTCATCAAAAGACTTGGAATAGACTTACCATATGACCCAGGAATCCCGCTCCTGGGCATATATCCAGAAGGAACCCTACTTCAAAATGACACCTGCACCCCAGCATTCATAGCAGCACTATTTACAGTAGCCAAGACATGGAAACAGCCTAAATGTCCATCAACAGAGGACTGGATGAAGAAGATGTGGTATATTTATACAATGAAATACTATTCAGCCATAAAACCTGACAATATAATGCCATTTGCAGCAACATGGATGTTCCTGGAGAATGTCATTCTAAGTGAAGGAAGCCAGAAAGAGAAAAATACCACATGAGATCGCACATATGTGGAATCTAAAAACAAACAAACAAAACAGAAACAGACTCATAGACATAGAATACAAACTTGTGGTTGCCAAGGGGGCAGGGGGTGGGAAGGGACAGACTGGGATTTCAAAGTGTAGAATTGATAAACAAGATTATACTGTATAGCACAGGGAAATATATACAAGATCTTGTGGTAGCTCACAGTGAAAAATTAAAAATGTGACAATGAATATATGTATGTTCATGTATAACTGAAAAATTATGCTCTACACTGGAATTTGACACAGTATTGTAAAATGACTGTAACTCAATAAAAAATGTTAAAAAAAAAAAAAAAAAGCTGCTCTGCCTGGTGGGAAAGACAGAGAGGCCTTTTTGTGGTCAGAGCTTATAAGTAGAGCCAGCCCTCAGTAGGAGCCTCTGAAGGTGCTCTTAAGGTCATTAGCAGTTCGTCCAAAGCCGTCTATTACAGGTGTCTCTAGGTCTGAGGAGTTTATGACCCACCGCTGCCGTTTCTCCTTTCCCCACAGGTACGTGTCCGACTTCACCAGCACTCTCCACTCGATACGGAAGAAGTGCAGGCTGGACGATATTCCTCCCAACTCCCTTTTTCAAGAAGATTGGACAGCTTTTCAGAACTCCATTAGGTAAAGTGGGGGTTATAATTAAGCGTGTGCCTAATGTACTAAGCATAAACATGCATAATATAATACATAAAAATGGTAAGTGTGGGTTTTTTTGAAGGGATTCTCTTTGATTTTCTCTTTCACTGGCTTTTTTTTTTTAAGCAAATACTTTAGACTCTGAAAACAAGCCAATAAACAAAAGACCAAACCAAACACCAAAAAAGACACCTCTTGCTCTTAAAATATTTTAAAAAGTCCTTTATGAACTCATCTTCCTCAGGGATGTAAATCTTTTATATTTGGTTTGAGATTTTCTTTTTTCTTTTAGCCTGTAATTTTTACAGACCTAAAATAAGTTAGAGCTTTTATTTTAGAAAACCCACAGCTGATTGGATCCTGTTTCTGTGGGCCACTAGGTAGACACTCTGTTGCCCTAAGCCCTGAGGTCTGGTGGGAGTGTCATTGGCAGGGGCCTGAGGAGTTTGGCCCTGATGTGTCTAGCCAGAGAGTGCAGACTGCCGGCCTGTGGCCGGATCTGACCAACGGCAGGTTTTGTTTGATCATAACATTTAACAAAATTTGGATTAGTCGCCAACACGTAGAAGCCAGATTGAACATAACCCTGCTTTCCAACATCACGTAAAATTCAGAAGCTCTGGAAGCACTGGGCCCGCGTCCTCCCAAGGCCACGGTCCCTGGGGGGCGGGTGGCCGAAGCCCCCGGTTAACTAAGGGTGCGTTCTCTGTTGTGCCGTGGTTCTTCCACTCCTGCGTGGTCTGACAAAAGTATACCATCGACCTGAAGTACAAAGCAGTCTGGAAGTTTCTTTTCCTTACAACCATTCTTCACCGGTATACATTCTGAAAAGGCTCCTTCCCCACTTACAGTTCTTGCCTGACCCCTGGCCTGCGTGTTGCGTGCAGGGTGCCTGCCGCCTGTGTAGGTCTCAGTGCGGGGGCCCACGGCAGGGCAGGTCCAGGCCCTCCAAAGGTTGACTTTAATCAGCGTAAATCCAGGACCTCCTGGGGCTGTTTGGAGTATCTCCTCGTGGGCTCCGGTCTGGGCTTTTATTTTTCTGATGAAATCTAATGTTCTAGATGCTAATACCCCTTATCAGCTGTGGTGGCTTAGTATACCAGAAAATATTATGCACCAGGTTGTTGTGTTACACCCGAGGTGAGTGGAATATTTCACTTTCTCATAAACCTTTCTTATGATGGAATGCCTAGATACCCTGGTGATGCTAGGCACTTTTAGAGAAAGTTAAAAGTTAACTAGACCTAAGATGTTTTTAATCCTTGGATTTGTCCTGACATTATAGTTTGGTGTTGAAGGACTCAGTAGCTGGAGTATGAGGTCAGCATAAAATTACTTGAAAATTAAAGGATTATTAAGTTCAGAAATGTTGATCGTTCAGGCTTATCTCTGAGAAACAAAATGGATTAATCTTCATCTGCCTTTAAAGTGACCAGAGAGAAATATTAATTCTAATATCAAAACAGGTTTCCCTTGTATGCCTGGCAAATAGCAGGCTCTCACAAATGTTAAATAATGAATTTTCGTTTTTCAAATTTTAGATACAAAGTATTTCCAACCCATTTTCTTATGGGCAAAGCCCAAAAGCAGCCTCAGGATTTTTGGAAATGTAAAACTACATGAGATCGTGTCGTGTACAATTGTGGTTCATAGCAGAGAGGCCCGTGACAGGACGGTATTGGAAGGCACCAGCATTCACCTTTTCCAGGAATTACTAATTAATGAAACATTTTAGGCAGGCCATCAAATGGTTAAACTGCTTTCCCAGAACCCAGCACTCTAGCAAAAGGGGTGAATAGTTAGAATTTTTATGAATGAGACAATGTTTGTCCTGTAAAGTCGGCATTCCAGATACTTGAACTTGAAGTGCTTTTCGTTTTGTTCAGGATAATAGCCACCTGTGGAGAGCTCCTGCGGCAGTGCGGGGACTTTGAGCAGCAGCTGGCAAACAGGTAGGAGAGGACTGTGGGCGGGTCCCTGGCTCTTGGGGAAGAACGTGATAGGATACCCAGCATAGCCTGACACCACGGACACTCGAGGATTCTCTGTACCTAGGATATGAGGTGTCAGTATTGTCATCATTCAACATTTATCTAGCGGGGAGGCTACAGCTCAAGTGGTAGAGTGCATGTTTAGCATGCACGAGGTCCTGAGTTCAATCCCCAGTACCTCCTTTAAAAATAAACCTAATTACTTCCTCCCTCTACAAAAAAAGAGAAAAAAATTTATCTGAGCACCTGAACAGAGCAAGGCTCTGATCTACTTGACAACAGACACATAATTGGTTAGATATGGAAGTTTGTCTCCAGAACAGGCTAGATTCCCGCTAGGTTCCCACTACATGTTTGTAAGTCAGTTATTGGGAGTCAGAATACATTTCCCCATAGAAATGGTGTTGTAAGTGGTGGTGAAGTCCCCTGGGCCAGCCCACAGAATCCAGATTATCCCAGCCAGCCCGCCTTCTGGGTTCTGCAGCAGAATTCTCTGCTACCCAAGGGGTGTGTGTCAAAGGAGGATTTCTGGGACCAGGCCTAGGAAAAGTCCCTTCTGCACCCTTTCTTTGTCCTGATCCCTGCCCGAAGTGGCCCCATTCAGACCATTTCTCCCCTCAAAGGACTTCAGCTTCCCACATGTCCTTTCTTCCTTTAAGTGTAATCTCCCATCGCCTTGGTGCAGTGGACTTCTCCATTCTACAGGAGTTCAGGGGAAGAAGTCTGTTTGAGACTGTGGGGTGAGGGCCTAGCACCAGTCCCTTCTCCTCTTTCTTGGATCAGTCTTTGTTGTCCTAAAGTCGTCTCTGCAGGAGGGAATTTCTGGCCCTGGTACAAAGTGAAATGAAAGCTGAGGCCCCCGGTCCGGGTGGGAGGTAGGGCTGAGCTGCTGCGGCCAGAGGTCAGACTGGCCGCGGGGGTCAGAGCTCTGAGTTGGCCGTTTCTTCTTCTCACCCTTTTTTGTCTTCCTTCATTTCTGAACCCACGGATTGCCTTCAATTCCCGAGATTTTTCACGATGGTTCCCATTAGGGGGAGGGTCTTGCTGCGGGGTAGAACGGGCAGCTTTTGCTCTTCGTAACAGAAATCATGTGACTTCTTGGAATGAGTAAGACCAGAGCTCCACAGGCTCACGGTGGCATGTGTGTAAATAGTATCTTAGATGCCCCCTTCCTCCCTCCCCACTCCCACACACACACGCGCGTGCCCATGTTCACACGCACGTGCATGCGTACACATGCACGCACACATGCACACAGACGTGTGGTGAGGGGACCCTGTGGTGAAGGGGTGAGTAGGTCTGGGTTCACAAGGGCCCCTAAGAAAGTCTGAGAATTTGACATTTACATATTTGAAAGAAAGGCCATGTAGCTTATTATTTTATTAATTACAGTAGTAATTACAGCCTGGGCCCAGCTCATTGCAAACATTAAAATTTGCAGGCGTACAAAGTAAAAACGGAAAGTCTACTCACCCTGAAAATTCTTTGGAAGAAACATTAACAGCACCCCCACCCCCAGTCACATTTATTGAACCCTGACATTAAGGACTTTACATGACTTAACTCAATGGTCCTCCCAGGGGGTCCAGAGAGGTAGGTACTACCCTTACTCCCATTTTTACACATGAAGGGACCTTGAGGCACAGGTAATAACTTTTTAGGTAAAAGAAATTATTTGTGAAAATAGCTGTGTCTGAGGCAGTGCAACTGAGAGGCAGTGATTTGAACCTGGACGTCAGCGGAGGCATCCAGAGCGTGTGTGTCACCCCCACATCATCCTTCCTCACAGATCAGTGTCTGTGCTCAGACTTGGGTTTCTCTGTGTAGGTATCAGATGTCTTTCCTTAAGCAGAACATACAGACAGACTCGCCTTACTCCTTCAATGAAGATGAAAATTACACTGTAAGGGGAAAGGAAAGATCTGGTTGAGAAGATGACCCGGGACATGATAGATGCAGGCTGAGTCCCTCTAACTGCATTTGCAGCCCAGAGAGGCTGAGAGCCTGGCCTGAGCCTTGGCGTGAGATGAGAATAAATTGGGCGTAGCCAAGGAAGCCGTTTTAAGAGGTGGCGTCATTCTGGAAACACTGCGTCTGGAAAGGGAAAAGACTTAACAGCCACCATCTGTGTTCCCATCAGGGAGCCCATGCGTGTGGCCGCTGCCTATAAAGCTTATCTAATCTCCCTATCAATTTCACCTGTCGAACCCAGACCTCGACTAAGGACCACTCCCCTTGGGTCGCAGAGGCAACAGCTCGAAACACCGCAGATTACTTCAGCGACAAGAATGACATTGGCTACTGGGCTTTTAAGATCACCTGCCTGCTGACAGGGATCATTTTGTGATTTATGGGCTGAGTAAAGCAAGCTCAAGTTGGGTGTCACCCCAGGGACTTCTCTTGTTCTGGGCAAGTTGGGTGAGATACAGGGAGATTGCCGTGGCTCCTCTGTACTTTTATGGTGCCCATCACTGGCTTTGGGAATAGTGGTATTGCCACTAGGACAAGGTCTTAGGGGGCCAGTTCAGTGGGACAGTCAGATGTGGGGAATACAAAATAAATGTCTAAGTTTCCATGGCTGAGGAGTGGGCAACAGCTTTTCAAGAAAAGGAAGTGAGTTGAGGAAGTGGATGGAATTGTAATGTCAGGCCCTCCCTCTTCTGTGTGAACTTACTATGTTAATTAAAGACTCGTTAATCCCATTAATCTCCGAGCTTCTTGAGGGCAAGCTCTGTGTTTAGTCATCTGGTATCCCCAAGACCTAGCTTGAAGCCCATTACAATGATGAGACAATGTGTCTTAATGAATGAGGAAACCAAGTGTCCATTTCAGCATGGTTTAGTTCACAATGTTAGGAAATAAGATTTTAGTGATTAGATCATTGAACGGTGACTGTCTGGATGAAGAGGAGTCTAGGGGAAAATGTCATTAGTTCCTTGGGGTTGGAGCTATATATGTTCCAACATGTAAAAAGTAGTCAGATTTGGTTTTTATTGTAGAGCATACCACTCTGACATTTTTAACTGTAATCTTTAATACTCAGAACATTCCCAACAACGATTTTCTTCAACTGAAGACTGATGCCACTTTCCCCGAGACTGAGGCACCCGTTGCAGTAACCCCGAGGAGGACAGCTGACTTCTCGGAGGGCGGAGATGAAAGCTCAGCTCTCACCTTCCTCCTCACCAAACCCAGGGTCCCCTCTCATTCAGAGAATAATTAAGGAGCACCTGCCATGTCTCAGGCACCGTGCTAGGCGCTAGGAATTCAGAGATGACGAGAGCTCTCTGTGTTTCAGCCTCACCATCTAGTGGCAGAGAAATGGGACAACTTGTGATAAGTCTGTAAGAGAGGTGAGAGGCTGGTGAGATCCGAAGACTGAGTTCCTGGGGGGAAAGACTGGGCAGAGGTGGCGCCCCTGGGACTGGTGCTTGCAGAAGGATTAGGATTTTCCCAGGTGGACCAAGACGGGCATTTCAGATCAAGGGAACATGTGAACAAGGCCTGCAGGGCTAGGTGGGGGTGGTTGGCATGGTGGCAGGAATTTTGTACGGATGCAGGGGCTCCAGCGATGGAGGGCCCTGGGTGCCATGCCTAGGTGTTTTCACGGTCAACTTCTAGTACTGCTAGGAGAGTGGATACTGAGGGATCTTTGGGCAAAAGACAAAATCAGCTTTGCCTTTTGGAACGATCATGCCATTAACCCCGTAGAAGGACAGACTGAGTGGAGCGTGGAAGGACCAGAGGAAGGGAAGGCTGCTGTGATCCAGACCAGAAATAAGGAAGACTTGGAAGTAAGGCCATGGCAGGGGCAGGCCCTGGTTTCACAGATAAAAGACCCATCCAAAATGATCTGTAGGCTCAAGCAACAGGGAAGACTGTAACTTGACCTGAATGGCAGAGGCAGGTGGCTGCTTGTGATGAAGGTCCTGTCCCCAGGGCTGGTTTGTTAGTACAGGCATTCCTGGACAAACACATGAGATTTGTGTTTGAAAAAGCGAGTACCTAACAGTGATTTTTTTTTCCGTAAGAAATTATTGTTCAGGAGGGGCTGGGGAATTGGGCACACTTGGGATGTACTGCAATGCCTCATCTCCTGGCTACATAGCTTCACATAATTCTGTACACATAGAAATGCATAGGTTGAGTGGTGAAGTTGGGCTGAGGAGAAACAGAATGAAGATTTTCAGCATCTGTCAGGGGAGGTCATCCTTGTTGGAGCCAGAGACTCCACTCCCCCAGCAGCACTAGAAGTTGATCATTCCGTAGAACCTCCTCAAGGCATTCTTCCTCTGGAAAGTGCCAGCTTCTCTCAATAGATCCCTCTAAACCACAGAAGTCAGCTTTACAGTGTCCATGAACACAGACAGCACACAGGCCCGGCGTGCGTGAGGGTGAGGTCCTGCAGCTGCCGTCACTGTTCTCCGGGGTCCAGCTGTCCCGCTGCCGTGTCTGATGCCTCTGTGACGATGGCTGGAGCTGGTGGCTCCCCGTGGCTCCCCCTGGCTCTGACTGTTCCAAACAGTGATGCTCATATAGCAAGAAAGTTCTCCAAAGAAAGGACACAGTATTCCAGACTGTAGTGAATTGACAGCCCCCTTGTAGGCTGGGCATCATATTAGGAGGATGGAATATTCTGTTAGAATGAGTGTTAAATAGGAAATAAAAACACCTGGTGTTTATTGTGCCCCTGAGGTCCAGCTCCCTCGTAAAGGATGAAGGACATCTCCATTTCTTTAAAAAATGGACCCTAAATCAGTCTGCCTCATGAGGCTATCCCAGGATTGCGTACGGAGCAGTCCGAATGCTCTGAGAACAAACTGCCATACAAATAGCTCAGGGTGTAACAGTCACCACTTTCATTGCAGGATTTTGTCCACAGCTGGGAAGTATCTCTCTGATTCCTACAGCCCTCGGAGCCTGACCGGTTTTCAGGATAGCATCTTGACAGACAAGAAGAGCTCTGCCAAGAACCCATGGCAAGAATACAATTACCTCCAGAAAGATAACCCTGCCGAATACGGCAGTTTAATGGAAATACTTTATACCCTCAAGGTATGAGACCAGACTGATGGCATTCTTGCAAATGAAAGCTTTTCCCTTGTCACTTACCCTTTCCCTGACCCAGGCTTTCCCTGACCCTGTCCCTGCATGTGGGGCTTGGGCTGTGGTGTGCCCTGCGCCACATCTCTGTCTCATTTACGTTGGGGTTTTAAGATGGTAATCAGCTAAACTGGGTGGGACCAGTTGAAATACAGCTGTAGGGGTCGGGAAAATGGAGCTTTATTGCTGACTGAAGGTGAGTTAGAGCATGTGGCTCTAGACCTGAAGCCAGGCGAGCTTGCTGTTCTTCCCTCTGGAGGTAGCCCCGTCGGCAGGACAGGCGGAGCTGGATGGCCCCTGGCCCCACGCAGGGACAGTCCCCTGTACGGAGTGACAGAGACGGGGCCAGAACGTGTGCTGCCTGCTGGTGGGCAGAACCTGGAAAGGTAGAGTCCAGCCCAGCAGCCAGAGGCGTCATTTCTCTTCCCCAGCGGAGGAGTGAGGATGGAGAGAAGCTGGGAGTGCCTGTCTAGTGCAAGTGCCTCCACGTGGCACTCCTCCTGGCTGTTCCTTTAGTTTAAACTCTTGTTTGTCTGCTCGCTGCTCTTGATGTTGAGCTTTGGGCCCCCGGGGTCCAGGGGCAGGAGAACCTCCCCCAAAATGGGATGAGCCACATACTCCCTGGGAATGGCCACAGAGTTCCTCGAGGGCCGTGGCATCCTTTCCAGAACCACCTTACCTCTCCCCTGCCCTCTGGGTTTGATTTGAATGTCAGCCTCTTGGTGATGAGCAGAGGATATACTGTTGGCCCCATAGCACGAAATCCAATCTGAAATTCTCCTGGTGGGCCTCTAGCTCTGGAGGTGATTGCACAGGGTGCCTCAGGATGTCTGAGGCCTCAGCATCACCCTTGCAGGGCCCTCCCCCACCTTCTACACCGTGACCCACCAACAGGCTGCATTTGAACTTGACAAACACTTCTTGAAGCCATTCTGCAAGTTCATTCATCCATGCTTCTGTGATTAGGTTAAAGCAACACTGTTTATCTTTATTGCTGATCTGATTTATGTCTGTTTGTTGTAATCGGTTCATTTATAATAGCAAAACTAAGGCTGCGTTTTCCACCCCTGTATTTTCTCAGGCTCTTTGGAGTACCCTGGGACTCACCCAGGTTATTCAGACTCTGGTGTCCAGCCGAGTGTAATTGACCTGACCTCGCTGGGAATCGGGGCTCTGTCCATCACTCTTGTTTATAACAGGGCACTTCTGATCATTTTTCCCTTCCTCCTCTATCCCTGAGGGACAGTCACAGGTTAAGTTTTCCTAAACTGCCAATCCATGAGCTTGTGTTAGCTTCAATGCATCTGAGTCACCTGGGAAAGTGAATTAAAAATACAGGTTTCCAGGCTCCAGAACCCTGCTGGATTCAGATTCTCCAGCTGTGGTGGCGCCTGGGTATCCATAACTCAAGTGCTTCCCAGGGGCTCCTGGCGCAGCCAGGTTTGGACACACTGTTGCAGGGCACCCTCTTCCTGTTTTCCTCTCAGTGGCTTTTCAAAATGTTTAGCTGTTTAGCTAATACCTTGGTTGGATTCAGGGCCTAACAACCTGCCTTCCGGGTTTTCTTGTCTCAGGAAAAAGGATCAAGTAACCACAACCTGCTCTCGGCATCTCGAGCGGCCCTGACTCGCCTTAACCAGCAGGCCCACCAACTGGCTTTCGATTCGGTTTTCCTGCGCATCAAACAGCAGCTGCTCCTCATTTCCAAGATGGATGTGAGTGTCTCACCGACTGCATCGGAGAACGCACTCCTCGCCGCTGCCCGCTCCCCTTCTGCCCTGGGCTCAGCAACCCCTTCCCTGAGCTTTGGGAGGTGCCCCCTCTGACTCTCCTAGGCTGGAAGTCCCGCTGTACAGGGTGACTGTTCCCATGCAACTCATTGCTCAGCAAGAATGTCTTAGCTGTCGTTGCTGCGACGCTTCATTTTCAGGCTGTTTGCGGATTAGGGATTATTACTGTCGCTTGATTAATCTTCACCATCTGGAGCAGCGTCGCTGTGTCCTCTCAGGGAGAAGTCAGGGAGATTACGTGCCGCTGGATCGGCTGGCTCAGGCCAGTGGAGCTAACTGTCTGGTGAGGCTGGACTGTTTTCATGCCACAGACTTTTGTGCAGACTTGGTTGCGGAGCTGTACTCTGGACAGCGCCTCGCAGCTTTGATCTGATGGTTCTGAGCGGCGTGGGGGGCTCTGCTCTTCTCTGTCCTGGGTACCTTTTCTGAGTGGCTGTTCTTAGAACTTCTCACTTTCCTTGCCTTGCCACCCTCTTCTTTTTTTTTTTGGTTGTCCTGATTCCTTTTCAAGGAACTGCCTGTCAGTCATTTTTTTCCTCTGCTGGCTCTGACTTCCCCAGGTTCAGATCTCAGCTTTCGTTTGGGATTTCTGAAACAGTTCCCTGCCTGGTTAACCTTTCTTGCTGACTCCTCAAGTCTATCTAGATTCGGCTTAGTCTTTTGGGAAAGATCCAGTTATGGGCCTTTACTAACCAGGAGATCCTTTTAGGAAGTCCTTTGCTTTCTGCTGCCCTCTGGGAAGCATACTCGGCGGGGAGCCCTGGGCCACTCACTTATGCACTGTATGATCTAGTCAAGCCTCATGCAAAACGCCACGATATCTACTCCAAACAGATTTTGCATTTCCAGCGTGGGCAGGGCGGAGGCGTGTGTGAGGTGGTGGGACGGTGGCCACCGCTGTCACAGCGGAGCGGACGCGATGCCGATGACCAGCAGCTCACCCGGGCACCACGCGTACGTGGTCTCGTTGGGTCACGTGGCTGAGGCCGTTACTTCCTCTGTGAGCCTCAACTCCTCCTCTTTAAAATGGGGATAGAGTAATTTTCACCATACACATAAGTGAGGATTAAGTGAGAATTTGTATACGATAGAATTTAGCACAACAGCTGTCACGGAGTAGATGCTTACTGAGTGGCAGTTCTCTTCCTTTCGGTGATTCTCATTTTTTTTTTTTAAGTTATGACAATTTTTAAAAATAAAAATTACGTATATTCCTTCTGAGAAATCCAAGCAATACAGGAAAGCACAAAGAAAACAAAAGGCAGTAAACCCCTTCAATATCCCACCGCCTGGAAATCATTAGGCTGGACATCTCCTCCTGCCCACTGACATGCCGAAGGCTGGGCAGGCGTCGGTAGACAGATCCATAGGAAGAAGTGGAACTGTACCCATGTGCTGTTTTTTTAAAAAAACAGAATGCATACTGTATAAATTTTATTTGAATTTAACTAGAAAAAGAAGATAAATTAAATGAAACCAAAGGATTGGTTGAACTTGAGAGAATAGTTTCTTCACCACAAAAGATTCTAGTTCCCAGAAGATTTCTCCAGGGTTAAGAAGAAAAGATTGTGAGAACTGGTAGATTGGAATCATTTTTTCTTAATGTTTTATTTTGTCTTATTTATTTTATTTTTAGGGGAGGGGGAGGGAGGTAATTAGGTTTGCTTGTTTATTTTTAGAGGAGGTACTGGGGATTGAACCCAGGACCTCATGCATGCTAAGCATGTGCTTTACCCACTTGAGCTATACCTTTCCCCCTTGGAGTCATTATCTTTTGTTAAGCACATTTCCGTTTAAGACAGATACTGCTCTGCCTGCCCTGAAAGCTGGTGGGATTAGCATTCCTTACATCTCTCATCTCCCTTCCCCAACCTCCAGATGTGGTTGCTTTTATTATTTGTATCTTGCCAGAGGTTAAAATCTTGACCTTCTGTTCTGAAACCTTAATTCTCCCAGTTATTTGGTCTCAGTTCTCCACTGAGACGGGGGTGGTCCTTCCCACCTGTCCTCTCCCCTCTGCTTCTGAATTCCATGCTCGCTGTTAGGCCAGGTCCAGGGTTGCTTGCATCTCACCTTCTCATGCAGGCCTCACTGCAGCAGCTCTGGAGGGCGGGCGCTGGGAATGGACGCAGGCAGCTTGGAGATTAGGAGGAGTTCCCCAGAAAGCACACAATACAAAGGCAAACACTTTGGCCTTAAGATTTTGAAAATTAAACCCTGGTCATTAAATGTTTGTTTTTAATGTTGGCTGGTAAATCGTATTGCCCTTTTTACATAACAAGAATATAAACCAACACTCTATTCCCTTTCTGAATAGCTTATTAAAGTTTACCTACATTATCTGGTGACAGATGGATAGAAAAGCCCCTTTGAAGGAATTTTTAAATACATTTTGAACCACTGAAAAATAATCTAGGCCATTTCCCTGTTGACCTCTTCAGGTCCACCCTCTCTTCCTGCTTTGTAAGGCCCTCCCTCACCAGCCCACTCTGTCACACCCTTACTCCAAAGTACTTTTCCACTCTGGCCCTTCTTGCCCTCTGCCCTCCGCCTGCCTGAGCGCCTCCAGCGTTGCTCCTCCCGCCTCCCCTGTGAAGCTTTTCCTTCCCCAGCCCCCAGGGCTTGTCCTTTAGGGGCACTCGGTGATGCTGGCCTTCCCCACGATTCAGCCCTTGCCCCCGTCCTCCCTGGTGTGGCTCCTGGCCTCCCCTTTCTCTGCCTCTCTGGCCTGTACCACCTCTGCTCCATCTCTGGGCCCCTCTTTGCCAAGACTTTACCACTTGATTGTATTGTTCTTTTTAAATCTGTCTCCATCTGTTTCCATGGCCGCTGCCCTAATTTGAGTCCTCATCATCTCTGAATTGCTTCGCGAGCTTTCTGCCTGCCCCCTCACCCACAATCCTCGTCAGAGTAGCTGCATGAATCTTCGTAAAGCATCACTCTGATTTTGTCTCTCCCCATTCAAGCCTCTTACCTGGCTCCCCACAGTTGGTATGATGGTCTATTTTGGGGGGAGAGGGAGGTAATTAGATTTATTTATTTATTATTATTTATCTATTTATTTATTTTGAATGGAGGTACTGGGGCTGCATGCACTCTACCACTGAGCTGTACTCTCCCCACTGTGATGGTCTACTTTTAAAAATTTGATTATGAAAATTTTCATACATATGCAGGAGTACAGGGCAGAGTATAATAAACCTCATGTCCTCATCAGCCTGCTTTGATGATGATCCACTCTTGGCTGTCCTATTTCATGTATACCCCCTATCTAAAGTAAGAACTCTTAAAAAAATAGAATCACAATATCATAATTACCCCTAAAAAATAAAATTAAAAATAGTTCCTTAGTATCATTAATCAGTGTTCAAATTTCTAATTGACTTATAAATGTCATGATTTAACTGTTGGAATCAGGATCCAGATTAGCTCTGCACATTGGGATTCGTTGATAATGTCTTTTATATCTCTTTTGAACTACAGATTACCTTTCCATCTCTCTCTCTCTCTTACTCTCTCTCCTTTTCCCTTGCAATTTGTTTGTTGAAGGTAGAGCCTTGTCTTCCCAGCCTCCTCTCTCTGCACCCCATGCATCCTGTGGCTGGTCCCTTCTCTGACCACCTTGAGCCCTCACTCCCCTGAACTCTGATTGTGTGAAATCTTACATCTGCCACTGAGAACTGTCGAAGAGGAAGCCTCTGTGTGTGTGTATGTGTGTGTGTAGATGTCGAAGAGGAAGCCTCTGTGTGTGTGAGAGTGTGTCAGAGGGTCTTGGTGTCCCAAGGAGAGCAGGAACCAAGACGTCTGTTTCTTTGTCTCCTCTCGACAAAGCCTGGCATGCAGTGCTCAGTGCATGTGGATGATTGGAGTGACCCATCCCTGCGGGGTGGGAGTTAAAAAAAAGTAGGGTATTTTGAAGGGAAAGAGGATTCATTCTCAGAAAAGAACAAGGAGTTTAAGAAACTGTAGGAGCAGGGATGGGGAAGAAAGGAACTTGTCTAGAGCAGGAAAGTTAGAATCGAATTGGTGCTGGAGAGCAGGGGGAGGACGGTGGAGGCTTGGCCTGGGCTGGGAGCCCAGGGGTGGATGTGGTCATGACATTCCCGGAAAGCTACTTAAAGGATCAAGCAACTAGATCGGGCATCAGGTGGCTGCAGAGAGCAGCTACAACGTGACCTTGGGAGTCACTCCAAGAGTCCAGCCAGAAAGGGCCTTGTTTTCCAGGCTGGCTTTAGGGTGACTCAGGTAAGTATTAAGAAACTAGATTTTCTGTGTAAAGGTGTTCCAGGCTGAACTCTGCAACCACGTGCTTGCTGGTAATTGGTCTAACTCTGTCGAGGAGGCCGGGAAGGCTCCCACAGTGATAGCACAGGTCCACCTTCCATGACGAAGGAAGATACGTTGGTGCCGCAGGTCTCCAGACGGGGGTCCTGCAGGGGACAGAGGGCTGCCAGCGGGGCTTGAGACTCCTCCTCACCCCCTTCCCTTTGAGTTCTGAATCAGCGGAGAAGTAGACCCAGAAAGCAGGTGGGATAAAAGCAACAGCTTAAACTTAGTAAAATAGTATTGGCGAATGCGGTTTGGACATTCCCGCAACCAGACAGGGCTTCCCAACCTCTGTCCCAAGATGCGGGATTCACAGATGGTCTCTGTGGAGGGTTCTGGGGAGTCCTCGTCCCTTTAGAGTGCTGACTGATGACCCCCGAGTTAGTGAGGCTCCCTGTGCCTAGAGGCTTTTGACCTGTTGCCCCCACCTAGTGGAGAAACTCAGACCAAAAAACATCCAACTCTTGGGTTCAATCCCCAGTACCTCCATTAAAAAAAAAAAAAAAGAATGCCCAGTTCCTCCTTTCACGTACTGGGGGAGGTAAGCAGAAGGGATCCGTTCCCATCAAAAAGCTGAGTTGAGGAGGTGGGGGTTCCTCTTTTATGGATCTACAGGGATGCAGAGAGAAAGGATGACTTAGAGAAGAGAAATCCCTGGTCTGCCATGTGGTTATGATCCTAAATCCCAGCTCTGAGCAGACAATGTCTATGGGGGATGCTGTGTTCTTCCTGTGTGTTCCAGCACCTGGTGCTTTCCCGCGCTGCCCGGTTGCTATGACATTGATCGCTTCCTCTCCTTCCTCCCCTAGAGCTGGAGCACAGCTGGCATTGGAGAGACCTTGACCGATGACCTGCCCACCTTCAGTCTCACCCCTCTGGAGTACATCAGCAACGTAAGAGCCTCTGTGCGCCGGTCTCCACGCTGGTCTCAGCGCTGCAGCCCTCGCCTTGTCTTTTGATTCTGGCCCTTCTGGTTAAAACAGTCCTTACCGCACCACATCTGTGCTGTCTGCACCTTTGCTTTTGGATAGTCTCCATCCATATCCAGGACTTTGAGGAAATGCAGCTGATTTCCTTAAACCAGCTGGTGAAACACACGCTGGTTTCAGAACCTAACACATTCCTGCCCCTCCTCCGTCCCTCTCAATATGAGGTGTGGCCAGAGCCTGAGGGCATCAGGGTGTGAATCCAGTAGGAGATTCCGATTTGGGAAGACAGGAAGCAGGAGGCTGTGTTTGGATTCTTTGTAACTTTTCAGAAGAACATTGTGTCTTTAGTTCTGAATTCCAATTCAGAAAACTTGTAGTGAGCAGCTACCGCGTGCCCAGCCCAGGCTGAGAGCTCTCATGTTCAGTTCCACAGCAGCAAATTAATCTCTTAGCAAGAATTATGGTTATAGAGACTTAATACTAACAAAGAACAGAATAAGCCCAACAGGGGAGCAGGGGCACTTGGAATCCTTTCCCGCTTCACCTTGCACTCCTGGGAGTCCATGGTCACCCAAGACGTCTGTGCATGGCCTTCCCTTTTTTTAATTTTAACTTTAATTTTTATTTGAATTGGTTTTTTTAAAGCTTTTTTTTTTATTGAGTTATAGTCATTTTACAATGTTGTGTCAAATTCCACTGTAGAGCACAATTTTTCAGTTATACATGAACATACATATATTCATTGTCACTTTTTTTATTTTCACTGTGAGCTACCACAAGATCTTGTATATATTTCCCTGTGCTATACAGTATAATCTTGTTTATCTATTCTACATTTTGAACTCCCAGTCTGTCCCGTCCCACCCCCCCCCCCCCCCGCCCCCATGGCCTTCCCTTTCACTCCTTCCTGCAGTCCGGCTCCTGGCGCTTAAGTGTCTGTGTGCATAAGAAATACAGTGTAGAGGTAATGTACCCGCACCATGGATTCCACACACTGGGGGAGATTTCTGGGATTTTCAAGGGTAATTTTGAGATGGGTGATTTCTACCTTAAGCTCTCACTTTAGAACTCACCCCCATGCAAGTTTTGACCACTGTAATAGAAGCAAAGGAATTTTGAAAGTAAATATTGTGCAGTTAGAAGCAGCGCGTGGTGAGCCCGCTGGCGGGCAGCAGTGGGGACGGCAGTCCAATCCCTCCCTGTTCACTGGGAGCAGCGTCCAGTCCCAGGTGGCAGCTGCTTTCCTGCTGTTTTTTAGGGCATTCGTTACCCAGTATCCTGCACTGAGGGGACTGAAAATGTGGGTTCGTCTTCACAACCAATGGGAATAATCTCATTTTTAGAGTTGAGACAGTGTGCATTGTAATCTAAACAGATTCCAGCATTCCAGCAATGATGTTGCTAGAAAGGTTTTGAGAGGTTCTCAAATTGATTTTAAAGTTGAGGAAACCGAGATGTAGAGGAGTGAGGAAGGCAAGGGTGAGTTTCTAGGTCAGGGCCCTCTCCCACCTACCGTGACTCATCAGCCCCCAGGTAGCTACCGCACCTGATGGCCTGAACTCAGGAAGTGAACGTTTATTGAACACTGCATGCCAGGACAGTGCTGGGCTCTTATCGGTGCCTTGAGATAGTGCACAGTCTAGATAGAATTTTATCTCAACAACAACCCTGTGAGCCAGTTGTGGGTAGCCGTGTTTCACAGGCAAAAGCACCATTCTCTGGGGGATGGGAGTGGGGCGGGGAAGGTCTTTATCCAGCGGCTGCTCTGTTTGGATGCCAGGTGCACACAATATTAATTTCATCCTCACCACAGCCCTTTGAAGTAAGTATGAGATCATGCTCATTTCAGAGGTGATGAAACAAGGCCCCAACACGTGAAGTAAGTTGTCCAGCGTCACACAGTGGTAGAGCCAGAACGCAAACCCAGGTCCTCCTGACCGCAAAGCTTTTTGTTTCTCCTGAGTCACTGCGCTTACCCAAACAGGACCTCAGGGAGTATTTGTTGGATATTTGGGGATAGTGGACGACATCTGCAGGTGTGATGGTGGGGATCCCTTCCCACATTGATTTCCGAGAAGTAAATATAGACAGAACTCCTGAGAGAAACCTGGCATCGTGGAATCTCTAGGAACCATGCAGTCCCCACAATCTAAGGCCAATTAATTGAAGTTTGAGATGTCAGATTATTGAAATTTTGCACCTAATTGACACTTTGCCTTGCTGGTGAATGCCCTCACTTACCCCAAACTACGTGAACAGTATAAAGGGATGAAACAGGAGAAAATGTTTTGAAAGAAAGCAACATAGATGTAAGGCATGATGGTGATGATTCTCTGTTTCAAGTAAAACTAGCTCTGTGGACTTAGTCAGGCAGTTTTGACTATGGATGAAATAAGTACCGAACATAGGAATGTGCCTGTGGTCTCTGCACATAGTAGGTATTCAGGAAGTGCTTACTGAATGGAATTAGAATGGAGACATTCTAACCCCAGAAGTCAGCATCCTTCTCCTCTTCCAGTCTGGGGAAAAAAGGATGAATTTGTTGCCATTTCAAGCTGACATGTACAGCGGTTGTGAGGTTATTATTAGTGAGGTTAAGTGACCACTTGTCTAGTTTGAGTGAAAGATTATGCTAAGTAAATGAAAGGGAAAAGTGCTGATTTAATTTAAATCAGCCTCTTTAAAGGGAGACCAAACTAACAATTTTTGTTAGCATGATGGACTACATTAAATGTTTAGAAATGAGGGTATAATCATCCTGTAGTCCTCTGGGCTGGTAGATTTTGGGGAGTCTGCCTTAACTTCTGGACACCACACTCTTAGAGGGACCTGCCACTGTGGAGATGTGTAGACCAAAAGATCTCACTCTGATAGTCCTTGGACTAGCTTACCAAACCAGCGTCGATTCTAAGTTGGAATGAATGTGTGGAATCAATATGGAAGCGAAAAAAAAAAGCAGTATCAGGCTCCAGTACCTTTTTTTAAAAGTATATATTGCATTGTTGTAACCTGGAGATCAACCTTATTTAGAAACAAAACATATACTTTCCAAAGTGGGCATAGAGGGAACATACCGCAACATAATATAGGCCATATATGACAAACCCACAGCTAACGTTGTACTTAATGAAAAGCTGAAAGCATTTCCTCTAAGATCAGGAACAAGACAAGGATGCCCACTTTCGTCACTTTTATTCAACTTGGTTTTGGTGAATGTAGCCACAGCAATCAGAGAAGAAAAAGAAATAAAAGAAATTCAAGTCAGAAAAGAAGAAGTAAAACTCACTGTTCGTGGATGACATGATACTATACATAGAAAACGCTAAAGAAGCGACCAGAAAACTGCTAGAACTCATCAATGAATTTGGTAAAGTTGCAGGTACAAAATTAACACACACAAGTCAGTTGCATTTGTGTACACTAACAACAAAATAGCAGAAAAAGAAATGAAGGAAACAGTCACATTTACCATCGCACCAAAAAGAATAAAATACCTAGGAATAAACCTACCCAAGGAGGCAAAGGACTTGTACTCTGAAAACTAAGAGACACTGGCTTTTTTCCAACAAAATTCCTCCCTCCTTCTGGTTAAATCACCTAGAAGGGAGAGACCCAAATCTAGATCCAGAAGACAGGGTTGGAATTCTTGCTCAACCACACACTTGTTGACATTAGCATCTTACTGGTTTTTCATCTATGAACAGTAATAATAACTTATATTTACACAAGTGCTTTAAATTTTACAAAGCCTTCAGTGTCCATTACTCATTTGAGGTAGAGCTTGCATTGAATGCATTCCAAAAATATTGAGGCCATTAGTGAGAAGGATGAATCTATGATCTACATGCAAACTACTGTTGGTTGCTTTAGATGTTGCCTAAACCAATATTACCACACTCTGGAAAGATCAGACCTGGGGCTGCCTCAGGACTAGCAGTTCTGTCTGTCTGCCACTTGCCTTCTCGTGAATGTACCGCACGACATAATTACTGCATCAATGCTGGGCTGAAAGCGCTTTCTTTTGTTTCAGATCGGGCAGTACATCATGTCCCTCCCCCTGAACCTTGAGCCATTTGTGACTCAGGAGGACTCTGCCTTGGAGCTGGCATTGCATGCTGGGAAGCTGCCGTTTCCTCCAGAGCAAGGTGGGAGAGACCCGCAGGAAAGGGTGGTGGGCTCAGATGTGATTACATGCTCGCTGTAGCGCCTTAACCCCATCACATACATCCTCCACACTGCCACTGAAATCATTGTCAAAGTGCAAAATAGTGGCTAGGAAAGTCTGGGTCCTCTCTGAGTGCACCCTCCGAGGAGCTTCTGCAGGCCAGAGTGGGTTAGGGGAGGAGCTGTCCTGACTTTGTCTCACCGTATGTGGAGCATCCCTGGG
This sequence comes from Camelus dromedarius, assembly GCF_036321535.1. Taxonomy (NCBI): domain Eukaryota; kingdom Metazoa; phylum Chordata; class Mammalia; order Artiodactyla; family Camelidae; genus Camelus; species Camelus dromedarius. The sequence continues at coordinate 17,926,915 of NC_087459.1, read as the reverse complement.
GAGGAGAGCAGAGGGGCACTCCACCAGTGCCCCTCAGCTGGGAGGTGGTGGCAGGCGGGCCCAGGGTCATAGGCACTTACTGGTGGCAGAGTGACCTCACAGGGCAAGGGTCCCATCTGACTCTGTCTCTGCTCCCCCTCTGTGTGGCCCACATGCCAAGAAAAGTGGCACCTCATAGGAACAGTTTTTCTCATTAGGACAAAAATAAACTCTTCAGCATAGAGGTTAGCATTTCCTGTCCAGATGCCTCTGGCTGTAGTGTGCTCCCAACTCCCCAAGGCTCTTGGGTCTCTAAACTGATAAGATAAAAGTACAGTAAATTAAAATCTTTCTTTTTTCTCATTATCTGGGCCTGACAGATTTGAAGAGGGACCGCATACTCTCTGATCGAAAATCATCTTATTCCTAATAGTGAGCATTATAGGCCTCCCTCTGTAAGGCTGAACAAACAAACAAAATAATCACTTGGTAATATAAAAGATTCAGCAGCTCAGGAGGAGGTACCACAATGGAAAATAAAATCACATCGAGAGGTTAAAAATAAAGGATTGTGAAAAGGCATCACATGTAAATGCAAATAATAAATCAAGATCACTTCATCACTATTAGATGAAGTTGAATCAAACCAAAAGATAATAAATGGGACTAAGTTGTTCTTTGTATTGATAACAGGTGGATTCCACCGTGAACCTATAATAGTCAGGTACCTTTATGTGTCAAATAACACAGCACTGAAATACAGAAAGAAGAAGCTGTCAGACATTAATGACAAAACCACGTACTGAAAAAACCACTTGTTCCTCTCCTTTAGGCTTTGACAGATTAAAACGGAAAATTAATGAGGAATTATTCAGTATAATCATACTTGATGGAATCAGTACACCAAGCTTTTTATCCCACAGAGAATCGGCATTGTTGTCAAATTTCTATAAATTGTTTACAAAAATAACACAAGTAAAATCTCCATGAGTTTCATAGGGTTACAAATACTAAGGTTACTCACATATAATTCTTGAGACAAAGAATAATCCTATTTAAAATTCAAATTTAAAATATGAAACCTGTTAAGCTAAACTATGAGTGAATATTAATTCATCTTAGAGGTAGGGAAGGGAAGACTTTAAGACTTTGCAATAAAAGACAGAAGCTGTAAAGGAAATTGAAAGATAAATGATAAACTGGAAAAAATAGCGACATCCATGGTAGATGATGGTTAATGTCCCGATTTTTTTGAGTCCTTACGAATCAGTAAGAAGATGATGAACGCCCACAGGAAATAAGCAGACAGCACGCAGGCATTCCAGTGAACTAAAACATACAGAGAAATGTTTAATTTCGATAATCCTCTAAGAGCTGCAAGTGAAAGTAGGTTATATCATTTTATAACCTATCAAATTGACATATATATGTATATATGTATACACATATGTATTTCTAAGTGTTTATGCTTTGCATGGGCGATGTGGAGGAAACCAGTTTACATTATGCAGTTTAAATTACTGGACGACTGTCTGACATAAAATCAAAAGCCTTGGAGATGTATAGAGCTTTTAGATCAGATCTGTTAAAATTTTTAAAAATTTTTTATTTAAAAAAAATTTTGAAAAACTAGATCACATCCCGCTGGTATTGCCGGTTTCCCACGTGCCTTCGGGCTCCTCTCGAAGCAGATGGTGCTTTTACCAGTAACTTCATTTTCTGTGTTGTCAGTGGTAGTAGTGGTCATGGTGGTAGCGTTTTGCTTGTTTTCTTCTAAATGTGTGATTGTTCTCTGCGTGGCCCCATAGTTTTTTTTTGTTTTTTTTTTTTTGAATATTGCTCTCATTTCTCCCCTTCTTTCCACTTCTGTCGGGTGTGCCCCTTCCTCTCGGGAGCCAGGCCCGTCTCTCTCTTGCCTGGACGGCTGCTCTGCCGCCCTCCTTCACCCCATCTCAGCGTGGCGGGCCCTCCCCGCACGGGCTCGTCTTGTCACAGCCTTGCTGGGAACCTGCAGGGGTTGCCTGTTTCCTACTACACGGGCTGCACGTGGTTCTCAGGGTGCCCTCTGTGACCCGGCCCTGACACGTCCCCAGTGCTCCCGGTGCCCACTTCTCCCCGCGCCTGTAATCCTTCTAACACACACAGCTGCCGTGCACATAGCACTCAGTGTGTGGCAGCCCCATGCCCCGGGCCTCGTGTCATCCCCACAGCAGCCCTGAAAGCCAGGCCATCTTACTGATGAAGAAGACAGTCTCTGAGAAGTCAGGCAGCACCCAGCTCCTTGGTCGGGTTGGTCTTAAACCTGACATGCTGCCTGCGTGCTGACCATTGCTGCCTGCCTCCCGTGGGCTGTGCCAGCTCTCCTGCCTCCTTCCTTTGGGTGTGGGGCTCCCCCTCCCTCTTACTGCCTGCAGAGCTCCTGCTGGCCTGCATGGCCACACTCAGTCCCCAGCCTTCAAGACCTCTGAGGTTGCCCCATCACCCAGAGCGCCCTGTAAAAGCTGTTGGTGGCAGGGTTTCCCTGACCAGGTTCTGTTTCTTTGGTGACTTCTTTCCCCCTCCAGGGGATGAACTGCCTGAGCTGGACAACATGGCAGACAACTGGCTGGGCTCGATCGCCAGAGCCACGATGCAGACCTACTGCGACGCCCTCCTGCAGATCCCCGGGCTCACCCCGCACTCCACCAAGCAGCTGGCCACCGACATTGGTGGGTCCCTGGGTGGGCGGTGGGAGGGACTGCTCTAGCCAGTTGGATCTGTCAGTCCCTCTACCCTCCAGGAAGGTCTTCAGCTCTGGGTTTGTCTATGAAGCTTTGTTAAAAATGCGGATTGTCTAGGCCCTGCCCCCAGAGATTCTGACAAAGTCAATCTGGATTGAAGCCCAAGGGATTCTGACAGTTGCCGAGGCTGAGAACCATTAAGGGGAGAACCATTAAGGGAAGCTGAGATGGGCTGGGATGAGTCGGGCAGACTTGTGTGATGCTGCCTTCCCGCACCTTGCCCGCTGCTTGTTAATACAGTCGCCATCCAAATCGACATTAAGCTCTCACTACGCGCCGGGCGTGCCAGGCGGTGAGCCAAGCACTCACACCCACTGTCTTACGCAATCCGCAAAACTTCCCTGTGAGGTTGGCGCTCCTGCCTTCATTATACTGATAAGGAAACAGGGGCTCAGGGCAGTTGCATCATGAGGCCACCTAGGTAGGGTGGTCCTGTGGTCTTCATCAGAATACCTGCCTGTCTCCCAGCTGACGTCAGGGCGTGCGTGCCCACCTGCTCCCGCTGGCACACATCCCTGGAGGCAGTACTGCCTGGGGGGGGGTGCTCTGAGGTGGGGGTTACTGCAGGCAGGTGGTAGGGGAGGCTCCCCGGCCTCTTGGTATCATTCCACTGACTTGCCTGTTCTTGGAGCCTTCAAGGGTGAGGGTGGTGGGAGCCTCAAAGATCAGCTCCTGGGGACCCAGCCAGAGCTTTGACCTGCGTGACCACAGGGCCACACCAGCCTCTTGTTTTGCCAGAGAAGAAATAGAAGTGAGGCGCTTCCCTCTGGCCCCAGAGCAGTGAGGGAGGGAGCCGGGCCTGCAACCCAGCTGCGCTGACTCCCTGCGCTGTGCTCATCCCGGGTCAGCTCTCAGCAGTTGCAGGGCGACAGCCGGCTTGTCGTCACCTCACTGGGCACGTGTTCAGGGAGGAGATGAGGAGATTCGAGTGTTCGCTCATGGTCCCTGTTGGCATAGATGGAGCACTGAGGAGAGGACCAGCTGCAACTAGTTCGGTTTGTCCGCATCGTGTCTCCCAGTCTGTTAGGCTCCCCCTCCAGATCCGCAGTGGCTTAGCTGTGAGGAGTGCGGTTAGGGGCCAGGAAGCTGCCAGATGTGACACGATAGAGAGCGGTGAGGTCTGTGGCAGTGCGTGGCCACCTTAAAGACGTTCAAATTAAGCATTAAAAAGAAACAAGCCCCAAACCCCCTTGCTGGCTAAACAAGATACCATAGTAGATCCTGGGCTACCGCTTCTCAGGTCCTGGCTTACAGCCAAGCGCAGCTCACAATTTTATGGATAAGCGTGTGCAGGAGGCAGGTGCCTGACTGGCGGTGCCCTCCCCAGTGGGGGACAGGATGTGAGCCAGCCAGGGCAGAGCGGGCACCTCCTGTGGGCTCTGCTCTGAGCCCCGCCTCAAAAAGAGGACATGGGGAAGACAGAGCCTGCCCGGAGTCAGGGAGAGAGACGAATGTGGGCGGGCCGCGATCAGAAAGTAAGGAGAGACCAGAGGGAAGAGGGAGGAGCCGGAGGAGGCGGCCATGCCTCCCTCGCCCAGGCCCAAGCCGCCCTGGAAGGAAGAAGGAAAGGAACACCCATTTATTGATCCCCATGTCATGTCAGGTGCTTTCATGGTCTTTATCCCACTTCATCCTCTTAACAGTGCTGCCTGACAGGTGTTAGCCACATCCGCAGGTGGAAGGACTCACCGAGGTCACCCCAGCCTCGGTTTTCTCCTCCACTTGGCCGATGCCGCCCAAGCTTGCCTGGTGTTTAGAATGGTGGGGCTGCTTTTCGGAAGGACAGGATTCTTCAACCCTCTCTTGGAGATGCTCATCGACGTAGCCTGGGCTCAAGAATCTGACTCTACCTTGTACCCCAAGGGCTTATCTGGGAGATGTGGGCACTGTCCTTGCCTTCACTGTAGGGCTCCACTGCGAAGTCTTCAGTGCACGTGTTCCTGACCCCTTGGGTTTTCCACGTGGTCCATGGGGTCGTCTGGGAACCCAGGAGACCCCAGTGTAGAGCTTCTGGTGAGGTCAGCTGGTCGTGCTGGAGAGCTGAGTGTGTGGTGGGGGTGGGGATGGAGATGGCGGGGATGTTGGCAGCTCCTTTGTTGAATTAGAATTCCTAGGTTCGGGCCTAGCACACAGTCAGGTTCAACCCACTTGGAAAAACCCTCAGAGTCAAGGCCTGCGGGCTGAGGGCAGACCTGGCAGCCAGCACGTGGGGGCCTGGGGGACACCTTATTTCTTAGGGGAGGGGTGGGGAGGCCTTCTGGGGCTCATCGCGTTGGTGCTGAGTCTGTCGGCACGCCTGTCTGCTCCCACCTGCACAGACTACCTGATCAACGTGATGGACGCCCTGGGCCTGCAGCCGTCCCGCACCCTCCAGAACATCGTGACGCTCCTGAAGACCAAACCCGAGGACTACAGACAGGTCAGCAAAGGCCTGCCCCGGCGCCTCGCCTCCACGGTGGCCGCCATGCGGAGTGTGGACTACTGACCCCCGGCACCCGGCTGGCAAGAGGGCCGGGGCTAGGGTTCCAGGGCCACAGAACTCTCCAGAATGGATTTGGTCTAAATATCCACCAGAGATTGGCAGAATTTGTTTCAAAAAGGCTGGGTTCATTTGTATAATCAAAAAAAAAAAAAAGTTGTAAATTAGAGGTGCATTATTTATTAGAGGGGAATTTTCAGATGACTTTTTTTAAATGATCTGATCTTGCAAATGCAATGAATACATACTGTGAAATGAAAGAAGGCTGTTTTCTTTCCCTCTTTCCTCAGTGAATATTTGGGTGCTTCCCACGGGCAGTGCTGCCTGCGCTGGGGGTGTGGCCGGGAAAGAGGCTGTGGAAGAGGGAGGGAGGGGGAATTGGGAGGTGAACCAAGACCACCCCAGATGTTAGTGCTGGGGGCGGAGAGGGCACCGGGGGCTGCAGCCTCGGAACAGCTGGGTGGGCAGCCCCGGGCCCAGAGGATGTGTGGCGCTCCAGGGGTGTTCAGACCCCTCAGCCACGTCCACGGCCAGCAGTGGAAGTGAGAAGTAGGAGGTGGGGTCCGAGAGGAAGGGGTGGGTCACAGAGGGTCCTGCAGGCTGTGGTGAAGACTGTGGCCTTTCATCTTCCCTTTTTTAAAACCCGTAGGATGTAGGTGCTGTCAGGTTTGGGTTGTTTTTTGTTTGTTTTCTGTCAGTAGCTTCTGTATGTTAAGATTGTACTTGGCTAAAAGGAACAGAATAATGTAATTTGAGTAACTTAAACAAATCAGAATTAATTTTTCTCAGTAACAGGAAGTCAAATGATGGTGGCTTCAGGCTGTGGTGTAGTGGCTGGACTGAGTTAGGACCAGGACCAGCCTTCCTGTGACCTTGACCTTCCCCTGCGGGCCTGGTGCCTCATCCTTGCAGGGTGACTCCTGCACCTGCAGGTACGGCATCCAAGCAGCAGTTTTGTTCCCTCCACCGGGAGGCAAAGGCCTTCTTAGAGACCCCCGCCGACTTTCTCCTCAGCCTCATTGGCTCTGCCAGGTCTCCGGACATGCTCCCAGCTGCAAGGGAGGCTGGGAACTCAGGAACAGGGCTGGCGTCCACCAGGGTTTCTCAGCCTCAGCACTACCGATGCCTGGGCTGGACAGCTCTGTCGTGGGGCCGTCCTGTTCCCTGTGGGATGTTTAGCAGCATCCCTGGCCTCCACCCACTGGATGCCGGTGGTACTGCCCAAGTCGTGATAACCAGATCACCTCCAGTAGAGAAACCCAGGCTTAGACCAGCCAGGATTTCTTGCTGCCTAAACAAACTGGGAGAAAGGGAGGCAGCTGTTTCTCTCAGGGTCCTTTAATGGAATTGAACGTGCACTGTGTTCCGGGCCCGGGTGAGCTTTACTTGTCTCCCATCCATGTCTCACAGCAGCCTTGGAGGCTGGGAATATGATGCCCATTTCACACACAAAGGAATTGAGGTTTAGAGGGGTCTAAGGGGCTTGCCCTGAGTCACTCAGCCACACTGTGGCAGGTCTGGAGCTCAGAGCGAGCCCGGTGACTCTGACGCCTGTGCTCCTGTCAGCCGGGGCGGGAAGCCTGCGGTGCGGCACCGAATCCCAGCTGGGTCAGCCTGCTCGTGCCAGCCCTCCAGAGTGGCAGGCTGCACCTGCGGCCTCTCCACGAGCCCCACCGGGCTGCCAGGGCCATGTCTCTCTGGGTCTGTCATCTAGGGATTCCCACACGCTCTGTCCCCACATCTTTGGAACCAGTTTGGCTAGCCCTGAAAGAGGATCAGCTTGCCAACCTGCGCCGAGAAAAATATTTTGGTTTCTCACGTGGTGGATCACAGACTGTCCCTGGCAGGGGTTGAGGCTGGCTTTTGCCTTGAAGTGGGAGCTGGAAACCTGGAAGGTGAAAAGTGCCGTTTTAAAGTGACCTTTTTGCAGTGACCTCTGTGCCAGTGTTGGTGAGAGCCACTGGGACGGGCTTCATCCCAGCTTCGCCACCTCCCAGCTGACCTTGGGAAAGTCCTTCACCTCTCTGGCCTCATTTCCTAATCTGAAAAACGGGTCATATTGGTACCTAACTCACAGGGTGATTTGAAGAGCCATTGAGATACAGTGGGGGCAACAGCACGTAGTAAGTGTTAATTTCATAGTCCTCCAGCATCTCAACCTTCCCTCCCTTTGCAAGTAGAGACAGAATGCCATTTTCTGGGTAATTTTGGCCCTGCTAGCCTAATTTGTCAGCTCTAAAAGGCTCTGATGGGGCCTCAGATTAGAAATAGGACTGCCTTTTTCTCCTCTGGAGCTGGAGGGGAGAGGAATGCTTGACCCAGGGCCTGCTCAGAGATGGGGCCATCATCCATCTTCACCTCAGCCCTCAGTACTCCCCAAGAGAGGGAGGGATGGCAGCCAGCGCGCATGTCAGCCTGGTCCCATCTGACTTCTTCAAGCAGCTCTGGGGGCAGGAAACTCCTTCCCACTGCTGCTTCAACATGTCTCTGAACCAAACCTCTCATGGGAGTCTGTAAGGGGCTTCCCACCATAGATATACCCAGCGCTGGCCAGGCAGCATCTCCCATTCTCAGTCGCAGTAATCGGTTCAGAACGAGCCTCATTCTCGAGGCTTCTGCTAGGACACTGTGAGGGAAAAGTTTTCTTCCTGCTGTGGTTGCTGAGCTGAGGGAATGGAGTCTGAGGCTGTAGGGGGAAGAGTAGCACATGGAGAGAAACTGTTTGAGAGGGATGTCAACACAGGAGAAAATAAAGCCAGTAGCTGGAGAAACCACAAGAGCTAGGTGAAACGCTGGATACAGCCATGCCTGAAATCCCTAGACTTTAATTATAAGAACCCAATGACTTCCCTTTTTAGCTTAAGTCAATTCAACTCAAATTAACTTTGTGACCAAAGAGCTGGCAAAAGGAGCTAAATAATAATCATTGCTTTGCTTGCCCCATAGCATCACATGAGATAATAAAAACAAAAGCCCTGGGCTCCTCTGAGGGACTGGTATCTTATGACCACTGTATTCTTATGGCAGCAAGAGGATGAAGTTGGAGTCTCACCTTTGGCACTTACTGAAATATCGATCTATTCTAGTACCTTACTTTAACCTCTGAGCATCAATTTATTTATTTGTAAAAAGGAATGATCGTATTTCTCAGTGGTTATGAGAATTCAATGAAATAAGACATAAAGTACTTGGCCTGGTGCCTGGTGTGTGGTAAGGGTTTGATACAATGTAGCCATTGTTTAAAAACAACAAATGATAATAGTGAGTGTAGTGACAACTACCACCACTGCTAATAATAAAAGTCCCAGTCATCATAGTAAGTGTGGTAACAACCAAGAATTGTGACTCCACAGACATGGAAAACAAACTTATGGTTACCAGGGGAGAAGAGGGGTGTGGAGGGGTAAAATGGGAGTTTGGGATGTGCAGATAGTAACTACCATATATAAAATAGATAAACAGCAAGGTCCTACTGTATAGCACAGGGAATGATATTCAATACTTTGTAATAGCCTATAATGAAAAAGAATATGAAAAGGAATATATATATATATTCACAATGCTGTACACCAGAAATTAACACAACACTGTAAACCAACTATACTTCAATAAAAAAAAGAAAAGAATCATGACTCCAGCCTGCAGACTTGCTGGGCCCTGAGCTGGGAAACCCGGCTGCCCCTACGCCCTCCCCACTCAACCACCAGCAATGCTGCCTTTGGCTGGAGCGGCACCAAGCCTGCGGCCCCTCCTTCCTCCACAGGTGCCATCGTGGGCATTTATGGGAGAACAGCTTGTTTGCCTTCCAGGCTGAGAACCCAGGTGTTCTAGACCAGCTGGGCTGGGCCCACGGACACCCAGGCTCTGAAGCCAGAGCTCCTTCACCTCCGGGGCTGGCAGGTGACAGTAGGTCAACTGTCTGCAGCTGCCAGATCTCATTCTTCTTTGATAACGGCTCCCTGATCTCTCTTGGAGAAGCCCTTGGGGTTGCCACATTTAGCAATGAGAAATACAGGGAGATCAGTTAAATATGAATTTCAGAAAACCAATGAAAGATTTGTTAGTATACTATGCCCCCAACATTACATGGATATAGTTCTACTGAAAAATTAATGTGTTTATCTGAAGTTCCAATTTAACTTGACAGCCTGTATTTTATCTGGCACCCCTAGGAGCTGTGTCCCCACCACCCTCAGATGATGTGATTCTGCTGGGGGCTAACTGGTCTCAGGAATGGGCAGGGTCTGGCCAATCCCAGCAGCCTACCAGCTGGGCACACTGATTGGTTCTGAGACAGGCATGTGAGCCAACCACTGACCAATGAGAGAACAGCCTGGGAACTTGCTAAGACAACTGGAAAATAGTTGCTCTCTCCTAGCTGGGTTTGCTAAGCTGGAGGTGTGTTTGGTGTTGCAAATGGCCTTTTGCTACCGCAATGTAAGGAAAGCCTGCCTGGGAAGGCAGAGAGAGAGGAGACATCGTTCGAGTTGCTGGAGATGCTTTTGCTTAAGCCAGTTTGAGTGTTTCTCCCCGCTGCCCCATACCTCCCTTTTTCTCTGTTCTTACAACCCAAAGAAGTAAGTTGGATGACGCTGAAATAGTCATCAGGCCACTGCTTCAGGGACAACTTGAAAGAAACTTTAAAAATCACCCGCTTGGGCCTTTCCTCGGCCAGGCTGCTGCTCTCAAGTTAGTATGGATGCCCTTCCGCCCCGAGAGAGGCATCCGGGCGCTCCGGCTGCCCAGGCGGACAAAGAACAAAGCTCGACTCTGTTGTTTTCTGCTTTTACTTTCCAGAACAGAACACGGGCCACCTGGCAGGGCCCCCGATGCCTGATGCTCCTCCTGCTCTCCACAAACGCCGCCCTCACTAAACCCTTTCGCTCGGTCAGCCCAGGCCAGGAAGGAAAAGAATGCTGATTCTGGGGACAGATAGCACAGCATGCCCGCCTGGGGCAGACGGTGACTGTCACTGGGAGGGAAGTGGCCCGCCTCAGGAGAGGAGGCTCGGGGTCTGGAAGCCTGGCTGAGGGCATCCCAGGCCAAGGATCAGATCAGGCTGGGGCTGTGCGCAGAACACAGCTCCCACACCCGAACCAGCACCACAACCCCATGGAGGACTGGGACTGGCCAGGGCTGCTAGCCTCTCCGGAGAGGGACAGACTCTGGCCTTGGACACCTATCATCCTGGCCCTGTGGAGAGGGCATCATAAACAGGGCCTTGGGCAATGGTCTCGGCTGCTCAGGGCTGAACTCCTGGGCTTCCCGGGATGGGCAGGGGCAGAGTCTAGACGGCATCACCCTCGGTGTCCGACTCGATGACATCCAGTGGCTGCAGACGCAGGGAGTCGTAGTTGGGGGGCGGGGTGCCCGGGATGGGCGGGAGCTGCTCATCAGGATAAGGCTCAGCACTGGGGCCAGGGGTGACCACGTCAGGCTGGAAGCTGAAGTTGGTGTGGGCCTCCACCAGCTCGGCCACGGTGGGCGGCGGGCCGGCGTAGCGAGCCTGGGCCCGCCGCTGCCGCAGGCTCTTGGCGAGGGCCACCAGCTTGATGATGGTGATCCACACAAAGTCGATGATGATCTCCCCGAACTCAATGAGGCACAGTACTGAGCCCCCCATCCAGAAGCCAAACTGGCCGCCCAGGTTTGAGAGCAGCCAGACGATCTATGGGGAGCAGGGGACTGAGGGCCTGGCAGGGGTGGGGGTCAGGCCACCAACTCCTGCCTCAAGCCCAGCCTCGCGGCTTTTATGAGGGGGTGTTGTTGGCCAGGCAGGGGGAAGGGGTGCCGGTCTCAGCCCAGGGAAATAATTTGGGACTGCTTACGGGACATTCCCAGTTCCTCTGTTGGGCTTGGGACCCACCCCACCCTCGGGGTGCAGGGTGGAGGGTCAGCAGGCAGGGCCCCCACACTCACATTATTGGCTGCTGACTCCTCAATGATGCGATAGTTGAATTCTTGGAAGTAGATGTTGAGCTTGACAATCCCCTTCCTGCAGGAGGCAGCAGGAGGGGCTGGTGCCCTCTTCCCGAGACAGACAGACAGACAGACACAGACAGACACACACACACACACACACACACACACACACACACACACACACACACACACACACACACGAAAGGCAGCAAGGCACACACCCCCATCCCCCACCCTCCTCTGGCTCAAGCTTCTTACACAGCCTCTCTCAGGCATGGTGAGGTCCCAATGAGAGCCCTCTAGGCCTTGCGGCCACAAAGAGCATCTTTACCCAGCCCCCATCCTGTGCGCCGCTGTCTAAACCAGCTTTCTAAAGGATTCTCTGGCCCAAGACAGACCTGAGGATCGGCTCTGAGCACCCCCCCCCCCCACTCCGAGTAGACTCTGCACAGAGTCCTAAGCCTTGGCCCTCTGTTGGGGGACCTGGGGCAGAGAAGGGGGCTGAGTGGGCTTCCCCCCTGCACCTGATGGGCCTCAGGAAGCCTCTGCTCTTTTACCTCTAGGCTTCTGCCCGGCACCGTTGCCTCTTCTTACTTGTCTGAACAGTTCTTCCTCCTCCTTGGAGGGTTACTTCAAGTGTCACCTCCTGATACACACCTCCCTTATCTCAGGCAGAAGGCGCCTCCTTCCCTGCTGGGCTCCCACAGGGAGGGTCTTGTGCAGACTCTCATCACCAGAAGCCCTGTTCACATATCTCTTGTCCTCTGGTCTCGAACTTCCTGATAGTATGAACCTTGTGTCTTTCTTGTGCTCAATGCGTATTTTTGTTGAATGGATGGAAAGATGGATGGATGGACAGATGAGTGGAAGAATGGAAGGATGGACAATGGAGGGATAAATGGATGGATGGATGTGTGGGTAGACGGATGGGTGGAGGGGTGGATGGACTGGTGTGTATATGGACGGGTTGGTGAGTGGAAGACTGGAAGGAGGGATGATGGATGGATGGGTGGGGGTGGGTGATGGATGGGTGGAGGTGTCGGTGGATTGATGTGTGTGTAGATGGGTGAATGGGTGGAAGACTGGAAGGAGGGATGATGGATGGATGGGTGGGGGGTGGGTGATGGATGGGTGGAGTGGGGGTGAACAGGTGACAGAAGGAAGAACAGGCCATCCTTTAGGAAGTGGCAGGCTCTGAGCCCCTTGGCTGGCCTTTCTCTCACTCCAGTGCTTCCTCCTCTAGATTTGCCTGGATCTGACCAGTGTGGGAAGATGTCTGAGTAGCTGCCCTGTGTTCAAACCCCTCCCCGGAGGCTCTGGCTCCTCCTCTTTTCTGCTTTTCCTGCCCCACCCAGACTCCAGCCTCACCTGCTTAAGGTGATATTGGTGCTTTGGTCCCGCTCCTGAGACAAGACATGGAAAATCCAGTCCTGAAACCCAAGAAAGCAGCTGAAATATATGGTACCTGCGGCATCCCCTCCCGGTCAGGGGCCCTGCTACCGCTGGAGGCAGACTACAGCCCTGTATCTTCCTGAAGCCCCCTGGGGCCATGTGTTGACACAGTGAGGAAAAGGAAGGGAGCAGTGCACGCCGTGGCTGCTGTTTTGGGGAGAAGGCACTGGGGTCTCCCTGCACCAGCTCTTTCCCACCTCCAGCCCTGGCACCTGCTGTTCCTTCTGCCTGGAGCCTCCTCCCCTGCCCGCCCAGGCAGGCTCGCCCCATCCTCCAGTTTGAACTCAATGTCACCTTTTTGGGAGGTCTTCCCTGACCACCCTCTCTAACGTGGTTTCCCCCAGTTACTCTCATCATCCTGTTTCCTTCCTGTACAGCCTTTACCACACCTTGAAATGATCTCACTTCTATAGATTGCCTGTCTCTTCAACTAGAATGTAAGCTGCATAAGCAAAGGACTGTCTCTCGCTCACTGCCGTGTCCCCTGCACAGTGCCTGGGGGGACACTGGTGGAAGGAAGTGGAAGGAACTCTCTCAAGTTCCAAACGGCTGGCAGACACGCCCAGCCCTGCCTCCGGCCCAACGCTGGGCAGCCGGGGGCTCGGCCACGCGGCTGGCTTACCTCAGAGGCCTCAGAAGGCCAGTCGGCCATGGAGACGGTCATCTTGTACTGGGTGTCACTGGAAGAGAGGAGGCGGCCAGTTGCTGTCCCCGCACGCCCCGCCGCCCGCCCGAGGCTCCAGGCCGCACTCACTTGCAGGACTCCTTACAGACGTCGATGCAGGACTCCCTCTGCGCCAGGCTCGTGCGCAGGGCTGAGTAGCAGTAGGCTGAGCAGGAGGGGGTGGTGGGGAGAGACTCTGAGCAGGGCTTGTGCGTTGAGCCTCCGGCTGCCCCCTGCCCTCCTGGCCCTGGGCCACTCTCTTGTCACCCCCAACCCTGGCCCGAGGGTAGGGGGCGGGCTGGGGCAATGGGGCCTTATGGAAAGGGATGGGTGATCGGAAGGGATAACGTTTTCCCCCCTCGTCCACACGTTTTGGTAGTTTTAAGAGGTTATGGGCCTCTCTGCCACCAACAACACCCACACGCCCACTGGTGTTTAGACTCTGGCCTGGACTCCAGCTCAGCCGTGAGCCCAGCAGGGGCTCCTCTTCCTGGCACTTCAGGCCTTAAGTACAGATTCTCCCCCAGACATACACGTTTCAAGCATATGCTTTATGGAATCGAGGAGTAGCGGGGAGCCAGGGTGAGAGGGGCTGTGGACTGAGGAGCTGGCCTGGGCACCCCTGGGCCCTGCTGAGGGCGTGGAGCCCTGCCCCTCCCTTGCGGTCAGAGCCTCTGTGGGCCTCGGCTCCCTGCTGGGGGGCTCCCCACTCACCCCAGTCTGGGAACTCCCTGTTGCTGCAGTATTTCTCCCCGCGGGGCAGTGGGTACAGGTAGTGGCCACAGCTGCAGTTGGTGATCATGTGGTCTTGGAAGCAGGAGCGAATACAGGCCTGGGGTGGGGGTGTACAGAGAATGAGATGTGACTGGTGAGGTCCCCGCCCCAGCCCCCAGGGCAAGGGCCCAGGGAGCTGGGGGGCCGGGGGAGGGGATGCCCCTCCCGCTGAGAAGCAATGGTGAGGTGGCCGAGCTGCGCCCCGCAGTTGTGGGGGCTGTCCTGCCCCGGCCCTGAACCCCACAGAGACTGGCTGGGCTGCAGCTCTCTGAGGATGCCCCCTGACCTCACCTTTCAGAGTCGGGGCCCCCAGATGACGTGGGGAGGGGTGGCTTGTTCCAACACTGAAGCTAACTCTTAGGGAGCTCCTGCTCCGGGAGCAGCAGCCTCCTGAGCCCGGGTACATGGAAGGGCCCAGAAGGGAAGACAGGCAGGCTTGCTCCGTGTTCCTTCTTCCCGGAGGGAAACCCTCAGGGAAGGCAAGGTGATCTCTGAATGCTCAGTGCAATGGAAGAGGAAGTGATATTCTACAGAATGTCCCCTGGTTGGGATGCGGGTAGGGAGAAGGGTGGACGCAGCACCCCCAGGGCTGGATGTGGTGACTCTGCTCTTACTGGGTTTTCAGGTCACTTGGACCTGGTTTCAGTCCACTCAGAGAGGAGCTATGTGTCGCGGGGCCGGTCTTTGTCCCCGAGCCCCAGTTTACTCTGGCAGCTCCTATCGGGTAAGGCGGGGAAGTCAGCTTGCCGCTGGGCACTGGAAGCTGCTGTTCCTCACGTCTCCACTGTCTAGGTTCCCAAGTCCAGCCTCTGGAGACTCCCGACTCCCACCCCGGCGCTACCCCACCCGCCAGGCTCAGCTCCAGGCTCAGCCACGGAGCCCACGTCTGCTCGACCGCCCCTCCTGCCCGCTCCTTCCCAGGCTAACACATCCTGTCCACATCCTGTGGGCTCCCTGCAGGAGGAGGTGGGGGCGGTGGCTGATGAAATGGCACAGCCGGGAGGGGTGAGTGGGGGGGCGAGGTGGGGGGCAGTGGGGTCAGAAGAGGAGCTCTGACCTCAGGCAAGTGTCTCACATTCTCCCGGACCTCCTGGAAAGTAGGAGTCCTCTCTGGGGCCTGACTGAGGCTGAGGCAAGGTGAGACAGGGTGGGGCAGGGTGGGGCGGGGGCGGGTGGCCAGAGCAACTGACCAGGGCCCGGGTCTTTGCCAAGGTCTCTGGCCAGAGAGGTGCCTGCCCTGGACAAAGCAAGAACTGAGGTTTCTCTGGAATGAGCTCTCCAGGGCTGGGCCTGGTGCCTCCATGGCCTCCTTCTCTGTGCTCCCCACCTCCCTGTGCAGCCCTGTCTGTCCATCTACCCCTCAGAGGCTGGGAGATTCCTTGAGTCCTCCGTCGCAGGCAGAAGCCCCTCCAGACAGGAGAGTCAGAGTACGGGGCGCACGGGGTCAGCAGGACAGAGTGGGCAGGCAGGTGGGCACAGGGGAGGGTGGATTCCTGTGACTAAGGCAAAAGAGAAAACCACCCCCTGCTCAGGGCTCTCAGAACAGGGGCAGGCACCAGGCTGCCCCCTTGTTAAGCCTCGGTTTCCTTATCCTCCAAAGCAGACTGGGCTGGCAGAGACAGTGGCAGCAAGTGGTCACCTTTGTCACCTTTGCAAAGATTCAGCCTGTCCTCTCCACTGGGGTCAGGTTTGAGGCCAGGCCTCCCGGGCTGACCTTGGAGATCAAGACAAGAGGGGAGCCCCCAGCTGCAGCAAGGAGGTTTAAAGCCAGACACAAGGCAGGACTCCTCAGGTACATCGATGAGGCATTTTGGACTGGGGTCCGTAAATCCCAGTTACCTCATTCCTGGTATCTACAGCTAAGGGTTGTTGTGAGGATTAAATGACTTTATATGTGTGTGTGTGTGTGTGTGTATATATATACACACACATATATATACACAAACTATATATATATTTAGTATGTTAATAATTCTTATAATAAATAATATATAATAAATGCCATTAATAAGCATTAACAATAATAATTAATAATTAGTATTGTTACTATACTAATAATATACTAATTGTTAGTATCTTACTGCTTCGTAGGAGTACTGAAAGGACCAAATGATGGTGTAATCTATGTTAACCCTTAACACACACAGGGCTCTTCTTGGGAGACTCCAGAGTGAGATCTCTAGCACTCTGGGCACCCCCAAGGGCACACCTGCCAAGTGGGGCAAGAGGTCCCCGAACCCTGGTGACAACCAGGACTAGAATGGCTCCCCAGTTCCCCGGCGCTCTGTGGTTATGAAGATCCACCAGAGCCCGCCCTGCGGGCACCAGCTTGCCCAGCACCCTCAGGCTTCAGGCCAGGGAGACGTCCCACCTGGATGGAGTAGGTCGTGTTGTAGTGGCTGTAGAGGTTTCGGATGGGGACATCGGAGCCGTTCACGGTGCACTGGCTGTAAGGCTCGCCCTTGCGCTGCAGCCTGTCCTGTGTGAGAGGTGGTCTGTGGGGGCCCTGGTCACCCCCTGAAGCCTCCCCGTCCCCCCGCCCACCGAGCTCGCGGGCCTAGGGGATGCTGAGAGTGGATGGAGGCCGAGGCCCCAGCAGGTCCAGAGCATGGCTGGCCGGGGTGGGGTTCCAACCAGAAGGCACGGCAGGTGTGGCCGGTGAGGAGGCGCAGGGCTGGGGGAGGCCCGGGTCCCCTCCTCTCAGACCATGGGAGGTGGACTCTGGGCGAGCGGGCTGCCCTTGGGCTGCGGCCGTACCACCATCACCCCGATGGACGTCTCCGTCCCCGACATGGCGTAGATGCCCTCGTCTTTGATGAAGGGGTACGACCTTTGCTCGTGCAGCATCAGCCGGGCGCCGGCCGTGGACGTGAGGAAGGGCACGTAGTCTTCCTGGCCCATGTCCAGGATCAGCTTTAGGCCTGAGGGGAACAGGAGGCTGAGGGCTCCCTGAGCGCCCTCCCCCAGGCTGCAGGGAGACCCACCACCCACTTGTCCAAGCCCCCTCCAGCCAAGGGGACCTCCAGGGTCTGCACAGGAAGCCGGCTCCTCTTTATGAGAATCCAGATTTCTCGCTGCCTCTAAGGCCGCCAACCTAGCCCAAGCCACCATGGTCTCCTCACTGGGCTCCTTGTACCCCCCACCCTGCCCCCATGATCTCTTTTCCATGTGGCAGGTAGATCTGGGGGCACAGCACAGCTGGCCCCACCTCAAACCACACGGGTCCTCATTCTCTCCATTTAATCCCCTGAGCATCCATGCTCCTTCCTGCTGTTGGGCCTTTGCAAATGCTGTTCCCTTTTGCAAATGCTGTTCCCTTTCGCAAATGCCGTTCCCTCACTGTGGAATGCTGTCTCCACCCTCATCTTTCACCTAGAAACTCCTGGTCTTCCTTCAGATCTCAGCCCACGTGTCACTTCCTCCAGAAGCCCTCCCTGACTACTGAGTCTGGGTCTCAGGTTCTTTGTTATATGCTCTCCTGGCCCTGGAACGTTCCTTCCAAGTACCTGCCTCCCTCTTGAGGTTCTTCTTTTATTATCTGTCTTCCTTCCCCATTCGACTGGTCCCTTCTTGAGGGCAGAGACCAGACCCAATGTTTTATGCGCCATGGGACAGGGCTGGTGGTTAGGACAAGGTGGTGAGCATCTATTGAGCACCTGCTGCATGCTGAGTACCAGGCTAAGGGCTTTATCTACACGATCTCACTGGTGCTCACAAGAGGCATATGAGGTAGGTACTATTATTGTCCCCACTTTACAGATGAGGAAACGGAGGCACAAAGAGGTGAAGGGACTTGTCTGAGGCCACCCAGTGAGGAAGTGGGAGTTGAGGAACTTCTAAACAGGCAGCCAGTCTCCTTGATCTTAATCATCTTCCCTTGTAAAGTGAGGTGACTGGCACCTCTGTGATACAGTGTCTTCAAGGGCACAGGGGCGGGTGAAGGGCAAGCAGCCCACACGCGACCCTCTTGACCAGCAGTTCTGACAGTTGCTGAATGACACCGCCTCTTTTTTTTTTTTTTTGACACTGCCTCTTGGTGGCTGGGGAGGTCAGAACCTAACGGGGGAGGAAGGCTTTGCTCCCCTCGTTGTCCCTGTGCCCAGCTCACAGCCCCAGAGTCACAGCTGAGCTGAGTCCACCAGCCTCTCTCCTGAGACGCAGCCTCTGCCCTCACCCCCTCCCCACTTCCTCACCTCCAATCACTGCTTCAACCTCTGTCTGTCTTGCTCAAGAATTGCACAGAAACGAGGCTGAGAGCAAGGGCTCTGCCTGGGCTGATTGTGTGATCTTGGGCAAGTTATTTAAAACTTCAAATATCCGCATATATTGAGCACATGCTCCTTGCCAAGCCTGTGCTGAGAGGTTTACCTGCATTAGGTCACAATAGTTCGACCACATGTATACTCTGCGCTCTGCTCTGTACCATATGGGAAACGAAGGCTTTGGGAAGTTAAGTCTCAGCTCAGGCTCACCAGGGGCGTAAACAGTCCAGCTGGGATTCCACCTGGTCACAAAAGCCTGCACTCCCGACCACTACACTGACTGCTTCCTCACTTTTCTCATCAGCAAAATGGGCGCACCAGTCACCACCCCAGGGATTTACAAGTGTTGGGTGAGGGGACTGAGAAGCCATCTGCCCCCTGCCCCACGGCTGCTCCTCCACGTGCCTCCTCCCTCTGACCTCGGTCCTGCCCCTCGACAGCTGATGGTTAATTCGGTCTTTCAGCCTCACATGATAGGACTTAAAGCCTCACACTCTGGCCCCAGGACAAACCAAGACTTACCAAACTCAGCTCCAGGGTTGGATGAAAGGAGGGCCTTCTCGGTCATGCCCCAGTTGAAGATATAACAGTTGCCATAATCAGGGTGGAAGATGGGTGTGAAGTTCCTGGAAAAACCACCATCAGCTGGGGGTCAGAGCCCACCTGCACCCCAGCCGTGCCTCCCCTGACCATGCCACCCAGGGCTCGTGGCAGAGGGGGTCTGTGAGCCTACTGCTCAGGGAGGCTCAGGAAAGGACAGGTGAGCAACAGGTCAGTCTGTCCATCCCCCTGCGCCCACGCACCTGCCAGAGAGGAGATCCCCAGACTCCCTTGCGAAAGAGGGGTGGACGGAGTCTCTCTGGGGTTGGAGCTTAGACCCTCTGGCTTAACCATAGATTATGAAAAAGAAGCTTATTTGATGTTTTCATTTGTCTCACGTACGGGGTCCTGTAAGCCATGAAGTGGATTGAAGGTTGGCCCCCAAAAGAGGTATGTCCACGTCCTAGCCCCAGGGACCTGTGAATGTGACCTTATTTGGTGTTTGCAGATGTAATTAAGGATCTTGAGATGAGATCAGCCTGGATTATCCACGTGGGCCTTAAATCCAACCACAAATGTCCTTCTAAGAGACAGAAGAGGAGACACAGGTCTAGAGGAGAAGGCCACGTGCAGACGGAGGCAGAGACTGGGGTCACGCAGACAGCAGTCCAGGAACACGTGGGCCCATCACATGTTAGACAAGGCAAGAAAGGATTCTCGCCCGGAGCCTTTGGAGGGAGCCTGGTCCTGCTAATGCCTTGATTTCCGACGTCTCACCTCCTCTGTGAAAGAGTACATTTCTGTTGTTTTAAGCCACCCAGTTTGTGGTCATTTGTTACAGCGGCAACAGGGAAATAACAGATCTTAAGAGAGAGGGGGCAGCTCCAGGCAGTGTTTACTCCAAGGAGCTGGCAGGATCCAGACAGGGGACCTTGGGAACTCAGGTAAAGAGGGAAGTGGACAGAGATGGGGGGTTGGGCAGGGAGGCTGGATCAGGAGAGGGTGCAAGCAGAGGCCGCCGGGAAAGAGAGCACTTCAAAACGAGGTGTGAAGGGCCCTATCTAGGGTCCTGCCTCACGTCATGGCAACGTTTCCTGAGGAAATAATTCAAGAACAACACAAAATGTTTGCATAAGGATGCTCATGGAAGTAATGATAGCATAATATAGCTTCAGAAAATTCAGTTGATGTCCATTGACAGATGATTGGATGAAGAAGATGTGGTGTATATGTATACAGAATGGAATACTACTCTGCCATAAAAAAGAATAAAATAATGCCATTTGCAGCAACATAGATGGACACGGAGATTGTCATTCTAAGTGAAGCCAGCCAGAAAGAGAAAGAAAAATACCATATGATATCACTCATATGTGGAATTTAAAAAAAGGACACAAATGAACTTATCTACAAAACAGAAACAGACACACAGACATAGAGAACAAACTTATGGTTACCAGGAGGTAAAGAGAGTGGGAAAGGATAAATTGGGAATTCAAAAATTGCACCTCTTTGGGGAGTGATGGAAATGTCAGCTATCTTGATTGTGGTGGTGGTTTCATGGGTGTATACATCTATCAAAATTCATCAAATTGTACATCTGAAATATGTATAGTTTACTGTACAGGAGTCACACCACAATAAAGGTGTTAAAAAATTCGGTTAATATGGAACTTCACAAACATAAAAAGTCGAGAGAATGAAGCCCACCAGCAGCTTCAACAATCGTCACCCCGCGGCCAGTCATATGTCATCTCGACCCACCTCCCACTCTCCCTCCTGTGCTACTTTGAATCAAATCTCAGACATCATAATCTTATTTGTAAACATTTCTATATGTATCTCTAAAAGAACTCTCAAAAAAAAGTATTACTATATTAAAAATAACTATAAAAATTCTTAATATTCAGCTTATATTATCTCATAAAGGTCAATTTTGGTTTTACAATTTATTTGTTTAAATTGGGATCAAATGTCATTGTCACGTAATTGCTTAGATATGCCTTTTAAATCTCTTTTAATCTATGGCTCCCTTCACCTTTTGTTTTTTTTTTTGGTTTTTTTTTTTTTTTTGCAAAATGGCTGTTAAAAGAGTTCTGGTTTCATCTGGCTAATAACTGAAGAGGGACTGACACAACTGAGGGTCGCACTTTGCACTCTCAATGAATAAATGGTTTTGGACAACGTGCACCAGTGGTGACCAATGCCGGGTGTGTTCTGATGGACAGCCTGCCTGGGAAGTGACCTTACCCACAAACAAACAAAACAACAACAACAAACCCCAGCCTTGAACAGGCTCGAGCACCTGTCTCTACCGTTTACAGCAAATACTAGAGACAGAGGAACAAGGTCAAAAGCACCACAGAAAGTCAGCCTGCAAAACCCAGACTCCACAGGATACATAACCCAGTTTCTTCAATGGATAAATGGTGAGAGGGGAAGGGAGGCAACCTACAGATTGAAAGAAACTTCAAAGATGTGGTTACAGTTATAGTGTGCGGACTAACTGGATCTTGATTCAAACAAGCCAACAAAAAAATACGACATTGACTGTCCTTCAATTTAAAAAAAAAGCTGTAATACAGCACAAACACACACACATACACACACACAAAAGCCTGACATTGACTGATGGTTGATGGGATTGAGAAATCATTGTCCATTTTCTTTCCCAAGTAGGATAATGGTATTGCAGTTCTGTTAAGGGAAAAGTCTCTCTTGCTCATAGATACATTCTGAACACCATACAGATCAAAGACTATGATGTCTGGGATTTGCTGTAGCATAAACAGCACAGGACAGGATGTGCGCCAGGCTTAATGGATATGAGTGGCAGGTCAATGTGAGTTCATTCTACCCTGTTCTAACTGTGTGTATGTTCTCAAGTCTTCATTAGAAATAGCTTTGAAAATGCCTTCTTGTGGGGAGGGTATGACCTCAGTGCCAGGGTGCCTGCCTAGCATGCACGAGGTCCTAGGTTCAATCCCCAGTACCTCCATTGACGTGAACAAACCTAATTACCTCCCCTGAAAAAATGTTAAAAAAAAAAAAAAGTCTTCTTATTTTATTAAAAACAGGAAGGAATGGGACTCAGGGCACCAACGGAAATGCAGAAACATCAGTGGAAATGTTGTCCTTTCTAAGTCTTCCCTCCTGTAAGATTTACTGCAGGATTTCGTGCACGTTCACCTCTTTAATCCTCAGAATAACCCCAGGAGGTCAGCTGCTACTTGTCCCGATGTTCCGATTAGGAAGCCATTTCCTCGATCTTTTGTCTCACCCTCTGCGCCAGCAGAACAAGGTGGGTCCCAGGCAGGCTGTGAAATCTGATCTGGGAGCTGACCCTGCCCGCCCGACACATGTGAGCTACTTACTCAACCTTTGAGCTTTGGTGTCCTCAACAGTGAAAGGGAAATCAGGAAGAAACCGCCTTTCTTCACCCAACAAACATTTATTGAGGCTGGCTCCGGGCTGGCGACACTGAGACAGACAAGACAGTCCTGCCCTGGAAGCTCACGGCGTCAAGGAGGACCTGCAGGGCATCACGGCGACTCTCTCCTTCTGACACGGGTCTCCGGCCTGCCCACCTCCATCCATCTCTAAGGCTCCCACCCCATCCAGGCCACCAGCCGCTCCCACCTGGATTCCTGCAGGAGCCTCTGCTCCCTTACACAAAGCAAGAGCTTTCACTCTTGCTCCCTTACAATTTTCCTCCTGCACAGCGTCAGGACGATTGTTTTAAACAGCCCACGGCATCCCCCTGCTAGAACCTTCCAGAAGCTCCTTGCTGCCACAGAATAAAATGCAGTGGGTGGGTATATCTCAGTGATAGAGCTTATGTTTATCATGCACGAGGTCCTGGGTTCAACCCCCAGTATCCCCATTCAGAAAATAAAATAAAATGCAAACGCCCTACTTGGCTTTCTCCCTGCTGTTCATTACACTCCAGAGGCACTCCAAGATGTTTCCAAGTTCAAGGGCACTGCTCCTTGTGCCTGGAATATTCTCTCAGCATCTCTTTCAAAGTACCGATTTCTCCTCATCCTGCTCTGAGACCTCCCCTGACCTCCCTGTGTGAAGTTACTACCCAGTGGCTTGTTCATTTCCACCTGCTTATTCCCTTGAAGGCATGTGTCAAAAGCCGAAACCATCTTCTTCATTTAATTGCTTGCTTATCAGCTGCCTCCTGTTATAGACACAGTCACAGTGAGGGCAGCTGTCTGTCTGCAGGGAGAAAGAATTTAGAGGCTAAGAGCCCAGACCCCAGGAGCCAGCCTGTCTGAATTTGAACTCCAGCTCTGTCGTTTACTAGCTGGTGAGCTTGGGGAAGTTACTGCACCTCTCTGTGCCTTGTTTCCCCACCTGTAACACCAGGGCCACAACAGCACCCACCCAAAAGGACCGAGGTGAGGGTTGGAAGCCAAGCACATTGAAATACTGAACAAACTCACCCCTCTGAGCTCAGAACCTGGCATTCAGTAGACTCAGTAAATATTTGTGGGATAAATTATAAGCCGTGATAAGACTATCAACGGAGATAAGGCTGGAGGAGTGGGGGCGGGGTGGGGAGTGGGTCAGGGAAGGGCTCTTGGAGGAGGTGAGGTCTGAGCTGAGACTTTAACGATGAGTAACAGGTAGTCTCACGGGTGGAGAGGAGAAAGGGCACTCCAGGCAGAGGGGGCACAGATCCAGGCCCAGATGAAAGAAATCGCTTTGGGCCCGCGCTACAGAGCCTCTGCATGGGCTACGGAATCTGGGCTGAGGCCCACAGGGAAGGAACAGAGTAGGGCAAACCGGCTGAAGCCAGGCACTGCTCTGGGAGGAGAGACCCCGCCCCAGGGGCGCGGAACACGGTGTTCCCGAGGAGGAACCTTCTGGGACATCTATAGCTCAGGAGCAGGAGGCAGCTCTGGGCGTGACCAGGTCCCCTCCTGTCCTGGGCTGCACTCTTAGTCTTGCCAGCTATGTGCTTGCTGACAATGTTCTTAACCTGGAGAGGCTGCTCCCAGCCCCAGCCACCTCTGGCTCCAGAACTAGGCGTTTCCCTTCCCAAAAACCTTTCCTGGGACAGGGGCTAGGCTTGTAGACAGAGACCAGCAAGCCTCTGGAAAAGACTGGGAAACAGAGCATCCTAGCAGGAAGCAGTATAACAAGAGCAGTACTGTGTAGTAGGGGTCAGGAAAGGCTTCCCAGGGCAGAAACTAGCTACCCAATCCTGAAGTGGTGATGATGATGATGATTAATAATTAATAATTAATAATAATAATAATAATAATAATAATAATAATAATACTTATATATGCCTAGATCTTGGTTTCTAAATACCACTCTCCCATGAAAGGAACTGGGGCTCCTCAGACAAATGGCAGACTCTAAGACTGGGGTATCTGGCAGTGCCAGAAAGTAAGGAAGTACTTTAAAAAAAATGGATGGGGACATGCCAAAGGGACACAGGAGCCA
The DNA here is from genome assembly GCF_036321535.1 of Camelus dromedarius. Classification (NCBI taxonomy): domain Eukaryota; kingdom Metazoa; phylum Chordata; class Mammalia; order Artiodactyla; family Camelidae; genus Camelus; species Camelus dromedarius. Next base: position 17,902,603 of record NC_087459.1, on the reverse strand, counting down.
ACTGAAGGAGCTCTCAGTGGCCAAAGCTGGAAGAATTTGAGTAAGAAAATAAATAGTGTGGTATTGGATTACAACCCAAATATACACAAGTCCATACCGGTCTAAATAAATGATGGACTAAATAAGCAAATGGAGAAGAGGCCAATCTTCCCTACAGAAGAATTGCAAATAGTGTATGTTCCCCTCTCCAGAGAGGTGGAGTTTAGTCCCCGTCTCCTCCGGCCACCACCACCACCCCGACTCCCACCTTGGAGACCCTTTCACAACACAAGAGCACCGGAGGGGAAGTGGCTAGCTTGCAGCGGAGAAGCCCGAAACAGAACACATTAACCAAGTGAGAAAGGTCGACATCATGGGTGGTGTCGTGGGGCTAACACTTACCCCGATACGATGTGACAGAGAGGGCACCTCACCTGGGTGGCATTCTGCCCCCAGATCCATCTTATCTGTATAAACCCAGGTCAAGGGCTTTCTATAAAACACCCGACCAGTGCTCTGAAATGGTCACAGTCACCCAGAACAAGGAAGTGTGATAAAGTGTCCCAGCCAGAGGGGACTTAAGACTGACAGCAGTGTGGTCTCTCGCATGGGATCCTGAACCAGAGAAGGTCACCGAGAAACTGACAAAATCAGTTCTTAAGTTTATGTAATAGTGATGTGCCCACGCGGGTGTCTTAGTTCTGACAAATCACGGTAGTGACGGAAGAGGTTAATGTTACGAGGAGCTGGATGAGGAGTACAGGGAACTCTGTGTCCTATCTTTGCCACTTTTCTATAAACCTAAAATCATTACACAATAAAAAGTATTTTTAAAATGCTCCTATAATTCTGACCACGTGCTGAGCACTGTTCTAAGCACTTTATCTGTGTTAACTCATTTAATCCCCAGGAGAGCCCTATGAGGTCATTTCACTACCCCTGTTTTCCAGATGAGAAAACAGAGGCACAGAGAGGCTAAGTAGCATGCCTGGCAACACACAGGGCTGGCATTCAAACCCAGGCGGTCTAGTGTCAGGGTCCAAATGTGGTGCACATTTTCCTAAAACTGCAGCTGCTGCGTCTTGAGCATTTGCTACATCCGAGGGGGAGAGGATGAAGTCAGAAACAGAGTGAGGTGGCCGGAGTGTCTAGAGCCCAGCCCCAGGAGGGCAGAGAGAGGCACGTGTCCCCCAGCACTGAGTCTCAGGCTGATTCAGGGAGGCGTGTAACCGGTCGGCTGTGGGAGTGAGACAGGAGGACTAGAGGTTCTGTGCCACCACCTTCCACTCAGACTGCCGAGGGCTGGAGGAATAGGCTTGGGAGGGGTGGGTGGGGAAGGAAGGTGATGATCTCAGTTTCTGATGAGGTGGTGGACTGATGCAGGCGGGCCTGGCCCAGGCTGCCACCTCTGCCACTCACCAGCTGTGTGACCTCAGAGACGTTGCTTAACCTCTCTGGGCCATGATTGAGTCATATAAAATGAGGGGAAATAATAGTACCTTTCTCATGGGCTTGTGGCAGGGTTAAACTGGTTTCATACATGCAAAGTGCTAAGAATAGTGCCTGGCGTATCAGAAGGGCTCAGTAAATGTTAGCACTATTATTGAAGAATGAGTTCCCTGTCAAATGCAGGTTTAATGAGAGCAATGTTGCGTCCATCAGTATTTTCAGCCTGTCACGCATATCAACACATTTCATATTCAAAATAACCCTGTAGACTAGGCACTGTTATCACCTATTTTATGGAGAAGGAAAATGGAGGCGTATCAAGGTTAGGACGCTTGTCCAAGATCACATAGCTTGTAAGATAGAGCAAGGATTTGAACCCGGGGGTCTAACTGCAGGGTCCGGCATTGACCCCTTCGCTAGACTTACTCCTCAGCCATGGCCATGCCCCAGAAGTTCTGTGGCCAACACCAGGTTTTCTGCCTGCCCATCAGCCATCTTCTCTTTGGGGACCACCCTCCATCCATGTGACCCAGATGCGACTCGCTTTGGAGGGCACCATCCTGGCAACAAGCAGGCCATCTCCAGTAGGTCCAGCCCAGCCTGGTGGCCTCGGGACCTGGATCAGCCCAGGAAGCGGGCGGTGCAGTTCAGGGGCCGGGCTGTGTGCAGGACGCATGGCTTGGAGTCCTGGGATCCAATGGGAAAAGCTCACACGTTAGGCACCAGGGACCTGACAGCAGATCCCGGCAGATCCTAGCCCAGCCCACTTTCCCACCTGACTCTCACTCCAGGGCGTATTCTGACCGAGCAGACAGGCCATCTATTTGAAATTACAGTGTTACATCTGTCTGTTTCAGCTGAGAGAGTAAAGATGAACTTACGGCCAGGGCACCAGTCCACTGGGTACCCAAAGGCAGAGCTGCTGGGAATGTTTGGGCAAATGTGCTCTGAACCAAGTCCCCTGGCCCAGAGACAGGGGTTGCAATCCAGCCTGCAACCAGCCAGCCAGCCAGGCGGCCGCCCACCAGGCAGGACGTGTGCCGTCAGTGGGGACACCATCTTGCAGCTCTTTCACCTGTAGGGCTGTCCTTTTCTGACTCGCATGATGGACCAGGGGTACAGCTCTGCCTACTCGGTGGGCCTTGATACCCTGACACTGCCTACAACGTGCCCGTCCACGAGTACCTGTGCATTCTGGGGGACAGAGGGTCTGTAACTGTCAGGAGATTCTCAACAGAGGTTCACAAAGGTTCCTGAGTTGCCTGACTTGGGCTGAAACCATAGTCCCAGGGAGGGTGAAACTAGTAACCTGTCACTCACCCAAAGCAGCAAGACTCAGCAAGAAGTCCCTTTGTCCAGAGGCCCGAAGTGTGGGAATTTGAAGGCCCAGACGAGGACACCAGCACCTCTGGGAAACGGGACTGGCCGGGGCCCAGGTGCTGTGCCCCCCACACCTGGAGGCCTGGCCACGAGGCCGGGGGGACCCTGGGGCCTCCTCAGCTCCGCCTGTGCCCAGCTAGCTGCCCCAGAGCTGGGGACAGAGCTTGGCTCTCAGGCCCAGGGTTTGGATGGTCAGAAGCCGGGGAGGGAAGGAGGTGGAGATCCGTGGACCATTTGTTAGAGGACCTCAACATTCTGCCATCCTCTCAACACTGGGGATTGTCTGGGGAAAAGAGCATTGACATGGACACCTCCAGGGCCCTGATCTAAGTGCTGACATGAGCCAGCTCATTTACTCGTCACGGGGAGCCTAGGAGGTGGGCACAGTTATTGCCCCTGTTTTGGGGATGAGAACACAGAGCAGTAAATCCTGGGGTGCCCGCCCAGATCCCCAGCTGCTGGGTGTTGGAGGGCTAACGGCTCACAGCCACCCCTTCTCCTGCCCCCCTTGCCTGGGAAGTCAGGAGACCCCACCCCATCCTCCTGGGAATGGCGCACAGCCAGAGTGACTGGTGGGGACACGCACAAGGGGCCAGCCCCCAGCTTAAGCGGGGACAGTTTTGTGGTGCCAGTTATGGTCCGGACCTCTCGGCGGATCAGGCGAGGCCTAGACATCACCTGTGACCACATCCTCCCTTAGCCCCTCCTTCTTTCCTTGTCTTACTCTCCTTACAGAACTTTCCTGAAGCGTGTCCCTCATAACTGATGGGCCTTCCACGCATTCCTGTCTCAGGCTCTGCCTCTAGGAAATCTGACCCAAGACACCGAGGCATAGAAAATCGTGGTGCAGGCTGAGCGGCCGAGCCGGGCTGTGGACGCTGGCTGGCGGTGGTGCGGGACGCGGCGTGGCTCTCACCTGTAGCTGCAGGGCTCCGCCCCGAACAGGCAGGCCAGGATCAGCTGCTCGCCCGAGTAGCCCATCGTCACCAGCTCCTGTCTCGGAACCTGCGAGAAGATGTTGGTGGCCTGCAGGGTGTACCACTCTGTCACGGCCTGGGTGGCGCTGCTGAAGTTCCGGAAGGTGCACACGGTCCCACCGCGGCTGCACTGTGGGGACCAAGAGGGGTTCCCGTGGGCTCGGGGCTGCCAGCTGCCCCTCCCCTGGCCATACTGGGGGGCTGGGGCCGCCAGCAGCTGGGCCACTGGGGAATGTGTTTGCACTCAGGGTCACACGGCTGCGCGGTCACAAGGACTCACACACACAGCGCCAGCCACCCCCACATACAGCCTCAGGCATGAGCAAACACACGCCTGCACACACGTGCACAAGACAGACCCCACTTTCTGACATCCGAAGCCATACGATGTCACGCGGTCACCACCAGGCACACACGTGTGTCCCTATATCAAGACTCACACAAGTGGCACCACATTCACACTAAGTGGACAGCAGACACACTCGGAGCCTCCACGCCCCGACTCCTTTCTCAGTCCCATCCCGAGACTTCCAGAGGCAGCTCCCTGGAGGCCGTGTGGACCATGGCGGACTCAAGACTCGAGGTTCTACTTCCCCCTTGGCTGGGGAAGAACAAAGCCTTGGCAGCCTGAGCTGCCACCTCGCCACAGCCAGTCCACCACGAAGCCCTGGGTCCCCTGTAGACACAGAACAAACTAGACCCTGGGACTCCAGCCTCGGCCACGCTGCCTCTATTGGCGCTCATAGTGGGAGCCCAGGAGGCCTGAGGGAGAAGCTTCTCCTCAGTTCTGAGACAGCCCTCATGGGCCAGCTCAGGGCGCTGTCCTCAGGCCCGTTCCTGGAGGTCCTCGTCCCCTCTGAGGGAGGTGAGGATAATATTTAAGGCTCAGTCTGTTCTTAGGACTTCAGGTCTATTATGCCATTCAGTTCTCACACCAACCCTAGTCCATCATTGTGAACACACTGAGGCCCAGAAAGGTTACACAGGGGTGACAGGAGCAGACGCCCGGCCCACGTCACACCCACACAGCACCGGCCTGACCCTGAGAGCTGGGGCAGCCACGGGGAGCAGCCTGCTTTATAGATGAGGAGATGGACACAGGCAGCCGGGTAACTGTCCCCCAAATCAGTGGGGCGTTGGGTCAGAGCTGGCACGGGGCCTCTGGAGTCCTGTGCTTTGTGCTAGTTTGTGTGGAAAGGTGGGGGTTTGGGGCTGTGGAAGTCCTGACCACGCTGGGGCCATGGGAGGCAGTGGCCACCTTCTGGGGGGTTTGTACAGCCCCGGCCTGGGTCCCCAGCCAAGGCTGATTATAAGAATCACCAGGGAGCCTATTAACAATACAGATGCCTGGGCCTGGGCCCAGAGCTGCCCATTCAGCTTCCCCAGGAGTGGGGCCCCGGGATCTGTACAGTCACAGAGCTCTGCAGGGGTCCACAGACATAGACAGGGGCCCCTCTTCCCACTTGCAGGCTTGGGGGCACCCCAGTATACCAGTTTTGATTTAATGACTGTACTGCATGGCTGTGGTTTTTCATCTGCTCAATATTTATGCCCCTGTCTTTTGATAAGAGTTAATTTGCCTTTCAGGGGGCCATGCCTTCCCCAACCCTTGCTCAGTCCATGTGGTCTCCTAGAGGCTGACATCACCCCCAGCTCCGGGACACATGATCCAGGGCTAGCCAATCACGAGAGCCCATCCTCCAGTCCACAGTGACTGGTTTAGGACATGCAATCTGATGATCAGTCCCAGGACTTTTGCTGGGACCACTGGGTAAAAAAAAACAACTCTGTTTCTGGGAGAGTGCTAAGCTGGCAGGATATAAATCTGGTATTTCCAGGGCCCTCCACGTGGAGAGAGCCTGCCAGAGAGTGAAGTCAACTGAGAGAAAAGTTGAACCAAGGTGGGGAGAAATGGAGTCCTGACGACAGCATTTGATCACCTGGATCCAGCCACACCTGAACCCAATCCACCCCTGGACTTTTCAGTACGTGAAATAAAGAATTCCCTGTTTTGCTTAAGCTAGTTCGAGCTGGGTCACTAGCATCCAAAAGTGTCCTGAATAACATACCAGCTACTTCTATTTTTTAAAAAGCTCTGCAAACATACAAAATAGGCAGTGGCTCCAGCAGTCTTTCCCTCAGCAAGACCCAGATTATTTAAGGAAAGAAATTCCCATCAGCATTACTGGACAGGGCCCTTTGCTCGACCTGTGCCCAGGGCCCACTTACTAGTCTCATGGCCACTTTGCACCCGTGGGCACTGCAGCTCCTTCCAGGTGCTAGGCTGCTGCTTGCTGAGCCGTTGTGGTTGTCCCCAAAGAGGTCAAGGACTACTGGTTGGTGGGGGTTCTGCTCATCGATAAAGACCAGAGGCGTGTGGTTCCAGATGGTGAAGTTCAGGGCCCTGGTGGCATTGATATGGCTGAGTTCGGGAGCCAGGATCCTCTCCAGGACTGCCTCCATCAGTTCGTCCAGGTCCTTCAGCAAATGCTTGACTTTGGAATACCTGGATGGAGGGAGAGGGCCAGGCAGGGGGGCAGCTTCAAAGCAGAGCGACTGCAGTCTGGGATCCCCTCCTGCTCCAGCTCTGCCACCACATGTGAGAAGAATGCCCCCACCCCCAGCACCCACCTCTCTACCCACCCACCCATTCATCCATGCATCCTTCCACCCACTCACCCACTCAGTCATTCACCAAGTATCTGGTGAGCACCTACTATGTGCCAGATCCTGCGCAAGGTACATGGGATGTTACAGCAAACACGACGGACCAGGTCTCTTTCCTTATGAAACTTACATTCCAGTGAGAAGGGATCTTAAGAGCTCATGGTTCTAGATCACTTGCCATGTGCCAGGGGCTAGGTGCTCCCTACGTCTCATTTTATTTAATCTTTGCCACAGTTCTGTGATCATCCCACACATCGATAAAGAAACTCTGGGAGTGGCTGTGATTTCCCGAGCTCACCCCACTGACGAGGGGCAGAGCGGAGATTGGAACCTGGGTTTGGTGGGCCCCAGTAGGTGTGTTTTGTGTACCCAGGGCCCTGACGTCTCCCTCCCAGGAGGGATGGAAAATGTAGAGGGGAGGGGCATGTCTGTGATCCTAAGATCCTAATTCTCCAGCAGCGATTTGGAGGACAGAAGCCAGTTTCAGGAGGGACAAGGTGGACGGGACTGCGGGGTTGTGCTCCAGTATCTTTTCCCAGCCCCTGAGGCTCCCATATCGGAAAAGGTGACCAGTCAGTCTGGTAGAAATGTGGCCCCACCAGGACCTGGGTGGGGGCCCCTGGCCTTGCACCCCAGTCACCCCACACCCGATTTACTCAAGACCCTGCCCTAGAGTGTGGTCTCCAGGGTGTGTATGTCAGCTCTGGCTGGAGGACTTCCTGCGGGAGAGGGCACTTTAACTCTGGTCCTGGTACAAAGGCGTACAGCACCCAGAGCTGACACCGGCTGTCCCCTGACCATCACATCAGCTACCCACGTGCACACAGGGAGAGGAAGATGGGGAAAGGTGGTGGGCTGTGGGGTGGGGGCTGCCATGACAGCCGAGACGGCCACAGTGGCTGAGGGGCTCGGGAAGTTCTGGGTTTGAATTCATGGGCTCTGGGTTTGAATTCTGACATGCGACTTAGTATCTGTGTGACCTTGGGCAAGTGAACCTCTCTGAGGCTCTGTTCTCTCATCTAAAAAATGGGGGGAATAAAATATTTACCCTAGAGGGCTTTTGGAAGGATTCGACGAGACGATGCTTATAAAGCACTTGGAACGCTGGCTTGGGCAGAGTGTGTTGTTACGATAATTATCAAGAGTTTTCTGGAGTAGTTTCAAGGACCCACCCAAGCAAGGAGGAGCCCTATTACTAGAAAGAAGTGACTTTCTGATAGCTGGAAATGTCATCAGGAAGTGTGAATTAGTGTCTAGGACCTTCTTTAGGCTAGAAGGTCCCTGTGTTCCCTGTGACTCAGACATGCTGGCTCTTCTTTCAGTTCAGGCACTAAGCTCTGTCTCGCCCCAGGGCTTCGGCGCGTGCTGTGTCCTCCACCTGGGGCGTTCTCTTCTCTCTGTCTGGCTAACTTCTACTCATTTCTTGGGGCACTTTTCTCTGACTGACCTTCTGCCTCTCCTCAGCCCTGACTAGTTTGGGCCCCCTTGGGTGTTCCCTTCACAGGCCTTGCCATCAAGTGGTTAAACAGCTGATCTGGGGTCAGATCAGGCCTGGGTTCAAACCCCACAGTTGCTCACTGTGTGTCTCTGGGCAAGTTCCCTCACCTCTCTGAATCTCCATTTCCTGACATGTGAACTGGGGCTACCACAGTACCGCCCACTCCTAGGGTGTTGTGTGGGTTAGAATTACACGAGCTACCCAAGGAACACTCAATGCACTGCCTGGAATTTCATAAGCACTCGACATAGGGTTGCTATATATACAAATTTTTTTTAATCCCCACAATTATAATGAATTCAGTATCTATGGGGAAAAGATTAGTGTCTGTTTTCTCTGGTAGGCTGTGACAAGGGCCCTTGTTTTAGTCACTGACGTATCCCTGTGCCTAGAACAGCACCTGGCAATAGGAGGTGCTCAGTAAATACACACTGAATCAATAAATAGGCACTGATGGGCCGGAAGGCAGGGACTACCAGATATTTTTTGAGGTTCTTTTTAAACCTAGGAGGGTTACAAATTTTGAATTTGACTTGCTGCAAAGGTATAAAAGCAAAGAAGAAGACAGAGAGAAAGAGAGAGAGAGAAATGGGAAAAAAGGAAGGAAGGAAGGAAAGATGGGAGGAAGAGGGGAAAAGCAAAAAGAAAAGCAAAGCAGCCCCGCTGAGACCGGCCCGGCTCCAGGGACCACCTACTGGAAGGGGCTGGCGTTGCAGATGGTGACAGCGGGGAAGTCCATGGTCTTGAAGCCGATGGAGAGGGAGACGCTGACCTCCCAGCTCAGGTAGGTCCTGATGAAGACGCCCCACTGCCAACAGACGATGGCGGCGAAGAGCAGGGTGATCACGAACCACATGGCCTTCTTCTTGGGCCCCTCGCAGATGATGCGCTTGGGGCCATGGGTGTTAGTGTTGTCACAGTACCACACCAGCAGTTCCTTGTACGTGTAGCCGGGGCCCTTCTGCAGCCGGTGCAGGCACTTCAGCAGGTACTTCTTCATGTGCATTGTGGCTCCTGCAGAGAGACCCCGGACAGCACCATCAGATCCGACATCGGCCTTGCGTCCGAGGATGTCCCAGCAGTGGCCAGAGCATGGGCATGGAAGATGGGCAGACCGGCCTTCTCTCCACCCGTCCCTTCCTTCCTGCCATCTATCATCCATCCTTCCAACCAACCAACCCCAAAGCATTTACTGAGTGCCGACTGTATGCCAGGCACTGAATTAGCCCCTCTGGCCTCAATGGTGAGCAAAATGGACAAAGTTTCTTCCTTCTGGGAATTTCCAGCTTATCAGACAAGTTACTTACACTCTCAACTCTTCAGATTCTCCAGGGCAAAATGGGGATACCTGGATCCAATTTTTATAGGATTGCTGACAGGCTGAAATCAGGTGAGGCATAAAAAGTGCTAAGCACAGCACCTAGCAGACTACATGCTCAGTGGACTACTCCACTGTCACTAGCTGTTGGCGCTGAGACAGACGTCCATCAAATAACCCATCAAAAATGCATAGTTACCAAGTGTGATAGGAAGGATTGGGACCCTGAGATCTCAGAGGTGGAAGAGGGTGGTGGTGAAGAATGGGGACTCTGGAGCCAAACGTCTGGCTTTGACTCTGAGCTTTTCCACTTTCCAGCTGCGTGACTTTGAGCAAATCACTTTCTCAGGACCTCAGTTTCCCCGTCTCGTAAAATGGTGGAACAACGGCCTCCACCTCTTAGGGTTGCTGTGAAGACTGATTGAATAAATACATGTAGAGTGTGGACAAAGGTCTGGCACTTAAGTGTCAGCTACTGTTGTAACAAAGGGGAGCCCCACCAAGCCCCAGGGTCCTTGGAGAAGCTGAGTTAAGGACAGAAGAGGAGTAGGGGGGCAGGAGCAGAGGCTGAGGGGGAGGAAGCCTGGGGAGGTGAGTAGAGTTGGACCACGTGGGGCCTCAGGGGCCATGTTAAGGATTTGGGTTTCAATCCCAAGACAGCTAGAGCTGTGGAGTTAAGGACGTGTGATGCCGTCCACTCTGAGGTCTGAAAAGAGCGCCCCAGCTGCTCGGTGATGGACTGGAGTGGGGTGAGGAGCCCTGGCGGCTGGCTGCAGGTCGGTGAGGAGTGGCTAAGCTTTCTGAGACTCTGTTTCCCATCCGCATGAGCAGACAGGGTTCTTGTGGTGCTCACAGAGCCTGGAGCATGATGGCTTCTCAGGAAATACCTCTTTCCTCCTTCCTTCTTCCCAGGAACCTTCTGTAGGAGGACCCCAGCTCCTTCCTGGGGTCCCAGTTGGCCAAAGGCCACCTCCTTCGTGAAGCTGTCCTGACTCCCTGGCTGAAATGACCCCTGATCTTCTCTGAGAGCCTCTGCCTTTCTGGGGGCCCTGTGGTGGGCAGGGCAGTACCTGCTTCCCAGCACCCTCTCCCCTTGCTCAGATGTTTCCTCAGGTGAACCCCTCCCCCAGTATCAGCTGCTGTGAGTGTCCAGGCAGACTACCACCCCTAGCTCAAGGTGGGGTCTCATGACCCCAGTTTGGACCACTGGGACTCAATTCCATTACTTTATGCTGGAATAACTGAGGAAGAGACCTCCCTGTTAGCTAAGACTACTAAGCTGGTGGTATTTGGCATCACAGATGGGGAGACTGCCTAAGAAGGCCAACACAGAGGAAAGCAGAGGCAAAAGATGGAGAGAGAGATTTCTGATGATATCATTCGAACACCTGGATCCAGCCATTCCTGAAGCCATTTATTTCCAGACTCATCAGACATGAGAACCAATAAATTATCCTCCTTACTTATGCTGATTCAGACTGGATGTCTGTCATTTGCAACCAACAGAAAATAAATTCACCTTGTTCTACTCTGTGTCATAGTTTCTTGTCCTGTGGCTTCTCACTCCCATGAGATCATAAGCTCCCTGAGGGTAGCAGCTCTGAATTCCCAACAAGCCTAGCACAGTGCCTGGAACTCCACCGAACAGCAAAATGAATGCCAGATCTTCATGTTTAAAGAGAGATCTTAAACATACCCAGGCACCTCCACTCCTGACCTAATTTTCTGACCCAGTAACATCCCTCAGCTTCCTGGCCAAAATATTAGAAGCTTTAACCCTCTAACTCCACTGCCTCTGCTTTCTGATGGAAATCGAGCTTCAAGTGCCTGTCCAGACCATCATGGCTATAGGACAGACATTCATAGACTAACCCAAACCCCACCTTTCCCCAGAGGATTCATTCCCTGCTCTGGGATAATAAAGTAATAATAATTACAATAAAAACAACTACAAGAGCAACATCGAAGCACAAGTGTTTACCTTGATCTAGCCACTAACAGGACTTCATATGTCATTTCATTCTTACCCATTATTATCCACAACCTTAAACTTGGAAAGGACCGGGGCTTCACCCGTCTTGCGTAGTCCAGCAGCCCAAGGTCCAAGAGATGAAGAACGCATTTCAGGCTCCAATAAATAGTCGGGGTAGAAATAGACCAAGGGCCTCTTTGATATCTACCCTCTTCTATTCTCATTTAATCACTCCGATTCAGTCAAGAAGAAAGTCTCAGGTCCTTAATTTCTGTCTGAGCCCCGCTTATCTCCCAGTTTAACAATGAAGCCTCAGGCTCAGAGCCGCGTCATGCAATAGTAACTGGTGGGAATCAACAATCTTCTGTTTTCACTGGCTTTATTTTTTAGAGGGATCTTCTATTTATGGCAAGAGATACTACTGACTTTTGCTTTAGGTTCATAAATACACTTAGGTAAAAAAAAAAAGAGAGAGCGAGAGAGTGAAAGACTTAAAGAAAAATACTGAGTAAACCATAGTATTACACGCAACAAGAATTGTGACCACAGGGAGCAAATAACCGTTTGTTGAGAACTGCTTACCTCCTACAAGTCTGGTCCCTTGGACCATGAGCCAAGTAAAAATCAATAAATGCTATAAACAAGTTTATGTTGTTCCTGTCAGGTTTCACTGCCAAGGTGATAGACGGTCTGTGTTTGGAATGTATACACAGCTTGTGTAGAAAGGTTTGAATCAGCTTACAGCTTAAACCAACCCAAACAAGCCAAGTGGAGATTGAGTCCAGGTATGGATGCAGGCAGAGTGGATACCGTCATGCTTCAGAGAGTCCCAGATCACTATCTACACTTTGGCCCGGAACTCATGGTAAACATTCCTGGCAGCCAATGCAAAAACAATTGATGCTGTGTACAACGGTTTCTGTTTTCTTAGAAAAGAAAACATCTGCTCACTTTCAGAGACAAACTGTTCCGGAGATCGGACTCCGTGTCCTGGGGGCACAGTAACTGGGTGCCCAGTTTGTGTCTCTACTCATTATTTTGACAAAAGACACATCAGTGCTATTAACACGGTCAGTTCTTCTGAACCTTCTGCATGAGGGGTTGCAAATGGATGAGCCAAGAGCTGTACTGGGTTTGCAAAAGTTTTTGTTGTTGTTGTTGTTGTTTTGTGTGTTAGCACAGGATTTTTAAAAAGATAATTTCCTTTTGTAAATAACAACTTTATTGAGATACAATTCACATACTATATGACTCATCCATTTAAAGGATAGATTCAGAGGATTTTAGCGTATTCATGGACTTGTTCAATCATTACCAACATACACTTTATTTCTTTAAAATTTTTTTTTAATTTCTAATTTTGAGGGGAGGTAATTAGGTTTATTTGCAGATTTATTTATTTATTTAATGGCAGTACTGGGGATTGAACCCAGGACCTTGTGCATGCTAAGCACACACTCTACCACTGAGCAATACCTTCCCCCCACCATATACTTTAAAATGTTTTCATCTTCCCCCAAAAAACTGAACCCATCACCAGTCACTCCTCACTCCTTCCTCTCCCCTCCCCCCACTCCAGGCAACCTTTATTTTTTGTCTCTATAGATTGTCTGTTCTGGACAGCTCGTATAAACAGAGCTGTATATTATGCATTATATACATTTTGTGGCTGGTCTTTCACTTAGCATGTGTTCAAGGTTCATAACGTTGTACCATGTATCAGTACTTTATTTCTTTTCATTGCCAAATAATATTCCATATTATGGATATATCACTTCTTTTTTTTTAATTCATTCATCAGCTGATGGACATTTGGATTGTTTCCACTTTTTGGCTGTTTTGAATAACACTGCTATGAACAATCACGTACACGTTTTTGTGCGGACAAACGTTTTCACTGCTCTTGGGTATGTACCTAAGCGTGGATATACCAACTGGATCATACGGCAATTCACGTTTAATCTTTTGAAGGACTGCCAGACTGTTTTCCAAAATAGCTGCACTGTTTCACAACTCCACCAGCAGTGCATGAGGATTCCAGTTTCTCTACAACGTAACACTTGTTATTATCCATTTAAAAAATTACGACAGCCACCCTCGTAGGCGTGAAGTGGCATCTTACTCTGGTTTTGGTTTGCATTTCCCTTATAGCTAATGATGCTAAGCACCTTTTCACGTGCTTATGGGCCATTATATCCATTATATGCTCGATGTATCTTTTTTTGAGAAATATCTATTCAGACCATTTACTTATTATTTAACTGGGTTATTTGGCTTTTTATTATTAAGTTGTAAGAGTTATTTATATATTCTACTCACAAGTCCGTTTTCAGACACAGGGTGTGCAAAAATGTTCTCCCATTCTGTGGGCTATCTTTTCATTTTCTCTCTCTCTTTTTTTTTTTTTTTTGACATTTTAATGTAATTTAATTGAATTGCTTCCAGAATCTTTTCATTTTCCTGATGTGTCCTCTGAAGCACAAAAGGTTTTAGATTTTGTTGGTGCCTAACTTGTCTATATTTCTTTTGTTGCTTATGCTTTGGTGTCATAGCTAAGAATTCACTGCCTAATCCAAAGTCATAAAGGTTTATTCCTATGACTTACTCTTAGAGTTTCATAGTTTTAGCTCTTACATGTGGGTCTTTGATCCAGTTTGAATTAATTTTTGCATATGGTGTGAAGTGGGGATTCAATTTCATTCTTTTGCATGAGAATAACCACCTGTTTCAACACCAAGACTGTTTTTTCCCCTTTTTAATTGTCTTGGTGCCTTTAGTGGCTTTAAAATGTTTTTTTAATTTAAAGAAACCCTAAATAAATGGAGAGATGTAGTATGTTCGTGGATCAGAAGATTTAATATTAAGATGTCCATTCACCTCAAATCAAGCTCTAGAGTTAATTCAATCTCAATCAGAATCCCAGCAGACGTTTTGCAGAAATTGACAAGCTAATTCTAAACATTATCTGGAAAAGTAGAAGAACAAAGATAGAAAAAAAATCTTTTGGAAAAGAAGAACAAAGTAGAAAGACATACATATAGGATCTGATATCAATACTTACTATAAGGTACAATAATCAGAACAGTGTGCTATTCGTGTGATAACAGACATATTAATCAATGGGACAGAATAGAGTCCAGAAAGAGCCTTACAAAGGACCTCAGGTAATTCACACAGAAAGGACTGTCTTTTCAACAAAACATGCTGGAACAATAGATCTGGATATAAGAAAAAGGAATCTCAACTCCTACTTCACACTAGATACAAAAATTAACTTGAAATGAATCAGAGACCTAAGTACAAGAGCTAAAACTATAAAACATCCGGAAGAAAGTCCAGGAGAAAATCTGTGCAATCCTGAGGTGGGCAAAGATCTTTCAGATAGAACACTGAAATCAGACATCATAAAAGAAAAAAAAAAACAAAAAACCCTTATACATTGTACTTCATTAAAATGAAATCTTATGCTCTTCAAACCACACTGTGGAATCTGTGTGCAGAATGTATAAAGAATCCTTACAAGTCAATAATAAGCTAAACAACCCAATCAAAAAAAAAAAAAAAAAAAGGCAAAAGATTAAAAAAAAAAAACTACTTCGTAAAAGAAGATATATGAATAGCTCAAAAGCACGTGAAAAGATGCCAGCATTGTTAGTCATTCGGGAAATGCAAATCAAAAACCACAATGAGACACCTTTCCCACCCACGGAGGACTGACAGTATCTAGTGTTAGTGACAATGTGGAGCAATTAAAACTCCCCCATGTGACTGGTTGGAATGCAAAATACTACAGTCACTTTGGAAAACAGTTTGACAGTTTCTCATAAAGTTAAATGGACACTTATGTGACCTGGCAGCTCCACTTTTATTTATCCAGAAGAACTGAAAACATACGTTCACACAAAGACTTGCACATACATATTTACAGCAGCCTTATTCATTAGTAATCCCAAACTGGAAACAATCCAAGTGGCCACCAGCAGGTGGGTAAATAAACAAATTGTAGTATATCTATATAATGGAATCCTCTTCAGCAATAAAATGAACAACTATTGATACGTGCAACAACATGAATGGATATAAAGAAGCCATTATGTGGAGTGAAAGAAGCTAGACATGAAAACATACATACTATGTGTATACTACGTGTTTCCCTTTATATGAAGCCCTGGAAAAGATGTATCTATAGGGACAAAAAGCAGATCAGTGGTTCCCTGGGATCGGTGTGAATAGGATTGATTAGAAAGACACATAAGGGAAACTTTTGGAGGTGATCTTGAGTGAGATGGTGTTAACTGGATGCATACATTTGTAAAAACTCATTAAATGCTATACTTGACATGGAGGCATTTTAGTGTACAAAAATTACATCTAAATAAAGTTTTAACAAAGCACTTAATTAAATCCAGTGCCATCTCAAAATTATGCAAGTTCACATTTTAAAAAAAAATCTTGATTTTTTTCAACTTTTGAAAAATCAGAAAGGTCTGATGATTGTTCCCACATGGCAGCATTCTCCTGGAACTGACTAGCAACTGTCCCTCTAAGATGGAGCCTGTGTGCCCTGGTTCACCCCGATTCTCCCCATTCCTTATCTTCTTAGCCCACTTCACTCATTTTTGAACTCCCTGCTTTGGGGTATGTGGACATCTGACTTTGTGATTCCTGTAAATTGCAGGTCAGATGCTTTCATTAAAATCCCCTGTACTTATTTTTGCAGCAAAACTTCAATTATCCAAGGTTATCAGGGAATAAGGGTTCTGGGAAGCTGGATTTTTATAGGTAATTGAAGGTTAACCTGAAAATGGATTGACTCTGGTTATTGAAAAATCTTTCATGTTTCTGCCCCTGCTAGGGCCGCCCCAGAACATGACTGACTCTTTGTTCTTGAGCACCTGGCCAGGTCAGAGCCATCGATGCGGCTCGCTATTCCAGGCTGGAGACGGTGGGGGCAGAGTTTTGCAGTCGGCACATCAGAATCTCTTCAGGGGCCAGGACATACCCTGGACACCATTTCTATTTACAAATGCAAATATGTGCATTCCGAACACCCAGATTTTGGACTCTAAATACCATTCCTGATGAAAAGGAACCAGGGCGTCTTAGAGAAACGGCTGATACCAGTTTTGGTGCCGGAAATTTACAAGATGAGGCTGGGATGTCTCACCCTATCAGAAAGCAAAAGAAGGTATCAAAGATGCCTGGAGTCGGTCCTTCCTTGAAGGGATGCTCACTGGCAGAGACGGGACAATTTGAGCATCTGTCTTTAAAAAGCATGCAATTAATTGAAACATATTAAATGCATAAAAAATCCATGAGTTCATAGTAATACTGAAAAAAGAGGGGAGTAAGTAGAATATTAATGTTAATAATAAGTAAGTATCATTAATAAATGGGTCCCATTCAGGTTGTTGTACCTGAATTTTGGGCATTAGCAGCTATTATGCTCAATAAACTTATTAATTTATTGCAAGGAACTATAAATTTTGAAATCCAGCCTGTTTCTGTATGGCCCCCAGGCTCAGAATGGTTTTTATGCTTTTAAAGAGTTATTAAAAAAAGAATATGAGAAGTTTGTGGCCCACAAAGCTTAAACTATTAACTCTCCGGTCCTCCTCAGATTTACTGTGTCTTACATGTTTGCACTGAATAAAAAGAAATCCTTAAAAATGGGTTTTCATATAAGTATTTGTACATTTGATTTGTTATTTGCCCCCCCAAATACCTGCTAATTCAGTGCTTCCCAAATATCAATCATTGGCATACCACCTTCACAATTTTTGCCAAATCTCTATAGCACTGGTATGTTTTATTCACTTAATATATCGTATCACCTCAACTTACTCTCTTTGCTTACAAAATTCAACCTCATCCTAAGCAATGTTATGCCTGTGAATAAATTTGATGTGCTATGCCATTTTTTCTTAGTACATACTAAGATAATTTCACAGTTTAAAAAAGGGTTCCTCTTAAAAGAGGAAATTAAAATAATCATCCGGATGACCCTTGAGGAAATGCTCTGTTCATTGTTTTCCACCCAGTTGAAGGACAGGATCTCTATCAAGTGTTTCCTCCTGGGTCCTCATGTCAGCCCTTCAAGTATGTTGAGTATTTCAGCCATAATTATGCCCATTTCACAGAGACGGTAACACAGAGGGACTCACTCATGGTCACAGTGAGTCAGGCAAATCTGGAAATAGAAACCAGGTCACCTGGCTTCCAGCCACCTCTCACTGACACGCTTGATGGAAAAACCTGACCTCTTGCTCCCGCTTTGGTGGGTGGTGGGGAAATCTGCAGTGTGGCAACGGCCATCACCTCCTTTGCCCAAGGCTGCAGCTCCTAGAGCTCTAGCCAAATGCAGAGGGACTGATAAAAGTAAGAAGAAAAGTGGCTCCCAGGGCGGCAGGGGGAGGGGCAAAACAGGGGAAGGGGCTTAAAAGGTACAAACTACTAGGTATAAAAAAGATAAAATACAGAATGTAATGTACAGCCAATATTTTATAATAGCTTTATATGGAGTTTAAGCCATAAAAATACTGAATTACTATGTTGTACACCTGAACCTAATTTAATAATGTAATTAACTATTCTTCAATTAAAAAAAAAAGTGGCTTGCTCCAGCCCTCCAGGAGAGGAGACAAAATGGTCTTCTTTGAGCTGATCAGAGATGGAGAATGCTGCCACAAAGTGAGAGAAAAGAAAGGGCAGAACCATATACAGAGCTGGTGTGCATTTGTGTAAAAAAAAAAAAAGAAAAGGAAACAGAAGCATAGAGACATTTCGTTGTGTGTGGGTAGCCTATCTCCAAGGGGCTGCACAAGACATCTGGGGGCATCCCGGGGAAGGAGATGCGTGAAAATAAGTTACTTCCTTTGCGTCTTTTGTATTTTGGACCGTATCAATGGTTAATCTACTCATTTATTCAGTCAGGAAATACTTATTAGGCACCTGCTGTATACTCAGCACTGTTCTAGGCGTTTGAGCATCCATCAGTAAACAAACAGTAAAGAAATCCCTGACTTTGTGTAGCCTACCTGATCCCAGGAGACAGAAAAATATATATTTAAAACTCCATTTATAAATTTATGCTGATTTGAGTTAAGTTAAAAAAAAATTCTGAATAGCAGCCATCAGATTCACAAAGATTAAAATGTTTTGTAATACCAACTATTGGCCGAACACACCTTTACATGCTGGGGGGTTTAGGTTGGTGCAGTCACTGGAGAGTAACGTGGCAGTCTCTGTTGCATTTAAAATGTGACAGCCACGACCCAACAGTTAGTTCCACGTCTTGCGCACGTGTCCATACGTGCTTGCTTGCACGCATGTGTGCATAGGAAGGCTGGCGATTGCAACACCGTAAATACCCTCAAAACTGGAAACAACCTCACCGGCCAGAACGAAAAGGCTGCTGGGGAGGGGTGGGGGTGGATGGGGTGCAAACTGCTCACCCCAAGCACTATGGGAGCAGAGCAAGGAAGAACAGGCTTAGTGTGGAATCTGGCTGCAGAAAAAGGCTGGACTGGAGCCGTCCCGACAGGTGTGCCTGGAGTGAGTGCTT
This sequence comes from Camelus dromedarius, assembly GCF_036321535.1. Taxonomy (NCBI): domain Eukaryota; kingdom Metazoa; phylum Chordata; class Mammalia; order Artiodactyla; family Camelidae; genus Camelus; species Camelus dromedarius. The sequence goes on along the minus strand of NC_087459.1, from coordinate 17,883,799 downwards.
CAGGTGAGCCAAGGGGCTGATGCTCTTGGCCTCTGGGTGGCGGGGCTGGGCTCGAGCACCCACCTCCCCACCGCCATTGGGCACAAGCCGCCTTGCCCTTTTACCTCGAAGCTTGATACACACATGCTCATTCTCTATCCTCTGTGATGTGAGAGATTGGAAGGCACTGGTTTAGAAGCGCTATCATGTTCATTCCAGCCCTGAAATGCTAAGAATTTACGGCACTGTCAGGCTGAGGTCATGTCTGAGTTCTCTGTGGTTGGGGTTATGGGTGGGTTACTTTGCTCTCTCTCTCTGGGGTCAAGGCAGTGACCACACTCCCTCGATCTACAGAGATGTCCTTTGGGGTCACTGCCCCACATTTTGGGGTGGTGTCTGGGGTGCTGGGAAAGGAAGGGGGCCCATTAGGCACTGAACATGGCCCGGAAGGAACGAGAACAGAGTGGTGACCCTGACAGAGCCAACGTGGGGGTCACAGCCTGTGGGGCACAGACTGCCGTCATCACCACCCGAGCACCACGCCAGGCTCCATCCTGCCTACCTGCCAGCTTGAAGTGGCTCTGCTGTGCCAGTCTGGCTGGTCCTGGGATGAAAGATGAGTAATCATGTCAGATAAGTGCTCAGAGCTGCTGAAGAACACTGGCCACACCTTGCAGGGAGCACGACCAGGGTCCTTGGAAAACACGGTCTTGTGAACAGATGTGGAGCCATAACTGAGGTATTTCCTCCCTCGAGCCAGCTCCATGGAGGCCTGGAGCACAGGAGATCTCATTGCTCAGAACTCAGCACACCATGCAACCTCACCCCCCAGGGACCACTTGAAAAGCAGGTGGCAGGATTCAAAAGAGAGGCATTTGGGAGGAAACGCTTTGTCAACGCCTCATGGCCAACTGATGCTCTTGGTGGTAACGAGGAGTCTGTGGCCCCAAGAGTGGCTACTTTCACCTACTTTTCCCTCCAACCAGCTGGGGACCGAGAGCGATTATACAGGTTGGGTGGGTCTCTTCAAGTTGGAGGAGTGCAGGAAAGAAGCTGAAATCCAGACCATGCTCTGTATGCCCAGTCGTGGACCCCCAGGGGCTGTGTCCACACAGAGGGGCTCCTTTTTCTCATTTGAAAGCAGGCGTCTTATGGGGGTGGTCCTGCCTAGCATCAGCTTCTGGTCGGAGCCATATTCACCAACATCTGGCTGAGCTGGGCCATATTTTCCAAAGAAGAGTCTCCTATGCCTTGGCTGGAATGTGGGGTGAATTTCCCCCAATACAGGAAAAAATCCAACAAAGACAGAGTTTTCAAGAAAGGCTTACCCACAACTCCCTGGGCAGGGGAGCAGCTCAGGACTTACGTGCTAGAGCCGAGCTCTGGGTTTGAATCCAGGTGTGCTGTGCACACTTAGGGAAGCTACATGGTCTCTCTGTGCCTCCATTGCCTCATCTGAATACTGGGGACAATATTACACCTACCTCTGAGGGTGCTTAGAACAATGCCTGGTTTACAACAACATACGCGCATCAGCTCTTACTAGCTTTTTTTTGAGGGCCTATGCAACTGGCGGAATAAGATTGTTTTCCAAATACAAAAAGAAAACTGCAGTGTTTAAAATGAACGAAACAGAAAAATGTCTGCACACAGATGCCAAGCAGACAAATGCCTCTCAACTCTTAGGTGGTGAAGTGCAAAGGACAAGGAAATTCTCTCTCTTTTTTTTTTTTTTTTTTTGATGCTGAAAGAAATAAAGATCACAAAAGGATGAAGAACCTCAGTCTGCACTTTTCCTTAAGCTTTGGTACACCCTGAGGGCACAGACCCGGGGACAGCTTCCTGGTGACGCTCCACCACCCACTTCTTAAGAGTCACATTTACCAGCTCCTGCCAAGAGCTTAGAGTCAAAAGCCTGGCACCATTTTACTTTTTTTTAAAGACCCACACATACAACATAGGAGCATCAATAATAGTACAAGGAGATCCCTTGTACCCCTTCAGATGCCAACCTGATAATCCAACGTGTAAAGAAAATCTCAAATACACAGATCTGTTGAAAAATCCCACTGCAAAAATAAACACTCAAGTCAGGATGGTGAAACCAGAGCCCACAGTTCAGAGGCATTTACCACAATCTTGCAGGACAGGACTTCCATGTTTAAAAGTGGCCGGACCAGACCAGCTTCCAGGTTTCAGGAACTCAAGTGATGCGTTATTGCTGCCTGCTTATTTTGAGCACCTTCTGGGTTCTAGATCCAACTAACACTGGAAGGATGAAGAAGCTCCAAGAAGCTGCCTCTGAAGACAGAGGCCTCTTGCGGCAAAAGTGGGTCAAGGATTGGAGCTGAAGATGCTGGCTGTCTTTCTGTTCTCAGGGACTAACTGTTCCGATGAATGAAAGCCAATCTGAGTGCCCCCTTCATGATCTGGGCTGCACCTGGGTACCATTTATACTCTCATCAACTTAATATCTTTCTTTACATTGGCTCACTCTTCTTTTCACTTAAATACCTATGTTAGCTTTGTCCTAAGCAAGAATGTTCCTCAAATCACAGGTTTGTTGTTACTAATTATATATGTTTCGATTACACCTCAACATAAATAATTACTGGTGAGATGAAAGACATTTGTCTGCACATCACCTAAAAACCATCTACACACACCACACTACAAAGGGAGACAGATTCAGCAAAGATCATCCCTTGTCTCATAAACGCACCAGATAAGATAAAATGCCTTGCTACTTGGACCTCAAAGACAACCCGCTGTCCTGACCCCACGGCCCCCAGCTGCTGTAGACATTAGGGTTCTTACAAAACCTGTTCTGTAGGTTTCTCCGCTCCTGGGTCTGGGATTATATCAGCCTCCATCCCAGGAGTAGCGTGACAGGTGTCCTGTCTCCCCAGCCAGATCCCGAACTCCAAAGCATCAGATGTGGCCACAGCTGCCATAAAATCACTTTCTTTTTGTGTGGTCTTTAAGGAGAAACATGCGTGCACCTGGCCTTTGCACTGCATGTTAAACCCTGCAGGATCTGTCGTCGTTACGAGGCCAGAGTGCTCCTGGTTGGGCATTTCCCTGTCCACCTAGTAACCAAGTACCACAGGTGGGTTTAAAAGTGACCACACCTTGTAGCGATTAAACACTCACTGCCTGGCTTCTCTGCCCATGGCAAGAAAATATAAATGCACCACAGGAGCAGAAGGATGGGACAAACTATGAGCACAGGCACACAATGGAAGATAGGGAAGGATGATTAATTATTTTTCTTTGAAGAAAAACTATGGATTTCCAGGTATCTATGTGGATAGGAAAAAAAAAATGTGGATAGGATTAACCAAAATGTCTATAGTGATTATATTTGGGTGGAAGGGTCTTGGGTTGTTTAAAAATATATATATTTTAGTTTATCCATGTTTTGGAACTTTCCTACAATGAACATATACTGCTTGTATTATAAAAAATAGTAAATAGAAATACAATTTTTTACAACAACACAGAAAAAAGCTTATGCTAGACTGTTACTAGAGAAAAACGACTACATGGAAAAACCGACTGTCAGAAAAAACAGTTGTTAGGGCAGTGGGAATTATAAAATTTACTTATTTATTTTGGCAGAGGGTGGTAATTAGGTTTATTTATTTATTTATTTTAGAGAAGGTACTGGGGATTGAACCCAGGACCTTGTGCATGTTAAGCATGTGCTCTACCACCTGAGCTATACCCTCCCCTCCTAGGATTTTTCTTTTTTTTTTTTAATTTAGGCTTTCTAGAACTTCTTAGATGCAACTCTGGGGGAAGCCGCAGCGGGGATGCTGGATTGGTTGGATTTAAGTGTCTACTATTCGGCAGAATGGGGGTCTGTCAGAGACGTTCAGATTAGATGTATACTTCAGCTTCTGTTCTAATCTTTGGAACTGTTTTCCAAATTTTTCTGTTACTTTGATAGTTTTTTTTAAAAAAAATTAAAAAAAAAAAACAAACAGACAAAACGGAGGGGTATTCAATCAACTAGGAAAACCTGTCTGGGGTCTCCAGCAGCCTGGTAATTCTTTCCACAATTTATGCAGAAGGATCTTTTTTTTCCCCTTTTGGGGACGGGGTGAGCCAAAGATGGATTTCAGAAGAGGTGGTGGCATCAGAACTTGTATTTCCTGGATGACTCCTGTCTTCCAAACCCTTGTTGACAGAGTCTTAATGCTGTGTTTGCTTCCTCATTGCCGAGGACTCGGCTACACCAGGCTTTATTCTGTACGATCACAGCTACATGGGAATACACCTCGCCCACCAGGCCCGGTGCCAGGAGCAGTGTCATCGCGTCCTGATGGATGGATGACTTGGGGGTGCCAATGGCGAGCACACAAGCCCTGCCCCTACCCAGCCATGCAGGTGGCCGCTTGCCCAGGGTGGGTGGTGTGTGTTGACAGCTGGCAGGGAAGAATGTGGTCAGTTTCATTCGCTCCCTACCTCTCCGCCTGCCAAGGCTGGAGGTAACTTGCAGTGGAGACTATCTGCTGAGCCTTGGAAGATACCAGGGGCGTGAAGGGTAGAGATGGAGAAGGGAGGTGGTTACTGCCCTCAGAAGAAAATGCACTGTCTCAGACTAGAGACAGAAAAATAAGGTCAACTTGGTCATATTTTGAGGCTCACAAAGTAGGTCCAGCTCCCCAGCCTTTCTGATTCTTATTGGGAAACATGAATTATTCTAATATCGTTAAAAATGTGAGCTTTGGAGTCAGACAGACTTGGGTGGAGAGACTTGGACCCACCCCATCACCTCTCTGAGCCTCATTGTTTTATCTGTCAACGGGGCCAGCAAGTGTACTTCCCGGCCTGGGCTTTTAAATTTTTTTTTCCTTTTTAAATTTTTTTCAGTGAGGATTAAAATGAGACAATGCATATAAAGCGCTTGGCATAGAGTTGAACAAATGTTGGCTGTTATTAGGAAAGAAAGGTGGAAGCATGTAGGTGGCCACTGAGTTCACAGACTTCCTTGCAAGGCTGCTTGGGAAAGGACAGGTGCTGGAAGGGGAGTTTCCCAGCTTGATAAAAGAATAATTCGCTTTTTGGACTGTACTTCCCGGAGGCTCAGCTGTCACCGTGTCCCATTCCCAGGAGAAAATTTCAATGGCTCCCGGTGTCTGCAGAATCCAGGCCTCAACCGTACGGCCCCAACCTACATGTCTCTTTCTCTTCCCCTCATTTCCCTTCAAAATGGGTTGGTGGTTAAGAACCTGGGTTCAAATCCCAGCTCTGTCACTTCCTCGCTGTGTGACTGCGTGCAACTGACCTGTCCTCTCTGCACCCTGGTTTTCCCATCTGTAAAACAAGGAAAAGTCCCGACTTCATTGGGCCAGTGTGAAGATTAGGCTGTGTATGTGAAGGACCTGGCACCGTGTCGGGTGCATAGAGAGGGAGCGGTGTCTGTGGGCAACTTCCCTTGGGCTTCTCTCCTATCATGTCCGGTGGCCCATTCCCTGGAGTCCATGGATGCTCTGGAAATTCCCCCCAGCTCGCTTTGACTCCTGCTGTTTCTCTCCTGCAGTGCCCTTCCCCCAGGCCCAGCTCCAGGGGACGTCATCTTCCAGAATGGGAGGTGTCTTCCCTCGTCCTTGGCCCCAGAGTATCTTCTGTGGACCAGCCGCTCCTGTTTGATTGGCTCCCATCTGCCTGGTCTCATGGCTACTTAATCCCTTTCTAATCTATCCTACTGGGTGAGGAGGGCCCTGGACAGATCACCGATGCTCAAGCTTGGAACTTTGCACCAGACAGTTGCTCAATAAATATGTCTGGACTTCAGAGCTGGGGGGCAAGGCTGACATTCAGTTGCCATGCCCTGGTATAGCTGCAAGAGTTCTTTATGGCTGGAAATCTTCCTAATTGGAAGATGCCTTTCACCCCAACATTCCAGCGATCACCGTTGCTTATGTGTGTAGGGGTGAACTGGCGGGGGAAAGCACCTGCCACTCTGAGCTGTGTTATGGGTTAAAGCACATGGCCCCCAAGTTCATGTGTTGAAGCTGTAACACTAGTGCCTCGGGATGTGACTGTATTTGGAGATAGGGTCTTTGAAGAGGTGATTCAAATAAAGCCCATGGGGTAGGCCTAACCCGATCTGAGTGGTGTCCTTGTAACAAGAGGGCATTTGGACACCCAAAGAGACACCGGGGTTGCGTGAACGCAGAGCAAAGGCCACATGAGGACACGGTGAGATGGCAGTTGTCTGCAAGGCAAGGAGAGAGAGTCCTGAGAAATCCGCTTTCCCGACACTTTGATCTGGGATTTTCAGCCTCCAAAACTGAGCGAAAATAAGTTTGTGTTGTTTAAGGTGCCCGGTCTGTGGTAGGTATTCTAGCTGCCCCAGTGGACTGACAACAGCTGGAGAGAGAGAAGGGACCCGCAGGCACGAGGGTGCATAGGGCTGATGAGAGAGGAGGCTGGAGGACTCCCTCCAGCACTGGGATGACGGAATCACTAAGTCCATCCCCCACCCACAAGGAGGAGTGATTCAGGCACAGGGGTGAATCTGTTCTTTTCCCCTCAGCCAAGGGATGCCATAACCTTCCATGGAAACACACTCCTGTGTCTAACCACCTGCCTTGCAAGCCCGTCCTCATTACAAGGCTAAAGGCAGTAAGTGGCACCTTAAAACTTTTTTTTCTTTTTTAACTTAGGCAGAGACAAAGAGCTAGTGTCCAGGCTTTTGGTAAAAAGACCTTGCAATTTTCCCACAACAGTCCAGCAATCAGTGGCTTCCTGTCATACTGAGAATAAAAGTCGAATTCCATACCAAGGCCTGGAGAGCCAGTGAGGCGCTTGCCACCTCCAGACTCACCTCCTACCCCTCTCCCCCTTCCTCCCTTCAGCTCTGCCAATGGGCCAAGATCATGCCACCTCAGGTCCTTTGCACCTGCTGTTCCCACTGAATGCCCCATCCCTGGCAGCTTCCCAGCCCTCCTGGCCAAGCACGGGGATCACTCAGTGAGCTCTTCAAACATACACACGCCAGGGCCTCTCTCACAGCAGCTCTGAGTCCCCAGGTCGAGGGATCTGTATATTTTAAGTCCTGCACAGTCTGATGCACAGACCATCTCCCTAGATCGTCAAAGAGTTGCTTCTTCTTTGACGCCTCAGCTCAAATGCCACCTCTGAGAGGGGCTAACCCTGACCCCTCATCCCCCGCAGAGCACTCTAGCCCACAGCCCCATTTATTCTCTCAGGAAAACCCCACACCGTCAGCAACTATCTCATCTCTTCATTTCCTGTGTGTTTGAATCTCCCTGTGGGTGTGCACTGGCCTCTCTCCCCAGCTCTACCCCAGAAGTAGAGCTTCTCTGTCCAACGCAGGAGCCACAAGCCACACGTGGCGACTCTTGAGCCCAGGAAACGCCATGGAGCTGAGATACGCTTTCCATGTAAAATGCTATCCGGGTTTCAAAGAAATCATACGAAAGAGACATGAAATATTAGTACTTTGCAAGATGAAAACAGCTCTGGAGATGGCATCATCTCATTCAGTTCTTGAGTCAGTCCTGTAAGGAACCACACCCCCACGGGACAGCCCAAGGTCACCCAGCCAGTGATGGGAGAGCTGCAGTCTGCAAAGGGCTGGCCTGGCCTCCCCAGTACACCTGTGCACCCCAGGACCAGGCCCTGAGTGCCATTCTGTCATGCACAACTCAAAGGCCCTCCCTGGGACAGACAGCGGGCAGGGGCTTCTGGCTGCTGGAGCCAGCAGCCAGTCCCTGCCCTCATGGTCCAGGAAGAGGATCAACCCGTTTGTAATCTCTTATCTCCTCCAGCGCACCCATCCGGATCCGGCTGTGGCTCTCTCAATTTCAAGGACTCTGGGGAGCCGGTCCTGGCCCGGGTGGTCATTCTTGTTCAAAGCAGTTGTGGTGGCTGGTGCTGGGCCCAGCCTGACCTGCCAGAGGGCCCCGCCCCTGTCCCCGAAGCTACAGCAGCTGTGGCCTCTCCCCTCCCCGCCCTGTGGCTTCAGGCCTGGAGCTGCTGGCCCTGGGCCCACCTAAGACCCCATCTTCAGGGTTCAAATCTGCTCAAGCAGGGCCCCCAGTGGTATTAGATAGAGACTTTTTGGAGGGGGCCTTTGTTGTAAGATGCACAGATCAGAACCCTTTGGAATGGGGCAGGTTTGCAGTGCACAGACAGAAAATTCTCCTGTCTCCAGGCTCCAATTATGTCTTTAAATCGTTGGTTTGAACTTGAGGAAACTGCTTGGGTCTGGTCAGAGATAGTGATTGAAGAAGCCGATAAAGACCTGATTTCCTCAGCGACAGTTGGATGTCAAGGAGTTTGACCTCAAAGGGAATAAAGATCCCACCACCTGGGGGACCGTGGAGCCCCCACCCCAGGTGCCAGCCAGTGGGCCAAACTGTGCACAGCCTAGAGCAATGGTTCTCAAAGTCTGGCCCCAGGCCAGCTGCTGGAGCATCACCCAGGAACATGTTACAGAGGCAGATCCTCAGGCCCCACCCCAGGACCTCCTGTATCAGAAACTCTGGGTTTGAACAAGCAATCTGGGTTTTCATAGACCCCTGCAGGACGTTCCAGGCCACACTGAAGTTTGAGAACCAAGGCCTGCAGTCTACAGCCTTCTTCAAGTACCAGCATCGTCTAGAAGCTTCTTAGAGATACAATATTCGGGCTCCACTTACTTACTGAATCAGAATCTGCACTTACCAAGATGCCAGCAACTTGTGTATATGTTAACATACAGGACACGCTGGCCTAGAGATCCTTGCAAGAGTCTCAAACTCAAATGCTTCTAGGCACCAAGCAGGTGATGTTAAAAAAAAAAAAAAAGTGAAGCCAGGTCAGATGCAGCTGATTCCTGCCACTTGGAAATGTTGACTCCAGGATGGCCAGATCTTCCAGTGTTTCAAGAGAATCTGGAAACCCAGAGTAAAAATTACTTCGGGTTTCGTACATAGCAGAGGAGCTCCCTCACTGCGATCTATTGAAAGTCAGCCCTTGACACAAGGATTTGTGAAAAAATTTTTTAAATAAAAATTTAAAAAATAGTGGAATCTAAAAAAACATAAATATAAAACAGAAACAGACTCATAGACATAGAATACAAACTTGTTGTTGCCGAGGGTGGGGGCGGGAAGGGATAGACTAGGAGTTCAAAATCTGTAGATACTGACAGGCATATGCAGAATAGATAAACAAGATTATACTGTATAGCACAGGGAAATATATACAAGATCTTGTGGTAGCTCACAGTGAAAAAAAATGTGACAATGAATATGTGTATGTTCATATATAACTGAAAAATTGTGCTCTACACTGGAATTTGACACAACATTGTAAAATGACTATAACTCAAAATAAAAAAAAATATATATATATACACACATATATACAAACATAAAAAAGTTTTTAAAATAAAGAAATAGAAAAATGACTGTGTGGTCACACGAAGTCGATCCTATGGGAACCAGCATACAGGCCCAAAGGCGCCGCATCTCTGGGCAAGCTTTCTGAGCTTGGGACAGCCCTCCCAGGCATGGCTAGAGGCACCCAGTGGGGACTCAAGAAGGGCTGGGAGAGAAGTTCCCAAATCTGGCTGCAGAATGGAATCACCTGCAGACCTTTAAAATACTGGTCCCTGGCTCCCGCCCCACTCCCCGACGGTCTGATTTACTTGGTCTGGCGTGTCCCCAGGTAATTCCAACGGGCAGCAGAGTCTGGGAACCACAGGCTGGCTGGAGCAGGGATCGGCAGACGTTCTCAGTAGAGGGCCAGACAGTGATAGTTCAGCCTTTTCGGGTCATAGGATCTCTGTCGCAGCTACTCAACGCCGCCACCATAGTGTGAAAGCAGCTAGTCATGCTTTATGACCAAGCATGCCTGTGTTTCAATAATACTGTAATTATAAGCACTGAATTTTGAACTTTGTGAAATTTGTACGTGTCACAGAACCTTCTTTTTCTCTTGAATTTTTTTTTCAACTACACCAAAACCATTCTTAGCTCATGGGTTGCACAAAAACAGGTGGTGGGTCGTAACTGGCCTTCGGGCCTTAGTTTGCTAACCCCTGGGTTGGAGGAATGAATTGAGGGCCTGGACTGCAGGCTCTCTCCTTCCCGGTATTTACCCACACAATCTCCACAATCTCTCCTACACAGTCTCCGAAAAGCAGCACTTGATTATGAAAAGGTTATGTTGACAAGGCCAATCAAGTATTGACTTGGTCTGGCTCTGGGCCAAAGACTTCAGATTAAGCCCTGAATCCTTCACCACCCTGGCAGGATTTCAGGGAGCTGCCTTCCAGTGGGCAACTCTGAACCCCACCTCCCTGGCTGGCGATGCTGTTGACCTTTAACGGGTACTGGCCATTTAACTGTGGGGTGCACAGTGTTCTTGGAGCTTTACCTGCATCCTCTCTTTCCTTCTCACTCCCCAAGTGAGGGAGGCCTCGAATATACCCATGTATATTATTATATACCCATTTTTTAGATGAGGAAACCAAGGCACAGAGAGGTCAGGTGATTTTCTTAAAGTCACAGAGTGAAAGGAGTAGAAGAGACCTGACTCCAGAGGATCCTCTCATAACCACTTTGCTATATTGCCTCTCAACAATCCATCACCATCACCAATCAATACAATGTCCAGACACAACCTTCTCCAGGACAGTCTTGGGTAGCAAACCTGGGCTCTCTGCATCCTGATTGGCATCCAGACACCACTCAACCTTCTCCACCTTGAGCTGCAGCCAGGTTTGAGGCACCCAAGATGGATTCTGTACCCACTCCGGGAAGAAGGAGGCTAGCAGAGCAGCCCCGTATGACTGTGCAGGTTGTGCACTGCACAACTCTAGGGGGCATTGTTCACGATGTATTCTGTGCGAATGACACCCCTGGGCTTGTTGAGCTGGAGGCTGGAGGCGAGATGCTCAGCGTTGCCTGGCATAGGATTGGCCATGGGTGCCCACCATTATTGCTGTTCAGAAACAATTTAACACAAAGGGAGGAGAGCCTAGAAGGCAATGCCACCATGGATGGTGGGGGTCTGGGCTCAGGAGCAGGGAGCAGCTGGCTCTTCCTGGGACCTTCTCCGCCCAGCTTGGAAAAGGATCCTGATCCTCGATCTCTCTCGGACTGGATGGACTGCAGCTCGAGCTTTGACCCCTCAACCCTGCTCCAGGTGAAAGCACTTCTCTCCCTCCACACCCTGCCTCCTTGGAAGGAAAGAAGGGCCCTTGAGTGTTCTCTCCAGTCCTGCCCTCAAGCTGCCCTGTGCTAGCCCTCCAGCACCTGTTCTCACGCTGGGCAACACCTGCCCCTTGCCATCCAGGGTTGCTAGGAACTCCCAGCCAAATGCCCCAACCTCCCCCCTGTAACTACTGCTGCCCTTGCCAGACTGTTTTCTGGTGTTTCGTTTTGCTGTTATGACTTGAGTCAGGCCCTGTACCAGCACTGTACATGTACCAGTTTGTGTGACCCTCATCACAACCCTATGAGGCGGGAATTATGATTATCCCCATTTTACAGATGAGGACTTGGAGGTTCAGAGAGGTTAGGCCACTTGCCCAAAGTCACGCAGACAGAAGGGATCAGAGCCAGGAATCAGATTTGCATCTTTCAGACTTTAGAGCCCAACTCATCTTTCTAGGGGATTAATGTGTCATGTCCTCTAGGTCTGTTTCCCTGTCTGCGGGTTGGGCCTTGAGTCTGGGGAGACATGTAGGTAACTATGATGTTGCTGCTGGTGGTGATGGTGAAGGAGATGATGGTAATGATGGGGATGATGGTGGTGATGATGATGATGATGGGGAGTGATGATGGTGGTGATGATGGTGGTGATGATGATGGGGAGTGATGACGATGGTGGTGATGACCATGATGTACCTACTGGACAGGGTTATTGTGCAGACTAAATGAGGCAACACAGGTGAAACATTGTTCATGTGCATCCTCTATGGTTAGCGCTCTATAGGTATTGAGTCAGGGGGGGTCCCTGTGCCCTAGACCTCCAGAGAGTGTACCACTGCTTTGCAGTTTATTAAACAAACACCCTCCTCTTCAAACACTGGGTCAAAGGCATGAATCAGAGACAAGAGAAGGAAAAAAGGGTGACATTTTCCTCTGTTGGCCGCTCTTGTTTCCTGCTAAGTCTCCATTTCCTGCCAACCTCTGAAATGCAGCTTGGCTTTTCTGGGCCATGGGCCCAGGCTTTGGAATCAAGTCCCTGGGAAGGAAGCCTGGCCTCGGTGGGCTTCCTAAGCCCCTGGGAGGGCAATCTCCCAGGCCTCCAGGAAGATTTGGAGGCTGAGAATCTGGTGCCCAATCAGGGACTGCTGCCCTAAGAATCACAGCCACCTGCAAGCTGGGCGCTGGCCTGCCCTCTGGGTCAGGGAGATTAGGATTTCCTCCACCTGCACAGTGACCCAGGGTCGTTCCTCGAGGAGGGAACAGTTGAAACCTTATACTTGGCTGCTGGTAAAGCAAGGGCTTCAAGAGCCATTGTCACAGAGTAAAAATTTCCATTCCTCCTTCACACTCACCTCTCAGATGACATTTGGAAGCTGAGGAGAGGCGGGGGTGGGGGCAGTGAGCTCTGTGGTCAGACTGCTTGAGGTTGAATCCTAGCCCCACCATTTGCTAGCTCCGTGTGACCTTGGGTAAGTTACTTAACCTCTCTGAGCCTGTTTTCTTATCTGCAAAATGCAGACAGTTACATCACCTGTTTCACTGGACTGCTGGAAATATACAGTGAGATTGTGCAGCAAGAAAGCTTGGTTGCTCCAAGCATCAAGTGAGGCAAAGTGTCTGTACTTTTACGGTAGCTGAACGAATTCCATGAAATAACGTATGTGCCCGGCATGCAGTGTACACTGAAAAATGCTGCCTATTTTGTAATTACTACTGTAGAGGAGAAAGCCAAATGGACCCCATCAACATTTATCTGACAAACGACATCTTGTGTTGGGAGAAACTGAAGTCGGTTCATCACTGTGCACAAGGCAAGCAAAACGACATGGTTCCCAGACGGGCCACACCTCCTGGAGTGAGTGAGAGGCTTTTTGGAGCTGTCTGACGGCAGGGAGGGGTTGCAGGGTGGGTTTTTAGTCAACTAGATCCTAAGATCCAACAGGAACACAGCCCCACCTAACTTAGGCCCAGCCATTGGTGGGCCACTGGGGGAGCTCAGGAGGGGGAGTGAGGATGCAGAGGGGGTCAAGGGGTGAGGTGGGGGCGGGCCAAGGAGTCTCCTGGGGGCTGGGAGACATGGCTTGTTCACCGCTGTATCTCCAGTGCCTAGCCCACTGCTGGCACTCATCCATCCACCTATCCATCCATCTACCCATCTGTCATTCATTCACTCAACCAATATTCACTGAGCGTCTAAGGGGAGCTGGGGCTGCAGCAGTGACGCAGTGAACAGAACAGACAAAATCTGACCCTCTAGAAGTTTAAAGCCCGCAGGAAACACTCCCCAAATATTCCCCAAAGCTGGGAAATGTGTCTGACCACCGCTTCTCCCGCCTTGCTCCTCCAGGTTCTGCCATCTGGGGTCGGGGCAGATCTGCCCAATGGGTGGGTCGTCCCATGACCAGGCTGCCACCCACTGTCAGCTGGTGGCAGGAGGGTCAGGGAGGGGTGAGGACCAGACGGCTCCTGCTCCAACAGCCAGCAAGTTGCAACCAACCAGTCCACCCTCCTCCTCTTGACTGTCACCCCTCCCTCGACACACACACCCAGACTGATTCCGATCTTTCAACTTTCCCTGAATTCTACAGGTGTTTCAGTGTGTTCAGCCCAGGACTCTCCTCCCACTGCCCCACCCTCATCCCTTCTTGAAGCAGCATATCTGGAGTAAATCAGAGCAGTCAGAAGGGTGGGTGGGGCTGGTGAATGGGAGAGGGGTGTCGATTACCTGCCGGCCACAGGGCTCAGGGGCTTGCTCACTTAACGCTCCTGCAGGAGGTACCATTGTCCCCTAATCCACAGGCCAGGGCTGGGGCTTAGAGGTTAACCTAAGCGCAAGGTCACAAAGAGCTGAGCTCCAGCGCCAGCCTGTCTGACCCCCAAACTCTTAACCGTTCATAAACGGAGTGTCCAAAGAAGAGAATTAAGGAGTCTAGCAGGTGTTAACACTTAAACCTTGGCAGTAACACTCTGAGGAGAGCAATGGTCTCTCCAAGCAGCCTGCAGGAACCCAGGACTCCCCAGACCCAGTAACTGGCCCCTCCTTCCATTGGGAAGGAACTGACATGTGCCCAGCACACGTCTAAGCGTTTTACATCCCCCTCGGTCTCTAAAACAGTCCTTCTAAGGTCCACAGCCTCAGACCCCGCGGGTTCTTTGTGGTCTCTCTCACACCAACCAAAGCCTCTGTCCAACTCCCCACTGCGGAACCAACCACTGACAAAGGACAAAGATGATCCCTCCTGGGGTTGGGGGGTGGGTCCTTTCAACCAGGAAAATCAACAAACTCCACACACAGACCCAGGTGAGAGTGGAATTTCAGGAATTAGCTTGTTCTGGGAGGTTGCAATCCAGCTCCTGCTTAATAGAGCCGGTTCAGTGCCCCTCCTGACGGAGGATGTGCCAGGCTCCTCAGGTCTTAGCCTTCCTTCCTGACCTCGGCTTGGGAGTGAGCTCCCCGACACAACAGGAGGAAGCAAGGCTGCCTGGGTTGTCCCAGAGGTCTGCAAGGAAAGGGCCGTGTTTGTCATAGGGCCCCCGACTCCCTAGTCCTCTGATTCTCCAGACTCTCCCTGGCAGGGAGGCACTGGGGAGGAGAAAGCTAAGGCTGAATCTGGGTTCTGTTGTTATCACTGTGGGGCCCCCTGGGAAAATCCCTGAACCCCTTGGAGCCTCTTACTGCCCCACCCCTCATCACCTGTGCTCCCCTTATCTTATCTTATCTTGGCCTCCCCAACCCATCCCAAGGAACTTCTCCAGATTCAGCTCAGCCCCATGACTGTATCTTCGCTAGGACTCCATTTCCTCAGTGCAAAAAATAAATCCCTTTTTTCAAAACAAAAGTGCTAAGACTTTCGGGCTTCTTTCAAGTTTATTTATCTTCTTAACATTTACTTAGGACTTACTGTGGGGCAGGGTCTGCTCTAAGCACTTGGCACCTTTAATCTTCATGACATCCCTAATTAGGTGAGAATTATTATCACCTCCAGTTTACAGATGAGAAAACCGAAGCACAGAGAGGGTAAGTAACTTGCTCAAGGTCACACAGCTAATCAGTGGCAGAGCCAGGATTCGGATCTCTTGTAGGTTAGGAGGCCACAGGTTAAGAATTGCTGCATCTTTGGTAGATTCCCACAAGCCAAGATGATTTTGTCTGACTCTACATTCTGGAATTTTACATTACGGAAATGGATTAAAAAAATTTTTTTTTGCAAGTACAAAGTCGATATAAAAATATAGACGGTGCTGGCATAAACTCTCTCTATATAAACTCCCTCCACCTGAATCTGCTGGTCTTAATATTTGGTCCAATGGCCTTTCTATTCTAAACCTGACTTCCTACAATGGTTCCAGAGATGCAGAGCAAGCACTTTGTATGGATAAAGTCATTCAGTCCCTGCAGGATTCCTGTGCACCAGGTGCTCTCTGACAGCCCCACTTTGCAGGTGAGAAAACTGAGGCTCAAAGAAGTACACACACTTGATCAAGTTCACAACAGCTAAGGAATGGTGGCATCAAGGACCAGAACTCAAGCCAACTGATATCAAAGCCCCTACTGGTTTTTTTTTTTTTTTTTTTTTTTGAGTCATCTCTAAATTTTTTCACAGTGGCAAAAGATACAACATAAAATTTACCATTTTAACCATTTTTAGGCGTACCCTTCAGTGACATTAAGTACTTTCACATTGTACAACCGTCACCGCTATCCATCTTCAGAAGTTTTTCATCATCCCAAACAGAATGCAACTCTGTACCCATTAAACACTAACTCCCCATTCACCCTCCCCCTCAGCCCCTGGTAACCTCTATTCCACTGTCTCTCTGAATTTGCCTTTCCTAGGTTCCACATAAGTGGAATCATACAATATTTGTTCTTTTGTGATAAAGGCCCTACTTAAAATAATTAATTCTTTTTTTATTGAAAGCAAATTATATAATTTGGGCAGTATTCAAAGGGGGAATTAACCTTATCTCCAGTGTCATGCTTGTTTTAAATAAGGAGAAAGAAGATACATGTGGCTAGATTTTCTAAGAAAACTATAACAATGTACGAGGGAAGAAACATCTCAAGAATACCAACTTGGATGAAAAGAAAAGTAAGTCTCCTTTTCACCTATCAGTTTCTCTCCCCAAAGTCAACCAGTATCACCGGCTTCCAGGGTGTCCTCCAGATTTTAATCTGCATGTGCAAATATATACATATATGGACACATGGAGTCCCTTTTAAAAACACACGCACAGGTGGTATAGAATATTATACACTGTTCCATACCTTGCATTTTTCTTTTAATTATACAACTGGGAGATGGTTTCACACTTACTCTAGAGGAGCCACTGCTTTGTTTTGAACGGCTGCATCATATTCTCTTGTGTGGCTGTCTCGACACGTACAGGACTCAGTTCCCTTCTGATGGATGTTTAGATAGTTTCCAAATCATTTACTCCCACACAACGCTGACTATCTTTGTTCTAACATGATGTGCCCAGTGGTAGGAAATCCACTGGATAAATTCCTAGAGGGGGAGCAGCAGAGACATAAGGTATGGGCATCTTATTAGGGCATCTTACTATTTATTTAATGGAGGTGCTGGAGATTGAACCCAGGACCTCGTGCACGCTACGCATGCGCTGTACCGCTGAGCTATACCTACCCCCTCCTTTTGTACAGGCATCTTAAATATTGAGTTTTCTTAACTCCCCCTGAGGCTGTCCGGATTCGAGCTCCCATCACTGGAGTTGAGAGTCCTGGTTCCTCCACCAGCCTCAGTGTTACCCAGAGATCTGGCAGGTAGAAAACAGAATCAGTGTGGTTTTGTTGTGCATTTCTGTTTCCAAACAGATAAAAAAAGAGGTGAGCATCTTTTTACGTGTTTGAATTTCAATTTGTATTCCTTTTTATGTAAATAGCTGAATTATGCCCTTTGCTTTTTTTTTCTTTTTTTTCTTTTTTCTTTTTTGGATCAGGTAGTTGGTCTTTAATTCACAACAGCTCTCTTTGTCATAAAAATGGCAAATACGTTTACTTATTTGACATGCCTGGGCTTACAGAGTTTTGTTTGTTTTGGTCACGCAGAAAATATTAATTTTTAGGTAGACAGACTTAGAATCTTTTTTTTCAGTTTTTGTTTGTTTGTTTGTTTGTGGGGGTGGGTAATTAGATTTATTTATTTATTTTAAATGGAGATACTGGGGATTGAACCCAAGACCTCGTACATGCTAAGCACACACTCTACCACTGAGTTATACCTTTCCCCAGACTTAGCAACTATTACCATTTTTTTTAATTAAAAAAATTATTTTTATTATATTTTTAACAGAGGGACTTGGGGTTGAACCCAGGACCCATGCTAAGTATGCTCTCTACCACCGAGCTATATCCAGCCCCCCGCCCAGCAACTCTTATCTTTGAAGCAAGGCCCATGATTCCACTCAGGAGCTTCCACTGTTCCACTGCCCCATTCCTAGTCAGTGCTTTGAAGAAGACGCACGGAGTGGGGCCTGCTTCTCAATTGGAGGTCCTCTGCAAAATATGACTGTCCCCAAGCTGGGCTTAACTCCTTATCACTTCACCTGGGGCCTCCTTAATGTTCCTCACTGCGGAGTTTGGGATCATTTTTCTACTGCTCACGTGTTCTCAAAGCCTGTCCACAAGGGCCCCCAGGCACACAGTCCCAAATCATAGGCTTTTATCAGGAGGTGGGGACACGTCCTCGTCGCCTGGGGCACCCTTACTAGGAAACAGCTCCTTTGAAAGACAAATCTTGCACCAGGTCATTAAGGTGGGCCCACTGGAGGCAGTGAACCTAGGAAGGAGAGCCAGTTCTAAAGAATAAAAGCCCCACTAGGCCCCCTGGGCAACTTTCCTATTGGTAAAGAAGCGGTTCTTTCCAGCCTCCTGTGCGGAGGGGAACGTACGTTTGTTTTAGGACATCTCCTCCAGCTTTGGCCTTTGGGAGGACAGAATTCTCACCATGCACCCACTCTTCTAGTGGGAGATAGACTCAAGTGGCCAGAGAGGATTTCATTTGACATCTTCCTCTAGGCCAGTGATTCTGACCTGGGGGGCTTGTTAAATTCCAGTTTGCTGGGCCCACCCCCTGATTCAGTAGGTCTGGGTAGGGTCTGAGAATCTGTATTTTGAAAAAGGCTCTGGGTGATGCTGATTCAGGGACCACACCTTGAGACCCACTGGCCCAGGACAGTCACTCCCTGGGGACCCCCATCTCAGGCTGGGCAGTGGTGTGAGTTAGGGTGAGAGGCCTGGAGGAACACAGGTCTCATTCAATCAAAACAACAGCAACTGCTCCGTGCCGGGTACTGTGCGGAGGGCCGTGTGTGCACTCTCACCTGGTCCTCACGCCAAGCCCATGCAGTAGGTTCTTCTAATACTATCTCCACTTTACAGCAAGAAAACTGAGGCTCAGAGAGGGTGCACAGGCTTCAGAATCAGACAGATCTGGGGGTCTGATTCCAGTTCTGCCATTGACATACTGTGTGAGCTTTTGAGCAAGTGGCTTACCCTTCCTGAGTGTCTAACTCATCAGTAAGTGGGGGACCAAAAACCTGATTCCCATGGCATTATGAGGATGACAAGGGTGGTGATTATAAGAGCATCTGTACACAGTAGATACACAAGAAATGGGGGGAGGGTATAGCTCAGTGGTAGAGTGTGTGCTCAGCATGCACGAAATCCTGGATTCCATATACCAGTACCTCCATTAAAAACTAAACAAATAAACCCAATTACCATCCCCTCAAAAAAAAGAGAAATACATTCATCCCCTTTCCTGCCACAAGTCCCATCATGATCTCAAGGTCCTTTTCTGGCTCCCCAGTCCTCCTGCCTCTCCCCACACTCTGCGACACTTTACCTGAAGTCACATTTGACCACTGTTTCATCTGGTCATGCCCCCCCAGGCCTTTGGAAAGGCTGTTTCCTCTGTGTTGACATGTCTTTCTTACTCTATTGCTCCAGAGAAACTCCTATTCATCCTTCAAAACCCACCTTAGAAGTCCCCTCCTTTTTGTCACTTTCCTTGCAATGTTGCCCTCTTCTTGCCCTCGAGCAGAAAAAACATCCAGGATTGCAGCATCTTCTCTAAAGAAGGTGCTCAAAGTGTTACTTTCCTTCCTTCTTTCCTCCTTCACTTGTGTTTCCGCAGCATTTTATATGGAGTACAATTTGGAATATAAATTGCAGTTACCAGGACCCGGCAGCTTATACACCATCAGCAACAGCATCATCAACACTTTGTATAGTCCATATACCAGGCACTGCTGTGAGAGGTTTAGGTTTGTTGATTCATTTAACGCCTGAAATAACCCTTTGAAGCAAGTGCTACTTATTATCCCCATTTTCCATACAAGGAAACCCAAACACAAAAACGTTAAATCATTTGCTTTAGACCACACAGCTAATCCGTGCCAGAGCTGGGTGGCAGAAGCTTGCGTGGAGTCTGTGTCATTAACTTTTATATTACGCTGCTCTTTAGGAGTGAGGGCTGGGCCAGGTGGGGACTGTGTCATCCCAGGGGGCCTGCCCCATCCCAGAGGGCAGCTGAATGATGAGGCCAGAGTTGTCAGCTTTTCTGATCCTCTTTTCTCCAGAGGACCCAGAAATAATGAAGTTTTACGTGACATCGCCCACTTTTTAAAATCTTGGGAGAAAGCTAAAATTTAAAAAAGGAGCATGGGTGATAAACAAGTTTCCACTGTATAGCACAGGGAACTGTATTTACTATTTTGTAGCAACCTATAACAAAAAAGGAATATGAAAACAAATATATGTATGTACATGTATGACTGAAACATCACGCTATACACCAGAAAATGACACATAGTAAACTGACTATACTTCAATAAAATAAAATAAAATAAAATAAAATAAAATAAAATGGAGCGAGGGCCTTACAAAAGCTGCACACAGGTCCACTTTGTGACTTCTGCTGTCTCCTGTGTCTCAAAGCTGGGGATCTCAGCTCAGTTCATTTCTGCATCTTAGCTCAGGGCCAGGTGCACAGTAGGTCCTTTGTAGGTGCCATGATACTTCTGGACCCCACTGTGAGCTGAGCTTGGCTCTCACAAGCAGAAATCTCATCCTCAGTCCCACACAGCACTGGGAGTCCCTGACCTGCCCCTGGGATGTGAACGAGGTCCCAAATGGTGGTCCTGAGCGTCACCCCCAGCCTGAGGCCATCTCTGGGTCTCCTCTGTCCGAGACAAGACCCCCCTGCTTTCTGAGTGCTGACAATGATCTAAGCATTTGGTTTCATCATCCCACTGACCCACTCAACACTTTTGGGAGGTTGCCACTGTCATCATCCCCATGTTACTGATGTGAAACTGTGGCTCAGCCGGAGGAAGGGAATTATTGCCCAAGCTGGGAAGAGGTAGAGCTGGGACTGTAACGCAAGCGGCTCTGATTCCAACTTTTCCCCAACTGGCTGTCATCAGGCCTTCCACCAAACTTTGGATGCTCCTGGCCCACGTTCTAGAGCAAGCACCCTCTCACGGCAAAGCCTGGTCCTGGAAAGTTTGTGGTACACAAATGGGACCCTGGACACTTCAGTGTGTTAGGCATGGTTCCTAACTCCTTCTGTGTCCTATTGGAGGGTGGAGACAGCATTGAGGGTATCTAGAGGGAGCCTCTGGACACGGCCCCTTGTGGGAGTTCTCCCCACTGGGGCCTGGACAGGCAGAGCTTGTGGCCTGGCTCAATCCCAGGACTTTAGGCTCAGCAGAGACTGCAGATAAAGGGATGTAGTGTTCGTCCTTGTTCACAGATACACAGGATAGAAGCGTGCATATGTGCACCCGAGCATGCGTGGGCACCTTGTGCCCATGCATGCATGATGGAGAATGGAGGGGGGACCTGGTCCCCCAAATTCAGATTCTGTGAAGTTAGTTTGGGACAAAGTGCAAAGAAATCTTTCTTAACCCAGAGATGTCAGTTTACAGAAGAGGCTGAAATAAAAAACAGTTCCCTAATTTTTATGACCTAAATGCCCATCAGTAGGCAAACCCATGGTGGAAAACTGTGCAGCAGCTAAAATAAATAACCTAGATTTATATGCAGCAACACAAATAACTTTTCAGGAAATAATAACTGGAGGGGGTGGGGGGGGCAAGTTGCAGAATGATGTGGATGGATTATACCATTTCTATTAAACATCCACCCACAACATGACTATGCAGCTTACATACTTTCTGTGGGTACACGTGTATATGACTACATGGGTGTAGGTAAGGTCTAGAAGGAACACCCCAAATTATGAAGGCGGTTACCTTTGCAGAGTAGGAAGGGCAGAGGGTGGAAGGATATAGACAGATGAGAATGGATCTGTGTATTCCTCCTAGAATCAGACTGTTCAGTGGGTAGGTAGGTTGGGTCACTGGTGGCTGTCATGTGGGGCCACAGGGATGCTCAGGCCTGAGCAGTGTTCACACAGGCTCCTCATCGACTCTCTGGGGCTCGGCTGTCAGGGACAAACGCTGGCCTGGGCTGTTCTGCCCTTACTCTCTGGTAGAGGTGGGCTGGGGGAGATGTCGGCTGCTTTCCTCCCTAAACTCCTCCGTGCCTGTTTCTCCCTCCACGTTAGAGTGCAAGATCTGGCTCCCCGCTGCACACTTTCTGTTCGCAACTCCCGCCCCCAGCCCCTGCTCCAGCCCACCCAAGTGATAAGTCTCCGACATACGCTCCTTGGGGGGACAGAGAGCAGGACCTTCGGGTGTGGCCTTCTCCCCAGCACCGCCCCAAGGTGGACACTCAGTGAAAACACCCCCCTGCTCCCCAGAGGCTGGCTGGCGGAGGAGTCTAAGAGGTGGGCTCTGGGGTCAGATTCCCTGGGTTCAAATCTGGACTCAGCAACTTGTCCCTGGGACCTAGGGAAGCTTCTCCAGCTTCTGACTCAGTTTTCCTCTCTGTAGAAGGGGGACACCAACCAAGGAGACCCTAATTTCAGCGAAGCGTTGTGCGTCCCGGTGCATGTCTGGTAGCCCGCGCTCTCGGATGTCGCTGTTGTCACCCTCCCAAACGATATCGCACCCGGCCCTCTCTGCGAACAGACGCGCAGCGCACTCGCCTGAGCCCTCGGCTCGCATTCGGGGGCTTCCCCGCCCCCACACGGTGGTCCCCCTGCGCGCGAAGCCCGGTCCCCTCAGAGCCGCCAGCGCCACCGCCGAGCGCCCTCCGGTGGGAACCTGCGGCGGGGCGGGCGCCTGGGTGGCTCTGCGCTCGCCCGGCGTCGCTGTCATACCTGCTTCCCGCGGCGGCTCGGGATGTGCGCGGCTGGCGGCGGCTGCAGCGCTGCGGAGGTCGCGGCGGCGGCGGCGGCGGCGGCCAGGCGGGCTGTGGCGGCGGGGCCGCGAGCGCGCGGCGACCGGGACGGGGAGGGAGCGGGCGGCGGGGCGGGGAAGCCGGGCAGCGCTGCGGGCGGGGCTTGGCGGCGCCGACGGCCGGGCCACAGCAGCCGCCCGGCTCCTCGCCGCCCGTCTTTCTCAGTCTCCCCGGAAACAAGTTCCGGTCCCGCACGCTACCAGGTACCCTCTTCCACGTCCACGTCTGCCGAGCACGCCCACCCGCACCCCGCGCGCACACACCCCGCATTCTCCCTCCGCACGTCGAACAAGTGCCACAGATTTGTACACATAGACCCCCTCATTCTCGTGTCCCCTAGACAGACCACTTCCCCCTCCCCACCCCGCCCCGCGCAGTACATGCCGCGTACAACACTCCATCCTGCCCCGCGGTGCATCGGTACACATCACGCACACCTGTACAACCGCGCCCATCACGTCCACACCCCCTCAGGCAGACTGTCCTCCAGCTGAGGTGAGGTCTCCAGGGAGTTTGCATAGGAACAGGCTTCTGCAACTGATTTCCCTACCTCTCACCCGACCTCTGAATTCCCTCACCCTCACCTTTGCTTTCTCAGTGACCTTCCCCTTCCCTCGGCCTCAGCCACCCCCTCCAAGAGGAGACGGTCACGGAGCATCTGTTCATTCTACTTCAGGTAACTGCTTGTGGTTTAGCTCTGGGGTCACCCCTTCTTTACCCCTAGTCCGTATTTTGATCCTGGTGGTGCTGATTCCGGGTATCACCATCTCATTCAGGGTTGATTCTGCCCTGGCCTAGAAATCACACATTATATTCATCTTGGGATATTGATTGGTTGAAAGGAGGGAACATGATCCAACTCAAGATAACTAGAATCAGTGAAATTCTACAAAGAGACTTTTTCTTTGAGCTCTTGGGGGTAGGGGGTGGGGCGGGTCCCACCTCCTTCGGAATTGTTCAGATGTGGAGCTGCATCTGGGAAGAGGCTGCATAAGAATGAATCCCACCCAGAGAGCTGACAGAGAGGAAATTAAGTCCTGTTTCATCATTTGACCCACATCAAGCCATACCTGAAGCTAGTCCTACCCACCTGGCCTTACAGGTGCATTTCCTATGCATTTCCTTTTTGCTAAGTCATCTTGGGTTAGGGTATCTGTTGCTTGCAACCAAAGACTCCAAAGTAATTCTAGTGAAAATTTTATCCAAACTACAAAAGAAGCAAGTCAGGAGGGATAGTTACAGAATCTTGACGTCTGGAATGTCAGGTCCCAAACTAAGAAGATAAACCACCACAAGCACAGCTGTAGACTCCTACCCTTAGGCTCAAACAGACAAATTCTGTGCTTAAGTACAGAACGGAAAGCCCTGGCCTGGGGCCTGTGCTACCCCCTGAGATAGAGAGCCTCTTTGAGATGCAGTGCCACCTGCAGGTCTGGAGGCCCTGGGTGCTGGGTCTCTGGTTTGGTTGGCAGAATCCTCATCTGGTCCATTGATCAAAAGTGGATCCCTGGATCTTCAGTCTCATTCCCCCAGGCCACAGTGAGCTTGGGTGTCCCTCTGCCTCTGACCACAACACACCAGTTTACACCCTGCGTGCATTTTTGTTATTCCTCTTTCTCTCCCTAGTGTTCGCCCTTTGCTGCCCTCCCCCCATTACTACTATTGCTACTGCTATGAACTGTGGTACTATTTGCAGGCACCTTGCTAAGTCTCCTTTATCCTCCAAAAAAATCTTATGAGGTAGGTTTTACTTTTGTTCCCATTTTACAGAAAACGAAACAGACTTGCAGGTGTCAAGGAACTTTGCCTAAATAGCTGCAAAGCCAGGTCTCTCTGGAACCAAAGTCCATGTTCGTAAATGCTTTTGCTAAACTGCAGAGTTGTAAACTGGTAGCCCTGGAGTGGGATGTGGGATGGGGCGTGGGGGAGATCCAGTTTTCAAACATGTTTTGTTAGATCACATGGTATTTTTAAAAAATTTTGAAGCAGTGTTTAAAAGTCAGAAAATAACTCATAAAAATCAACTTCCTGATTCTCTGGAAAATAAGCAGTCAAGAGGCCTGGCGACAATGGGGCTTCTGTTCCTGCTTGGTCTGGGTGGCCTGGAGCTGAATGGCTGTGGAAGGAGCCCTGACCCCTGGTGATTCCCACTCCCAGGTGCCCAGTGCCTCCACACCCACCTGCCTGTGTGCTGATGCCCCACAGACAATTGAGTGTGGAGCCTCTGCTCCCAGCACCAGGGCCACCTCTCCTTGGTCCTCCCCTTCACCTGGCCAGTCTGCCACAAAAGCCTTCAGCCACTGCCAAGCCTCGCAGATTTCATTTTATTCCCAGAAATCCAACCACAGAGCCCAGATTACACAAGGCACAGCCAGGCTGGCGCTCAGGGCTCACCTGGTCACTCGGAACACATACCTTTCCATTTTTCTCTCCTTGCTTTGCGTAGATGAAAAATTTAATCAGCTCCTGGAGCTCTGACCTGAGAAAAATGAAGATCTGGGAACAAACTTTGCAATTTTGGTACTGAGGTTTTCAGTTGCATTTGGGAACCTTGAGAAAGGTCAGGTTGCAGCTTGCAGACTTTTAAACATCCTAACCTTCTTACATTCCAGTGAGGGAAGACAGACAGTAAATAAGACAAAGAAACTTTTAGATGGCATAACTGCTGGGGAGAAAAAGAATTCAGGCCAAAGGGGATGGGATGGCAGTTGAATTTTAAATGAGATGGACAGCCTATTTTGAGGAAGGCAGCCCTGCAGATACCTGGGAGAAGAATGTACCAGGCAGAGGAAAAGCAAGTGCAAAGGCCCTGAGGCACAGCGTGCCTGGAGTATTTGAAGAGCAGTAAGTGCCCCAGTGTATCTGGAGAAGAGAATCCAAAAACTCATGTAGAATGTGAAAACAAAACACGAGGCAGGGCCTTGTAGGGCAATGTAGGGACTTTGGTCTTAAGACAGTGAAGTGGAGGGCCTTTAGAAGGACTGAGATGATGTAACCTGACCAAAAAGTTTTAATGATTTTTATTGTGATAAAATATATATAATAATGTAAGCCATTTTAACCATTTGAAAGGGTACATTCATGTCGTACATTAAGTACATTCATGTCGTTGTTCAACCATCACCACCACCTCGATCTTTCCCATCTTCCCAAACTGAAATTCAGTATCCATTAAACAAAAACCACCCAGGCTCCTCTCCTCCCAGCCCCTGGTAGTCAATATTCCACTCTTTGTCTCTATGAATTTGACCACTCTAGGTACTTCACTGAAGTGGAATCCTGCAATGTTTGCCTTTTTGTGTCTGGCTTATTTCATGTCTTTAAGACTCATTCATGCTGTAGCACATGACAGAATTTTCTTCTTTTTAAAGGCTGAATAATATTCCACCGTATGTGTATATGTCAGAATTTTCTTCTTTTTAAAGGCTGAATAATATTCCACCATATGTATATTTTATTTCTCCATTCATCCACTGATGGACATTTGGCTTGTTTCCACCTTTTGGCTATTGTAAACAATGCTGCAATGAACATGGGTGTACAAATATTTATTTAAGTCCCTGTTTTCAATTCTTTTGGGTATAACTGACTGAAAGTTGAAAAGACTGTAAGAACTGTTGAGAATGGACCACAGGGTGGCAAGGCTGAAGCAGAGACCAGGGTGAGAGCTATGGAGGTGGTGAGAAGTGGTTAGATTCTGGATATATTTTTCAGGGATAGCTAACATAATTTGTCAGGGGATTGGCTGTGGGGTGTGAGAAAATTCAGGATCAAGTCTTCCTAGACAACCTGGTGTTTAATGAATCATATTCACTTTTGAAGCTATTTAAGCAAGTTGCAGAACAATGCCTGCAAAATAACATTATTTACATAAAATGTATAAAACAATATAATGCATTTTAATGAGCGCATATAAGCTTATGTAAATGCAGAGACAGAGTTCTAGAAGGCTACATATCAAATTGTTAACTGTGGTTACCTTATAATGAGAAGGAGGAAACTTGAGAAAGGTCAGGTTGCAGCCTGCAGACTTTTAAACACCCTAACCTTCTTACATATGAGGGTAGTCAAAGAAAATATTATCTTTAGCTATGTTACTTTTTTAAAAAGTAGTATATTCATATACAACTTACGTAATTGAAAACTTAAAAAACCCTAATAAACAGTGTTCATACTTTTTAAAAGGATAGAAAAGGCTGAGTTTAGTTTAAGACCAAGTTCTCCCAGTCAGTTGGGTTTTAATGAGTCAGATTCACTTGTGAAGCTATTTAATTGCTGCTGAAGTGACCTGAATCACTCATTCATGCTGGGGATTAAAATGGAGAGACTTTCATTTGGCTCAGTCTGCTGAAAGAGGAAACCTTACCAGGTAGCATGGGCCTACAGCCCAAGACTGGCCAGACGGCCTTAGAGAAGTCAGCAAAAATTAGAGTGTAATCATAGAAGTAACGATAATCATTTCAACAACAATAAAATAGCAGCAGCAACCCCTTCTACTTATGTAGCACCTGCTCTAAACGTTTTATATACATTAACTCACAAAAGCCCAGTGAGGTGAATACTGTTACCCTCATTTTACAGGGAGGAAATGGAGACACACAGATTTCCACTGGTTGCATAGTCTGATGATCAAATCCATCTCCCATTGTTTCCTCCATGCCTATTTCTTGTCTTTTTACTTCACTTAGGAGGTTTGGGTCATATCGAAAGGTTTAATATGGAAGTTGCAAACAGTGAGGTTATGGGGGTGCAGGCAGCAGGTCAGTTTGCTTTCATTCTTGCTCCCTTGGCATATAGTCTCCATACAGTTGACAGAATAATCCTCTTATCCTTTAATAATCCAAGTCAGGGCAAGGGTATAGCTCAGTGGTAGAGTGTGAGCTTAGCATGCATGAAGCCCTGGGTTCAATCCCCAGCACCTCCATTAAAATTAAATAAATAAATAAAAGCCTAGTTACCTCCCCAATCACCAAAATAATTTTAAAAAGATGTTTAAAAAGTAATCCAAGTTATACTAAACAAACAAAACAATGAAACTTAGCAGTCACCTTTGGAGGATGCTAGATGTGTCAGGATGACTCTAAGATGACCCCAAAAGTTCCTCTCCTAGTGTTAACACCCTGGGGTAATCCCCTTCCCAACCATGGATGTGAGCTCAGAAGCAAGTCTTTCCCCAGCTGAGCCTCTTGGTGAGACCACAGCCCCAACCAACACCTTGATGGCAGCCTCATGAGAAATCCTGCAGCAGAGGACTCAGCTAAACCATGCTGGGATTCCTGACTCACAGAAACTGTGAGACAATAAATGTGTGTTGTTTCAAGTCACTAAATGTGGTGATTTGTTATGTGGCACTAGCGAACAAATAGACTAGGGAACCAATTCATTATTTTGAAAATGTTTAAATGAAAGGAAAGAGCCAAGCATTTATTATGCCTGCTCTATACAGGGTATATATATATATTCTTTTACTAGCTGGAATATACATTATACAGCTAGTAAAAGAAGGAAAAACTAAAATGTCAACACTTTCAAACTTCTAATGAATTAGTGAATTGAGGCAAAGATCATTTGTGGCTGCTTATATCACAAGATGGACAATCAAACTTTATGTACTCGTGATGCAAGTACCCAATATCATCTATGAAGTATTCTTGCTAAAAAAAAACCCCTAAGACCAAATAAACAAAAAACCTGTCTGATTAGGTCTCTAGATACAACCACCAACTTACAAGAAATCCAGGGAACAGAGGAACATGTTAAATGACACCGCTGGAGATGTAACCAGCGAAACTGAGATGGTGGAAACTCTATAGGACAAATGACCCAGTTTCTTCAACAGATTGAAAGAAACCAATAGAGACTGAGGAGATTACTCGAGACTAAGAGACTTAAGAGCTGCTTCTACAGTGGCAACTCATGAATGTTATTTCGATGCTAATTCATACAAACTCTGAAAATTATCCATAAGACAGTTAAGGCATTTGAACACTAAATGGTTTGTGATATTTAGGAGTTATTGTTAAATTTTTAGGTGTAAAATGGTTTTGTTGTGAGTTTTCTAAAAAAGACATTATATTTTAAAGGTATGAAGGCAAACCTCACTGTATTACACTTCCACTTTATTTTGCTTTAAAGAAATTGCATTTAAAAAAATTAATTGAAGGTTTGTGGCAACTCTACATCAAGCAATTCTATCAGCATCATTTTTTCAACAGCATTTGCTTACTTCAAGTCTCTGTGTTGTGTTTTGGTAATTCTTGCAATATTTCAAACTTTTCATTATGATTATCTTTGTTGTGGTGATCTGTGATCAGTTATCTGTGATCTTCAGTGTAAATACTACAACTCACTGAAGGCTCAAATGATGGTTAGTATTCTTTAGCAACAAAGTGTTTTTAAATTAAGGTATGTACCTTGTTTTTTCAGACAAAGTGCTATTGCACACTGAATAGACTACAGTAAAGTATAAACATGTTTTTATATGCACTGAGAAACAAAAAATTTGTGACTCGCCTTATTGTAATATTCACTTTATCGTGGTAATCTGGTACTGAACCTGCAACCTCTCCGAGGTCTGCCTGTAGACAAAAATATTTAGAGGTGAAATGACAAGATGTCTGGGATTTGTTTCAAAATAATCCATTAGGGTGGCACGAGAGATAAAGATGAAAAAAATTGGTCATGAATTGATCATGTTGATGCTGCGAGATGAGTACTTGAGTGTTCATTATACTCTTCTCTCTACTTTTGTATGTTTAGAAATTTCCATTAAAATAATTTTTAAAAAACTAAGTAAAATCAAATGTTTTCCATCTTGCTCAGAATAAGAGCTGAAACAGCCTGTAAGTTTCCTCATCATCTGCATCTCTCCATCCCGTTTACTACTTCTCTGAGCTCATTTCCTACCATTCTTCCCCCTTTTCTTCCACGTGACCTTCATTGGCCCCTTTCTTGCTTCTGGGGGTATTCAAGTAGCTCCTCCTTCAGGGCCTTTGCTCTTGCCAGTTGCTCTGCTTTAGTTTCTTTTTTTCTCCCATTTAAAAAAAAAACTGAAGTATAGTCAGTTACAATGTTATATCAATTTCTGGTGTACAGCCTAATTTTTTGGTCATACATATACATACATATATTTCTTTTCATATTCTTTTTCATTCTAGGTTAGATATTGAATATAGTTCCCAGTGCTATACAGAAGAAACTTGTTGTTTATCTGTTTTATATATACTAGTTAGTATCTGCAAATCTCGAACTCCCAGTTTGTCCCTTCCCACCCTCTTCTGCCCCTGATAACCATACGTTTGTTTTCTATGTCTGTGAGTCTGTTTCTTCTCTTTTAAACTCTTGCTCTTTTACCAGGTCTCTCAGGAGCAATTTTTCTCATTTCTCTTAGGTCTCTGCTTAAATGTCAACCCCTCAGAGAGGTCTTCCTTGATTATCCCACATTAAATAGCAGGATCCATCACATACAGACACTCTTCTTGTCCTTTTTTTTTTCTTTCCACCCAATTTTTTCCATTTTACCTGTTTGGTTCCTTGATTGTCTTCCTTTTTCAACTGGTTGTCATTCCAGGGGGCAAGGACTTAAAAAAAAATCAATTACCATAGCACCAATGCCTAGATCAGTGTCTGGCACACAGTATAGGTGCTCAGTAAATTTTTGTGGAATTAATGAGTGTTTGTTTAGCCAGCATTTGTCCTTGGTTCTTTATTATTAATATTTTCAAACATGTAGAAAAATAGAGAGAATCATACAATGAACATCTCCTAGATACAACAATTGCGAACATTTGCTGTATTTTCTTCATCTCTTTTTTCTGTTTTTGGCTGAAGTAGTTTAAAGTATTTAGAGTCAACATGACATTTCAACCCTAAATACTTCAGTATCTTTTTAAAAAAAAGAAATACAACTTTACTTACCCACAATGTAAAAGGGAAGAACAAATCTGACTCCGCATTAGATCTGTTCCTTTGTCTCTAACCCTGTGCTCTGTTTCCTGGCCTTAGTCTTGCTGGTTCTGCACCTTTTGTGAAAGAACGTTGCCTGTAGCCTGAAATATACAGGAGAGCCTATTCTCAAGGCTCTGACCTGTAAGAGTGTAACACTTTCCTATTCTTATAAAGATAAAAAGGTGCAGAAGAGAAAATAACGTATCTTGTTGAAGGTTTGCAGGGACACCATGACCTGACAGATGTGGACAGCTGCAAGAACAAAGGATTCTAACACCAAGAAGTTTGCAACAACCAACCACACCACCTATCCTTCTTAGTGAGAAAGGAGCCTGAATTCTGACTTGGGAAAGACGATTCTCCAGGGCATTAGTCTGCCACCTTCTCGGGCTGCCGGCTTTCCCAATAAAGTCATTATTCCTTGCCCCAACACCTCGTCTCCAGATTTATGGCCTGTCATGCAATGACCAGAATGAGTTTGGACTGGGTAACAACAATACACGTAACACCCAACGAAATGAACCCCAAATCCATAGGATCATCAGATTCTCCATATCTATATTTCCCCAATTGCCCCCCAAATGTCTTTACATTTGCTTCAAACCAGGACCTAGTCAAGATCCTCAACCTGTGATCACATCTCATTAAGCCTCTCAGTCTAAAATCACCTCTCCTTTCACATCTCCTCCCTTTTTTCCAGGTCACTGAAGAAACCAGATCCATTGTCTTGTTGGTAAAATGCCCTACTTTCTTGGCTTTGTCTGATTGCTTCCTCCTGGTGTTTTTAACTTATCCCTCAATCTCTTGTATTTCCTGTAAACTAGAAGCCAGATCTAAAGGTTTGGTCAGATTTGAGCGAAATTTTTTTGGTGATAATTCTTCCTGGGGGTGCTGTGAGCGCCCTATATTGCGCCACACCAGAAAACTCATGACTGGTTGTCTCATGAGAGAAGCTAAGATTGATCAGTGAGTTCAGGTGGTGACAACCTGATCCCTCCATTGTGATGTTACTTCTTGTATAATCAGCTCAATGGGCTGATTTAGTACCTTGTGAATGGCCAGTCTTCCTTGAACATTTCACCCAGTGGTTTCAGCATCCTTTGCTGATCACTGCCTGAGTCAATGATTTCGTTCAGGGTTGCAAAATTCGAATGAAATCCTTCCTTCAGCATTTATGAGCTGGCATTCTTCTGTAAAGAACTCCTTTCCTTTGGTGAATAGAGCAGAATAAACGATTTCCCTCTAATTACTACTTTTTTTTTTTTTTAGGGTAAGGATTTGATGCAATAGCTGCCTCTAAAGGTGACAAATTCATTCTTTTTAATTTTCTCTCCTCTCTCCTTTTTTTTTTTTTAAATTATTACAATCTCATTGATCTTTAAAAACAGAGTTAAGGTGTTTCATTCAAGTGCATTCATTATTTTAAAATATTTTATTTTGAAATAATTTTAGATTTACAGAAAAGTTACAAAGATAGTCCAGAAAGTCCCCAAGTGCCCTTCTCCAGTTTCCCTCATGATAATATCTTTCGTCATTGTGATTCCTTTGATAAAACTGAGAAACCAACATTGACACATGACTACTAACTAAACTCCAGGCTTTATTTAGATTTTACTAGTTTTTCCACGAATGTCCCTTTTCTGTTTCAGGATTCGGTCTAGGATCACGCATTCATTCTTTGTTTTGGATGCTTAAAAATTATTGGAGATAAGTAAATAGGAGCCCAATGAGGCTGAGTTCATGTCTTCTTGAGATGATCATGACCCTAATTAGTCTTGGTTAAGCTTCTTTCTGGCCCAACAAGGTTTCCCAAGCTCATCTGAATTTGATTTCTTTGCCAACATTTAAAAAGTGGTAGATTTAACATGAAAGCCAGGACTTTCAGTTTCCTCCCCCAAAGTCAGCAGATCTGGCAACACTGAATTCGCATTCCTGCTTGGCAGAAATTGGCCGCAGCTTAGTTGGGCTGCCCCAGTTAGACAGGGCGTGCGCTCCCACCTCGCCCCAACCCCCACCACTCCCTAGGACCGGTTGGTTCATGCCATGCCTTTGTGTAAGCCTCCTGGCTTCTGTATTATTTGAGGTTGCTCCCTCCAGGTTAAGAACACAGAGTTTGGCATCTGCCCGCCCTTCATCCTCCCTCCTGTCCTTCCTGCTTATGTATGAAGTGGCTTCTATGTGCCAAGCTGTGGTTCCAAATACAAATGAGACAAATAATGCAGGTCATTGGCTTCCTTGATCTTATATCCATTCCTTGACGTTCTTCTGCAAACTGCCTTTCCCAGGCGCCACTGCTACCGGACGGTTGGCTTCCAGCTAAGTTGAGCCAAAAAGAGGCACCAGCAGGAGACTGGGTGGTGGGACAAAGGGAGGAACCAGGGCTCCTTCCCAACTTCAGAGAGTGTTTTCCAGCAGAGGCTGCATCTCCTCCGTGGTTCAGCTCTTCGCTGGACAGCCCCTGCTGTGCTTCTGGCTCCTCTTGGATGGCCCCAGAGAGGGACACCACCTCCTCCCTGTGCCCAAGCGGTGAGAGCAGCTTCCTACTATTGCTCAGCCCAGGGTTGCTTCACCATCTCCTACTGGGCTTCTCAGCTGTTGGCTCGTTAGTGTAATCAATTCCTTGTATGAAGTCCCCTCTGTTTGAAATACCTAGAATGGCTTCTGTTTTTCCCCTACAACAGACCTGGCCCCTTACCTCATGAAGCATGTACTGATTCCTTCTCTTTATCTACATTTACTTGCTTTGTGACTCTTGGCAACTTACTTAATCTCGCTTAGCCTCAATCTTCCTATCAGGAAAATAGGGTAATAATGGTCCTCATCTCGTATTATTGTTATGAGGATTAAATGCAATGATGCATATAAGGTCCTTGGAACCTAGTAAGTGTATGTACCTATTATTCTAGGTTACAGGGGACAGCAGGGACTTCTTCTTCTGTGACTCCCTAGACACACAGGTAGTGTTTATTAAGCACCTACTGTTTCCAAGGTCTTAACTTATTTCATGTTAATAAATATCTATAAAGTGTAGGTATTACTATATTACTATATATGTTTTCCAGATGAGGAAATCAAAGCACAGAGAGGTTGAATAGCTTGCTCAAGGTCTCACAGAAGAGGAAGTATGATGTGAGCCTGGGTGAGCTGCCGGCAGAGCCCACGCCCTCAAACCTGCACCGTCAAATTCCTCAACGTGCTGCACTCCGTTGTTACAGTATGCAAGAAAGGGTCTCTCCTCTCAAGTGGTCCACAGCCTAGCTGGAGAGTCAGCTGCATTAATCACTAAACACCGTGCAGTGCGATGCACGTTAATCATTCTTTTGAGTGCTTGTTCAGTCAATCATTCATTCATTCAGCAAACCCTGGGCATCAGTTTTGCACCAATTCTTGTCCTAAAGGCTGGCGAGGAGGCTCCTGTTGGTTTGGGGAACCCACACACCTCCTCTGGCCATTGAGTGCAGAGTGCTGGAACGAGAGGCTTCTGACACTTCCTGCTTTTATTCTTCTAAAGCACAGTGACTTAGAGTCAGACGTGTTGAATTTTCCTCCTACTCCTTGATTTACTTGCTGTGTGACCTCATGCAAATCACTTAACCTCTCTGTGCTTGTTTGTACATGTAAAACTGAGACTAATGATGATAGTAATAATAATATCTACCACACATGCTTAGCATTAAGGCAGAATGAGATGATGAGTGCAAAGTTCTTAGCAGAGTGCTGGGCACAGAGGAAGGGCTTAATGGTCAGTTTTTACTATTATTTATTGGTGACGGTTGTTAATTGCCCATGACCCGCACCAATGGAAGACCATTGCTCTAAATGCTACATCCCTTTGTTTGTCAAAGTTTTGCCGGTCTAACAAACCAGATGCGTTCCTTCTGGCTTTTAAACAGACACGTCTCAGCAGGATGAAAACAAAGCTAGTGGGCATGACAGACAAATCTTTATTGAAGACAGAAAATTGGCTGTTGTTTTCCAGGTGCTGCCTAAAAGCGGTGAGAAAGCCTGAAGCTCTGCAGCCTTCCTGCACCCTGCCAGAGCCCAGCCCAGCCTGGCTCCTGATCAGTCACGCCTGGATGGGTTTAAAGGGCTGCAACCCGTTCCAATGCAGAAGGTATGAATTTCATTCCACAAATTTGGATGTGTGATACATGAGATTGTTTACTTTTCTGTAACAGGGTAATTTTGATTTCTGACTTCTGCTTCCAGGAAACAGAAACTTAGTATCAATCAATTCCAAGTCTAAAGATAAGCTACATGCTGAAGACGCCCCAATATTTCCAGCATCTTCCTGGAAATCCACATCTATCTGTCTGCTTGACAGGCTCACTTGGATGTTCAATAGGCATCTCCAAGTTCATAATCATTCAAAACTGAACACAGACATTTTCTTCTCAACCTTGTTCCTCCTACAGTTTCCATCTCACTGACGGCAGCCCCATTCTTCATGTTTTCAGATCAAAGACATTGGAGTCATTAAAAATTTTTATTTTTGTTTATTGAGATGAATTTCACATAACACAAAATTAAGCATTTAAAGCAAACAATGCAGTGGCTTTTAGTACATGCACAATGTCAAGGAACCACCACCTCTATCTAACTCTAAAATATTTTTATCACCTTGTAAGAAAACCCAACCCCCTTAAGCGGTCACTTCCTTTTCTCCACCTTCCCCTAACCCCTGGCAACTACTAACCTACTTTCTGTTTCTATGGATCTATTCTGCATATTTTATATAAATAAAATCATACAATATGTGGCCTTCTGTGTCTGGCTTCTTTCACTAACAAAATGTTTTTGAGGTTCACCATGTTGTAGCATGTATCTGTACTTCATTCCTTTTTATGGCTGAAGAATATTCTGGAGGCAGTCAAATGCCTCTCTCTCACATCCACAACCAACCAGCCAACTAATGCAGTTGGCTGCCTTCAAATTATTTCTAGAATGGATTCCCTGCTTGCCATCTCTCCTGTACCTCCCGGTCCCATTCTCCATCACCTCACCTGGATGATTGCATTCTCTGCTTTCTGTCCTTCATACCTGCAGTTCCCACCCTTTCTGTACCAGTCTTTTCTCTGCACAGAACCCAGAATGCTTCGGTTAAAACCTAAGTCACAATATGTCCTTTCTGTGATCAAAACTCCCCAACGTCCCCACTCTCACCTCATTCACAGTCAGAGACGGCGTCCTGACGTCTCCCAGCCTCCTGTCTCTGCTCTAATTTCCCCTCTGCCACCATCCCCTCACTCAGCGTTGTCTGGCTACTTGGGCCAGCATCCTTGCTCTCAACGTACATGACCATCTCTCTCCGACCTCAGGCCCTGTGTACTCGTGTTCTTTCTGGAACATTCGATTGATGGTTTTCAGCCCATTTTCTTTACCTCTCTGCAGCTTTTACCCTGCTGACCACTCACGCCTTCATGAAATTGTACCTGTTCTTGCATTTCATGATGCCATGTGCTCAGTTTCTTTTGTCCCTGGCTGCTTCCTCCCAGATGCCTGTGTGAGCTCCACTTCCTCTGTGCACCCCCTTACCTGTTGGCATTTCGCAGGGTTTCATCCAACTCGTCTTCTCTTCTCTCCTTTCTCCTATCCCTGGAGTGAACTCGTCGACTCTCATGACTACATCACCAGCCTAAACCTTCTTCTTAACCTTTAGACCCAGGGGAAATTGACTGTAGGGCATCCCTCTCTAAACAGCCCTGAGGAACCACAAACTCAACAAGTCCAAAGTGAACCACCCTCCAAACAGCCGGGTTGTCCTTGGCAAATGGCATCCCTCAGTCCTAATCCTTGATTCTTTATTTTTTCCCACTTACTTGCACGTCTAATCCACCACAGATCTGCAAAGCCCATTTCCTGATGTCTAGAACCGTCTACTTCTCCCTACAGCCACTCCTGTAGTTCAGATTGTCTTCTTTTCTCAGACAGCTGGCCTTCTGGCATCTTCCCTGGTCCCCTTCCAATTTATTCTCCACATAAAAGCCAGAGAGACTTTTATAGAATACAAGCTTGATCCTCAATTGCTAAACCTGCCATAGCTTTGATTACTCTTGGGATAAATTCCTTAAGCCAGCTTTGATACCCTGCCTGGTCCAGGCCCTGTGACTCCTCCGCCACCAAGCTTGCCTTCTGCCTTCTGGCCAAACAGAACTTCTTCTCCTCAGCATGCTGTGAGTGTCAATGCTTTGCATTCTTGCTTGCATTGGTGTTTGTCTGCAACAATGCCCCTCCCATTTTCTCCTGCCTCTCTTCATCTGGTAACTCATAATGTATCCCCCAGGTATCAGCTTAGAAACCACCCCTCTAGGAAGTTTCCCCCATTTCCCCCGGTCTGATGCAGCATAGACTGCTGTGTGTTCACCAAACTCTGGTTTTTCTCTTCCTGGAGCTCACAGTTGGACTACATTTCCCAGGCTCCCACGCAGACATGGGTGGGGTCATGTGATTGAGTTCTGGCCAATGGAAAGTGGACAGAATGATGAACACCGATCCAAGGTGTAAAACCTACCATCAAAACCTCCCATGTCATCCTCCATGGTCTCTAGTTCCCTCTGTCACCAGGTGGAAGCAGGGGACCCCATGGAGAAATCTGACACCCTGGGGGAGGGCAGTGGAGCCATTAGATAGAAGGAGCCAGGATCCCTGAATGACTGAGTAGGGCAGAGCCCCATCTGCCCTCTTCCCAACCAGCATGAGACTGTAATGTGAATAACAAACTTTATTGTATTAAGTCATTGAAACTTGGTTGGCTGTTACAGCAGTTAGCCTACTCTGATAAATATACTGAGATTAATTGTTCTTCCCTCCCCCACTCCCACCCCTATTCTCCCATAGAATGTTTTACCTCCCACCACAGCACTTACCATGTTAAACAGCAACAGCCTCTCACTTATCTATCTCTTCACCTGTGGGAAGATAGGGATGGGTCATGCTTGTCCCATCCTAGGTGTAAATGGGCACTCAGCCCAGCACCTGGATTCTCACAGCCACTAAATAAATATTTGTGGAATTATTCTGTGGTTGTCGAATTCTCTGTTTCTGGATGACTGTTTTGATAACTTGCCCAGACCTGGGATTCTTCCTGCACCTCCCCAGTCCTCTCCTAAAACTCAGGACCTGCCTTTGAACCAGTCCAGTAGCTGGGGCTCCCTGATGACACAGTTCCTGAAGCTGATCCCCCACCTGGATTTCCTAATATCACTATGGTTCCCAAGCCTGGGTCTCCACCCACCTGTCAGGATCCCTGACACTGCTTGACTTTTCTCACACCTTCTATTTGCCTTCTGGATGTCACATTTGCATCTGCTGGACTGAATTGCCTCTCAAGTCCTGTAACTTTCCTGGTGGCAAGCTGATGCTCTGGCAATGGGGCAGTCACCAAGCTATGTTGTTAGCAAAAAGAAATCAGAGTAGGAAACAGGGCATAGAGTGTACAATCATTTGTGAAAAAAATTTAAAAAACAGAAGTACATGGGGTTTGCATGAAGACATTTTTAAAAGATAGCATCAGAAAGTGGAAACCATGCAGAGTGGGAGTGGGATGAAGGCAGAGTCCTGGGGATTGCTGGGGAGGGGGATTTATCCTTTGTCCCCTTGTACCATGCGGTGGGCTGAATCAGGGCTCCTGGTCCTGCCTCCGCAGCAAAGATGTTCCTGTCCTAACTCCCAGAATCTGTGAATGTGTTGCCTTACATGGTGAAAGAGATTTTGCAGATGTGATTAAGTTAAGGATTGACTTGGGGTGATTATCCTGGATTATCTGGTTGGGCTTAATGTAATCACAAGAGTCCTTCCCTACAAGAGGGAGGCTGGAGGATCAGAATTAGAGGGGCAGGTGTGATGTTGGAGACAGGGTGGGGGAGAGAGGGTTGGAGAGAGAGAGACAGACAAACGTTAAGATGCTCCTCTGTTGGCTTTTGGTGCTTTTTTTGGTCTGTGCCTTGTTCACATTTTCAGGTTCCAGATTCCTCAGCTCCAAGTCTGGGGTATAGAAGGCAAAGAGAAAACCAAAGGAATTCAACACTGTGTGTCCTCTGGGTCCCAATGTCTCTAATCTGTCTGATTTCTTTTCTCCACCTGGCAGAGTCTTCTGATGTGAGTGTTACATAGAATGTTCAGAGTTTTCAATTGTACTTAGTGGGAGGAGTAAAGAAAAGAACTTCACTGTCTTTCTGGAAGTAAGTCACCAGTATCTTTTTAAGATTAACCAGGTGATTGTAATGTGCATCTGGAGTTAAGAATCCCTGTGATTAAGGACGGGGGTGGACAGAAGCTGATTTCAAAACAGCATAATAAAATACAGTTTACAAAACACAAATACATATGCATAAAAAGAGGCTGGAAGGAAAGATGACAAAATGTTAACAGTAGTTTTTTGGTGGGGAGGGGTGGTTAAGATCACCAGCAATTTTTAATTATCAATTTTTATTTTGAAATAATTTAAAACTCACACCGAGATTTCCCATCTGCCCTTAACCCAGCTTCCCCCATGATAATATCTTCCTTAATATTATAATACTGTTAACTCAGGTATAGGCCTTCCTCAGATTTCACCAGTTTTTAAATTACAAATAATTTTAATGTTCTCTTTTTTGTTGATCTGAACATATCACTTGTACAGCAACAAAAAATTCTGGAAAAAAAATGGATTCCTCCTTCAGTGGTATCTGAGATCACTCCCCTCTGGCTCCTGAGGCCTTTCCTGTGTTTTCTCCTCTGGCTTCACTTCTCCATCCGGATCGTAAACACCCTTCAGGAGGCGGAGGAAGGTACATGAGACAGATTTTCACGATCCTGGAGATTCACTCATCCAATAAGTCTCAAACTTTGACACGCCTACTGTGTGCCAGGAATCAGTGGAGAGTCAACCCCCAATGCAGATTTCATTGTCTTATATTTTTCTCTTTTCTGTCTGTTATGATGTTTTGACATCTTAAATAGAGTCTGGCTGGGGAGGGACTGCCCTTCCTGGGGCTAGCCAATTAGAGATAACCAGGGGCTTAGCCTTTGATATAGAAACTAAGCAATCAGGAGCCATGACTGCTGTATCTGGCCCCTCCCCGAGCCCAGGGAACAAAATTCCTGGCCTTCATCATCCCAGGGCCAGATACTGGGCATCTAGGGGCCACCCCTAGAGCTAAGAGCCTGCTGAAGTTGTTCAAACTAGCCAATCCTAGCTGTCTCCACACTCCTGCCTTCTGCCTGCTGACCACACTGAACTTTCCCCACATGGCCCTGCCCATGTGGCGTGCCTCCTGTTTCTAGGAACTGTCAGAGAATAAACTGTGTTTTCCTGAGCCTCTCCTATGTTCCCTCTTGTGGCCACACAGGACTGACCATCACATAAGAGAACCTAGAACAAGCTTCCTCCACTGGAGTGCACACTCTAGTGTATGAGATAGACATTAATAGTACACCCGTGAATGTAAAATTAGAACCACACGGAAATTCTATGAGGGAGGAGTTCATGGTGCTCAGAGCATTTTAACAGGGAGATCTGACCCAAGCAGGAGGGAGGCAGAGAAGGTCTCCTTGAGGAAATGACACGTGGGTGAGATCTGACATGGCGATCAGTAGAAATTAACCAGGGAAGTGAGGAAGGATTTCCAGGCAGAGGGAACAGCACATGCTAAGGCCTCACACCGGGGGCCTGCGTGTAGGGTGACCAATCATCCTAGCTTGCCTGAGACTGAGTGGGTGGGGTGGGTTCTGGGTGCCAGACTTTCAGTTTTAAAAAACTGGGACCACCTTGAATAAACTCTTCACCAGGGACTTGGGGCAGGGCGGGGGTTTCCACGACACAGAATTTCCAGTGTTAGTGCTGGGAAAGTTCTGTGCAAACTGGAATGAGTTGGTCACTTTATATGGCACCTTCAAGAGAATGAAGAAGGTTCTTAGGGTGAGTGCCCTCGGAAGCAGGCTGTGAAAAGAGGATTCACATGCAAGTAGTTTATTGGGGAGGTGGAAGAGTAGGGAAGTGGAAAAATGAGACCAGAAAGGGAAGGCAGCCAATAAGGGGCAGTCTGCACCAGTTAGGGGTCTCCAGAGAAATAATGAGAGGTAGATAGATGGATAGATAGATAGATAGATGGATATGGATGGATGGATGGATGGATAAATATATATACAGAGAGAGGGAGTTAGAGATATGAATGGATGGATGGATGGATGGGTAGACAGATACATACATACACACAAATAGATACATAAAAATACTTATATTAAGGAATTAACCCACTTGAACATGAAGGTTGGCAAATCTGAAATCTGTAGGGTAGGCTAGCAGGCTGGAGACTCAGGCAGGAATTGATGTGGTCTTGAGGCAGAATTTCTCCTTTGGGAAAACTCAGGCTTTACTCTTGGCCTTGAACTGATTGAAGCTCATCCGTGTAATTGAGTGGAATCTCCTTTAGTCAAAATCAACTGATTGGAGATGTTAACCACATCTACCAGTACCCTCACGGCCACATTTCGATTAGTATTTGTTTGAGTAACTGGGTACGGCCGCCTAGCCAAGGGGACACAGAAAATTAACCACCACAACATTCAAGCCAGTGACCTCTGTGAGCAGTGGGTTAATCTTCCTGGGGCGCACGCGGAGACACGGTGGACACATCAGAGACATAGCAGAATGACCCACCCCGGTGTGAGACTTCGGTTATGTACATTCCAGCTCTCATCAGCCGTTGTCTGAGGGCTGCTGGCAGGTGGATGGCAGGTAGGCCAGGAGTTCCAGAGACCAGAGGAAGTGCTCAGGCAAAACAGAGCACTGAGGGGGTTTGGAGGAGGGGAAGGGTGGAATATCCCCTCCAGAAGGTGAATCAAGTGCAGAGAGCAAAGGAGAAAAGGGCTTGGCCATAGTCTTGTAAGCCGTGTGAGGATTTAAGGCTTTATATCAAGAACAACGGAAAAGTATTATGTTGGAAGGTAAGGAGGGACATAATGACCTGATTTGTGTCTTCAAAAGACCTGTAGGCTGTGATGAGAAAAAAAATATATTACAAAGGGGCAAAAAGGATGTGGAGCCACCATCTGGGAAGATCTTGCTAGAGTCCAGGCGGCAGACGGTGGGAGAGAGTAGTAACAGTGAGGATGGAGAAAAGACATTCTTGGGCTGTTCAGGGAATTAAAGCAACAGGTCTTGGTGACTGATGTGGGATTTGACAGGAGGGTATTGGAAGGAGAGTGTCAAAGCCAGCCCCACTCCAGGACTCCTGGACTTACCTTTAAAACTTTTTTTTTTGGATAGCTGGGGCCCGGATGAGGACCAAACAGCCCAGAAGTTGCCTGTAACCAGTTTGACTAAGAAAATGACCTGAAGATGACCTTGCCTGCTGCCTGACCTGTTTTCATATCCTAGGATGCTTATTGCATAATCAGAGACCTCCTGTTAAAAATACAGCTGGAAGATAGAGAGTCAATGGAGGGTAACCATGGGAAACATTGCTTTGGCTTCTCAACACGAGGGCATGTCTCGTAACGAGACCAGGAATGGTATGAAGTTGAGAAATCAGACACCCAGAGCCTGTCACCTTGAAACAAGCACCCTTAACCCTCACACCTTGGTTGTCCAAACATTGGAGGCTCCTTAAATTCCCACCTGCTTTCTGTGTCATATTTTGTTTTGTCCACGGTGTGGAACAAAGGGTGGATTTACCCGCTCCGGTGGGAGGGGGGACAAGGAGGGACAGGAAGGGCAATGTCACATTAGGACTTCCCCAGTTGTTCTTGTTTTTAAGAAGCCAGGTGTAAGGAGAAGATCAGAGGGTGGTGGTGTAGTCTGATAAAACTGGAATTTCCCCACCTCTGCTCCCAGCACTGCGAGACTCTTCCTCTGAAGGGGACCTGGGCCCAGCTGGTGAACGAGAAGATGGGGGCATATCATTGTCACCCGACCATACAAATGACTAGAAAACCAACTAGGGCTTTAATTTCCAGCGGTGTCTGAGGCTGGACTGCAGCGTCTCTCATCTCTTCAACAAATGTACTCAAGCTGGAAGTCCACGGGAGGTTGAAGAAGACCTCCAGTTATCCATGCCTCCCAGCATTCCTGTCTCCTGGCATTCCTGTCTCCTTGGGTAGTTGCCTCCCACATTTACCATGACTGGTCTGAGTACTAGGCAGAATAATGACCTCCAAAGATTCCAGGTCCTAATTCCTGGGGCCTGTGACTATGTCAGGTTACATGGAAAGGGAGAAATGAAGGTTGCAAATGGAATTGAGGTTGTTAATTAATCCACCTTGAGATGGGGAGATTATTCTGGATTATTTTGTGGGCCCAGTGTGATCACAAGTGTCCTTAAATGGGGAAGAAGAATGCAGAAGGGTCAGAACCAGAGGGATGGCTTCATTAGAAAGACTCAACTGGGCATTGCTGGCTTTGGAGCTGGACGAGGGCATGAGCCAAGGAATGCAGGCACCTCTAGAAGAGGGGAAAGGCAGGAAGATGGATTCTCCTCTAGAGCCTCTGGAGGGAACACAGCTCCTTGATACATCTTGAATGGCAGCCCAATAAGACCCATTTCAGACTTCTGCCCTCAAGGACTGTAAGATAGTAAACCTGTGTTGTATAAAGCCACTAAGTGTGTGGCAATTTGTTACAGCAGCGATAGGAACCTAACACAGTCGTGTGGCTAATTGCATATGGAGGACAGCACATTATCTCTGAGAGTAGGTATCAAGGACTGAGACTTCTGTCTTGAACTTTCCTTCCCTCTTTCACTCTTTCTCTCATTATTTGCTCTGAGGGAAGCCACGCTCTGAACAGACCTACAGAGATGACCACAGTGCAAGGAACTGAAGCCTCCTGCCAACTGCTGCGGGGATGAGCTTAGAAGCAGACCCTCCAACCCCAGCGAAGTCTTCAGAGACTGCAGCCCTGGCCAACAGTTTGACTGCAACCTCCATGAGAGACTACGAGCTAGAATCACCCAGGTTAAGCTGCTCCTGGATTCCTGACCCTCAGAAAGTATAAAATAAGCCACTGAAATTTGGGGTACTGTGTTATATAACACTGGCTAACTAACACAGGGTTATTCCATATTCCCCTGAACTTCACATAACATGTTTTATCTGCTGCTAATTCCTGGAGACTCTACTTCCTTGTGATCACTCCTGCTGTGCTCCTGCCCTTGAACTATTGCAGTGGTCCTCTCCCACCTCCAGATCACTGTGCCTGGTGTTCCCCCATTGCTGGGAACAGTGTTCCAGTGGATCTACCCACAGGCGACAACTTCTCATCAGGTCTCAAATTAAATGTCACCTAGAGAGGCCTTCTCTGATCATCCTTTTTTCATATTCCTGTATTATTTCACACAGAGTATATAACACACTCTGAAATGATCTTTAAAAACAACATTTACTTGGTTTTTGTAAATTTGTAAATTATCTATCTGCTTAGATTTTTAATCTTTAATCTTAAAGATTAAACCAAAATCCCCATGAGGTCAGGGACCTTCCTTGTCTGTGTCCCCAGAAACTAAACACCCTTAGAGAGTGTGGTAGGCAGAATAATGCCCCCCCAAAGATGTCCACATCCCGATCCCAAGAACCTGTGAGTGTTAGATTACATGGCAAAGGGGAATTAAAGTTGCAGATGGAATTAAGTTTACCAATCAGTTGATCTTAAAATGGGAAGATTATTCTGGGTTATCTGGATGGACACAATGTAATCTTAAGGGTCCTTAAATAGGTCGGAGAGAGGCAAAGAGAACAACTGGGGTTGATGACACTGGCTTTGAAGATGGAGAAAGGGGCATCAGTGGGTGGCTTCTAGGAGCTGGAAAGGCAAGGACATGGACCCTCCTCTAAGCACCTCCAGAGGTGCTAAATCCTTGATGATGGCCATTTGAGACCCATTTGAGACCTATTGCAGACTTTTGACATTCAGATCTGTAAAATAATCAACCTCGATTGTTCTAAGCCCCTACATTTGTGGTAATTTGTTATAAGAGCAATGGAAAAGGAATACAGGGTGCTCTCAATAAATATTTGTGAAATTGAATAAATGTAAGGTCACTCTGCTCCCATCTATCCCTGCTTTGTGTCAGTGTTATCTTTCTAAAGTGAGGATCTGATCTTATCCTCTCTGCCCATCTGCCTCTAATTGCATCCCTTTGGCTATAGGATGAGTCAAAGCTCCTTCAAGACTTTCACGGTCCTCAACCCACCATTCTAGCCTTGCTGACTGCCTCACTCATGGAAGAATCATTTGGATGTCTTGC
This sequence comes from Camelus dromedarius, assembly GCF_036321535.1. Classification (NCBI taxonomy): domain Eukaryota; kingdom Metazoa; phylum Chordata; class Mammalia; order Artiodactyla; family Camelidae; genus Camelus; species Camelus dromedarius. The sequence continues at coordinate 17,839,136 of NC_087459.1, read as the reverse complement.
TACACCCCAACTCGTCCATGCCCTTTGGTGCCTGTGTGCATTTTCACATGTGGTACCTCTTCTGGGTCCCTCAACCCCACAGTTGGTGAACACCTCTTCATTCTTCAATATTAGGCTCAAATGTCCCCTCTGGAAGACTTTCTCTAGCTACTCAGGTCATAATTTGCATCTTCTGTAACTTTTTGTACTCAGTTTCATCCAGACTTTGATCATCCTGTGTTGTATTAAACTTCCTGCCCGTCTGGCCTTGATACCACTCGCAGGTAGGGCTGGTGTCAGAGTCCTTCTTGCATCCACTTGGGATAAGATATGAGGAGTGATCATCACTCCTAAAGATTAAGGGCTAGTCCAAGCATCCTAATTTCTTCCTTCTTTGATCTTTTCTCTAGAGATTAGTTAAACCTCTGAGTCACCTCTTTAAAAAAAAAAATGACAAAATGTACATAACCTCTTCTTGATTCTAATAGTAATATCTAATCAGTGTCTAGTACTTGGGAAACAGAAGTGTACACAGAAGAAAATAAACATCTACCCAGACCATCCATAAATCTTTCACCCATCATAATGAATAGCCAACATTTCCTTAGTTCTTACCATGTTGGCAGCCACCATAATAAACCCTCTAATGGGGAGGCTCCATCATTAACCCCATTCACAGATGGAGAAATTGAGGCTCAGAGAGATTGAGTGGGAGAGCCCAAGTTTATGTACATTTTGGTCCTTCTGGATCCAAGCCCAATGCCGTTAACGGTCAGCAGGGTGTCTCTCTTGATATCTATGAGCTACATCTGGGTTTTTTCATCCCTAATTATGATCACCTCTCTTATCTCTTAATTTGGAAGCTTGAAAAGCAAAGATAAAGACTTGAAAGGAAGACATACCACAGGGAGCCAACTTAAAGGCCTCCAGGGCCAGGCAGTTTCCTTAATTGGGTGATGGGACATGGGGGGTTTCTGTGACAAATCATTTTTCCCAGTTTACAGTTCAACTTTTAATAACTTTCTGAGTTTTTGTTTGGTTTAGTTTGTTGTTTTTTTTAACCACGCTTAAGTTTGAATTTTTATGTCACCAAATCCATCGCTCTTTTTTCCTTGTTTATGTTGTCCGGGTTTCTTTTGAGGTTTTGCAAGGTTTTCCTCCCTCCCAGGTCGTCAGTTCACCCTCCTGACTTTCCTCTAGTTCTTGCATGTTTTTATCTTTCTTCCACAAAAATTTAAATCTAACTGATCTTTTAAAACATGGGTAAGATCTCATTTTTTCTAGACAAAAGGTCATATGTCTCTGTGGTTTTCTTAGTGTTTCACCACTGTTGAAAAGCTATTAAAAAAAAAAAAAAGAAAAACATTTTATTATGGAAAATGTCAAATTATACACAGGTAATACAGAGGTATAATGAGCCCCCAAATGCCTATCTCCTAACTACAATACTTACCAATACAGGGTGTATCTCTAAAAATTGTGATGAAATACACATAGCATAAAATTTACCATCTCAACCATTTCTAAGTGTATGTTTCAGTAATGTTATGCATATTTGCACTGCTGTACAACCACAATATAAGCTGTTTTGAAAAACTGTTTTTATATATTAATAGGTTTATATACCTAGATTGGTTCTGCTTTCATTCACCTCTTTGTTAAAACTATTCTACCCACTATGTATACGGCTTTGCTTATTTTATTTTTTAAACGATCATATAACAAAATTGCCCTTTTTTTGGGTGTACAGTTCTGTGAATTTTAACATGCATGTGTATTTGTGTAATCATCACCACAACTGGGATATGAAATTGAGATACACTTCCATCTCCCTGAAAAACTCCCTCCCTCATATCACCCCTTCAGTGCCCCTCATTAAGCGACAACTGATCTGTTCTCTGTCAATATGGTTTTGTCTTTTCCTGGATGTCATAAAAATGGCAGACCGCGGTTAGTAACCTTTTGAGATTGGCTTTAATCACTCAATATAATGTCTTTGCAAGTCATCCAAGTTGTTGCCTATATCAAGAGTGTGTTCCCCGTTATCGCGTGTGGCTCCCATGGGCCCTCCAAGCTCCACCTTCCTCCTGTTCCACAGGCTTGTTACCTCCCATCCTCAGCCCTTGCTTTTCTTTTAATGTCTTATAATTAGATTGGTTACAATAATCATATTAACTATCACGTAACTAGCACGTTTATAATGGACAGAAAAAGGTGCTAGATGGGAAGTACATAAATACAGGGTTTTTAAAAGTGGGTCAGAAAGAATGAGGCAGTTTGTGTACATAACTACACACACACACACACACACACGCACACTCTCACACTCACCTAATTCTATTGTCTAGTCCTATCTAGTCCTTTTAAATAAGCAGCTCTTGGTTTTACCAATTCTGTCCTTTTTTCCCTTCCCCTCCCCCACTTCCATTTGTAATTTTGTACATTTTCTCCTTCTGCTTTCTTTTGATTTATTTTGTTTTACTTGTCCTAATTTCTTGAGTTGATGGCACAGTTTACTGATTTTAGAATTGTTTAATTATTAATAAACGCCTTCAAGGCTAGGCATTTTCTCTGAAAACCACCTTGGCTGCATTCTCCAAAGCTGTTGACGGCTGCATGGGCACCTGGATGGCAAAGCCCCCTTTAGGTAGAAGGCTATCTGTGCCACATGAATTCTGGGGGCAACTAGTGCCCTGCAGGCTGAGTCATGCCCTTGATGTCCCCAGTGTGTTTGACTGTCCCTCTTTCAGGGAGGTGTGGGGTAGGGGGACATGGAAAAGTTTTGCTGGGACTTCCTATTCTAATTCAAATACCACTGATGAACATCGTAGGGAACAGTTATCAAATGGTATGCTTCCTGTCTCTCCAGGAAGCCCAGGGAAGTCATGGGCCCTTTGGGCATTATTTCACTTTATACTCGAGCTCAGAAATGGAGCATATGGGTTGTGATCGGCATTCCTTTCAAACTTGGTCCAAACTGTCCAATATTTTGCAGAGTTTTGTGTTATGACATCATAGTTTTTCCTCTATCATGAAGGGTTTTTTTTGCTGCATATTCAGAAGGGTTTTTGTTTATTCATATTTTGTTTGTTTTGTTTTATGAGGGGGAGGTAATTAGGTTTATTTATTTATATTTGGAGGAGGTACTGGGGATTGAACGCAGGACCGCATGCATGTTAAGCAGGTGCTCTACCACTTCAGCTAGACCCTCCCCACCATAGTTTGGTTTTGAAACATGATTTTTAATAAAAATTTTAAATTAAATTGTAGTTGATTTGCAATGTTACTTTTAGGTGTACAGCAAAGTGATTCAGTTATACATATACATACATACATATTTTTTCAGATTCTTTTCCATTGGAGGTTATTACAAGTTATTGAATATAGTTCCCTGTGCTAGACAGTAGGTCTCTGTTGTTTATCTATTTTATATATAGTTAGTGGGGAGTCTTAATGGGACAAAAACCTGATTCAAGCTGGCTTAAGCTAGAAAAAGGGAATTTATGGAAATTAATTGATATTCACACTCACAGGGAATACTGATGTTCTCGTGTCCTGCTGGATTAGGTGCTGAGCGAACGCCCTCAGAAACCCTTCTCCCTGCCTCCATCTCCTGCCCTTTCCTGCATGCTGGTCTCCAGCTGCCCCAGGTCTCCCTCCACCCTACGTGCAGCTCCAGACCCGGCTCCGTCTGCTGCTTGGCCTTGAGCCTCTCCCTGACCAATCACTGTGTCTTGAGAAGTGAATGCTTTGGTTGGAGTCATGGATGCTGGGCTGATAGAACACCAGATGTCCAATATATGGTTTATATGGCCCTTCTCTTCCTAAAACACCTCTGTAATCATGGCCAGACTCGTCTTAAAATTTTACTGTCTCCTGAGCAAGGCGGAAAAACTCTTCCCCACCTCACCCGACTCTCTTTACAGCCCCAACTCCCAGCTCGCTTCCTTTCTCCCACACCCTGTGTTCCAGCCACAGCCAACTACTCCCCATTTCCAAACAAACGTGTACTTTTGTTTCTCTGCCTCTGTACATGCTGTTCCTTTTGCTGGGAATACCCTCTTTCCCTTACTCATTCTTGAAGAGCATGACTTACTGCTCAGAAACCACTTGGGCAGTCTGTCCACCTCCTCCCCGGGCTCCACCTGCCCAGGTGATTTCTGGGCATGACTTAGGCTCTCCAACTTTCCCACTGCTCTCCCTGGACCTGGACAGGACCGAATCCTGTGTGACTGTCGCCTCTTCAAGACGTTAGGCCTAGACCTTCAGGGCTAAGGCTGTGCCTCGACAATTTCCAAGCAGTGTCTGCAGTGGCATAGATATTCAGTAAATGTCTGAAAGTGCAGACGGGCTCAGCTGCCCACATGCTGACTGTTTTGCCACGTTTATGTACTACAGGCTCCTGTGTGTTTTCAGTCCAGCAACCAGTACTCTCCTGCCAGAACCTGCTACTGCCTCTGCCCCCCACCCCCCACACTCTACAGAGCCAGAAATACCTAAAAGTCTTTCTGCTCCGGGACAGCCCTAATCAGTGACTAATGGCAAGGGGGAGGGGTGAATGCTCCAGCTCCTTGTTCTCGAGGGACAGCTCTAGGTGTGACCTACACTGTTCCCAAAGCTCCCTGGAGGGGTGAGCCACCATTGCCCTCTCCGTGACTTGATAACCTATCCTCGCTCCATCTCCTCCCCACCCCCCACCCCACTTCCTCACTCTTCTACCTGTTTTCCTGTAACACTTCCTAATAAACTGCTTTCTCACAAATCCTGGTTTCAGGCCCCCAGATCCACTTCCAGGAAATGCAGCCTAAGACAGAACTGCTGATTCAGTGAACAGAAGGAGAAGAATCATGAACTCAAATCAACAACAAGTTATTGATCATTAACTGCAGGGAAGAAACAGGAGCAGGAGAGAGAAACCGCACCTGCCCCCCCCCCCCCGCCCCCAGGATGTATCTTCTTAAGGTGACAATATTTACATATAGAAAAAGAACTAATACATAAAATGATATGTGAGGAAGACTAAGCAGGTTTCAAGCTCAAGGAAGAAGGGGCGAATATCAACACAGGATAGGTCGGAGGCTGGTGGACTTGGAAGGTGAAAGCCAGCCTTGAAGGAAGGATAAGATAGCAGAGGCAAAGGGCCACTGAATACAGCGGTGTGACTGGAGTGAAATGACAAAAGTTTAAGGCCAGGACGTGAAGACTTGGAATCCATTCAAATGAGTTTGGACTTTATCTCATAAGGGAATTGGGAGGGGGGTGGTCAACATTAATTTATTCATTCAACAAACATTTATTGAGTGCCTGTAACGCATGGCACACCCAGACGGGAATGAGATGTACTCTAGGAGGGGTGTTCCTTCATCCAGCTGCCTGTTCTGGCCACCAGAATCTTGATAGATGTGTTAGTTGGATCCACCTATAACTCCTGGGTCGATTTTTTTTTTTCCCTACCTGGTTTTATCCTGTGTGCATATATTTTTCTGATTATAAAGTGAAACATTATCCTCATAAAAATTGAAACATTTGGAGAACTGTGCACAGTAGGAAAAGAAATGTCTTCTATTCAACAGAAAGGACAGAAAATCTTGAATGGCTTTTGACTAGGCTGTAGGGAGGTTGGGTTGAGCCTGGGGTCTCCAGGAACAATTACTTGGAGAAGCTGTGTCAGGCAGCTTCTGGGCCATATTTCTGATTTTCCTTAAGCATTCAGTTAAGTCTGGCTCAACACTTTCACTATGTCTTGAAAGGAGGTTAGGGTTAGGGTTAAGCCTGTGTCTGTGTCTGTGATTGGAATGGTATGGGGGCCACAAGACAGAGAGTTCAAGATGAACTGCCAAGTCCTGAGCAGCAGTAATTCAAAGCAGGGTGATTCAAGGTGCTGAAGTGACGAGTGACATGGGAATGGAACTTCTAAACATTCCTTGGAGAGCCAAGCATGGGGGTGGGGAACCCTGCAGTTTTTGCTATCCGGGAAAGTTGGGGAGAGTAGTCATCATATGATGAATATTTTAAAAATGCAACTTTATTCAGCGGGCACATGGGCTGGTTGGTGATGTCTGGAGAGCTCCTTGTCCTAGTTGTAATTTATATTTTAATAGAGAATCTGAGACACCATCCACAAAGATTGTGCCCATTTATAGAGCCACCAATAAACAATCAGAGCGCCTGTTCCTCTACATCCTTCAAACACTGGTATTACCAACTTTTATTTTTTGCCAATCCAGGAAGTGACATCGAACAAAAATTACTGTTTAACTTGCATATATTTAATCATTCGTAAAGTTGAGCATCTTTGGTATAATTTTTAGTCATTTTTATTTCTTCTGGAATGTTCTCATTTGTTTCTACCTTTCTCACAGATTTGTAAGAACTCTTTGGATGTTATCAGGGGGGTGGTGGGTAATAGCTCAGTGGTAGAGTGCATGCCTAGCATGCACAAGTCCTGGGTTCAATCCCTGGTACCAAAAGAAATAAATAGATAAACCTAATTACCTCCCCCTTAAAAAAAGAAAAAAATTTGAAAGAAAACAATGTTATCTCTTTTGTTTGATATATCGCTTAAGTGACATTCCCAGCTGAATGTAATTAAAATATTATTGTGAGGACGTTTCTAATATTCATAACAATGACTGCACCTTATCTTTCATAGCTATAGTTACCAGGTCCTCACCTTAATTCTCCTTAGATTTAGTCCTCTGCTCATTGGGGTGTGGTACTCACCACCCCAGTGCTCTCACACTAGACATTCTCCATGCGTTTGTTTTTCATCTTCCAATTGGCTGCATTGTATCCTCAATTAGATTTTTCCAGAATGAGTAAATAGTACTCTAAATTTGAATTATTCTTTATTTGAGACCACCTTTAGGTTCTCTTTACACGTGAACAACATCACAACTGGATATGGAATTCAGAACTCTGTTGACATTGCTCTTGAAATTTCAGGTGAGAAGAGAAAAAGTGGGGCTGAGTAAGGAGATTGAGGAAGAGAAGGACTGAATTGTGTGAATCAGAAGTGAATGGACAAAAAGAAAAAGAAAAATACCGTATGATATCACTTCTATGTGGAATCTAAAAAAAAGACAAATGAGCTCATTTACACAACAGAAACAGACTCACAGACATAGAAAACAAACTTATAGTTACTAAGGGGAGAAGGGGTGGGAAGGGATAAATTGGGAGTCTGAGATTTGCAGATACTAACTACTATCTATAAAATAGATTTAAAAAAAAGGCTTGTACTGTATAGCACAGGGAATGATATTCAACATCTTCTAGTAACCTATAATGAAAAAGAATATGAAAATGAATATATATGTATATGTATAACTGAACTATTATGCTGTGCACCAGAAATTGACACAACAGTATAAACTGACTATACTTCAATTAAAAAAAAAAAAAAAGAAGTGAATGGAAGACAGAGTTGGAGATGGAGGCTGTGGTCAACTTTTGGAGGCCCTTGAAAACCAGAATAGAGGGCACTGAAGACATCTGATCAGAGAGAGAACATGCAAACCACTGGATTTTAGGAAGATTAGCCTGGGATGAATTACAGGGGAGAGATAGAGGACTATTTTGTTATCAGTTAGGAACGAGTTTGGCTACAAGTCACAGAAAGTGATAAATAGAGGTTCATTTATATCATATGCAGAAAGTCCAGAAGAGCAAAGGAAAAATATATACATTTAAACATATGTGTGTGTGTGTCTGCGTGTTTATTATTTATTTTGGTTTAGCTACTCATTGACGCTGGGCTGAGGTCTTTGTGGTTCTCTTGGCCTTTCCCTCATAGTTACAGGATGGCTGCTGCAGCTCCATACATCCTATTTGCATTCAAAGCACAAGATGGAGGGTAGGGGAGGGATAGTCACAGCTGACTCATTTTATTAGTAGAGCAAAGGCTCCCTAGAACTCTCTTCCTTCCAGCAGGGTTCTGTTTATATCTCATTGGCCAGAGCTGTGTCATTTGTTACTGAACCAGGTTTGTTTGCCCAACATGCAGCAAGTCAAACTGTAAGACACTGAGGTTGCAACAGAGAAAGGTTTTATTTACGAGGCAGCCAAGTGAGAAGATATTAGAGCAAATCTGAGATCCACCTCCCAGAAGGCAAGAAACTTGAGATATTTATGGGATAAAGAAACAAGGTGGTCTTAAGGTGTGGGGAAAGGTGACTGGAAGTAAGGAAAAGGTGAGGTAATTGGTGTTCTGGGCAGGGCATTTTTAGGGTCTAATGTCGATGGTCACCACTAGTCTAAGCCAGCCTGAATTGGGCAGAAGCCAACTCCCAATTTCTGGAAAACAACTTAAGCCCCTGTTACTATAGTGACCCATATGTCAGAAGCATTATCTACAGGGGTGGTTAAGAAGTCTGGTGATATATTACCTAGGCTACGTGAAGCTTGGAGCTTGGAGGGTAAGCAGTTGGAGAGAGGGAAAAAACAGCAAAAGCAGGCTTTATCAGAAAGGCAGGTCACTAACAGAGGGGTTTCTAACAAGTTGTTTCCTTATCTGCTTCTCTGTAAGATGCACTCAGGGATTTTTTTAAAGGCTCCAGTGTCTGTAACACTGTGGGCCATAGTTTAAATATGGCCATCCTACCTGCAAGGGAGGCTGGGAGGGCAAATTCTTCAGCTAGGCTGAATTTTCAAAGGGAAAATGGGGAATAGATATTTACAGACAACTGGAAGTGTCTGCCAGAACACAAAAAGTACCACCACCACCACCACCACACACACACACACACACACACACAAACACACACACAATAAATTGGACAATATTAAAACTCAGAACTTCTGTCTGCTCATCAAGTAACTCCACAAAGAGAGTGAAAAGGCAAACAGCACTGGGGAAAAAGATGCTGAAATGGAAATAAGTACAGAATATACAAAGACTTATGAATCAAAAAGAAAAAGACAGACAACCCATTAGAGAAGAAAAAGTGAATAGAAAAACAGTAACTTCACAAAAAAGAGTACTCAGATGGTCTATAAACACCTAAAAATGCACTTGCCATCATCAATCATCAGATAAGCATCCATTAAAACCATAGCGAGTTACCATTATACATCCACCTGGATGGCTAAAATCAGAAATGGAAATTAACAAGTGTTGATAAGGATGTGGAGCAACTGGAATGCTCATACTCTGCTGGTAGAAGTGAAAATTGTTATAATCACTTTGAACAACACTTGAGCTTCAGAAAGTTGGACTTGCCCATTCTCTAGGTAGGACCCAGGAATTCCACCTTCAGCAGAAATACCCAGCAAAGGAAAAAATATGCAGATAAATACATGTGTGTATGGTTATTTATTTAACAAGAGACATGTACTAGAATATCCACAGCAGCACTCTTTGTAATAACTCCAAACTGGAAGCTACCAAATGCCTATCAACAGTAGAGTAGATAAATAAGTTGTGGTCTATTGAAACACGGGAATTCTATCACCAATGATAATGAACTCCCTAAAAATCACATGCAATAGCATGTATGAATTTTAAACCTAGTGTTGAGCAAAAGAAGCCATACAGTATATCCTGTATGTTTACATTCATATGAAATACAGAATTAGGAGAAACTAGACTACGCTGTTAAAAGCCAGGGGAGGGTAGTGACTGAAAGGGGATGTGAAGCGGACTTTTGGGGGATACTGGAGGTGTTCTCTTTCTTGTGAAAAGAAAGGTGTTGGTCAGTAGCCTGTATGCAGCCTGTGACAAGTCATTACACTGTCTATTTATGCTATGTGAGCTTTTTCTTTTTCTGTGGGTAGGGTACACCTCAATGAAGAAAACTAAGATTTTTTTAAAAAAGTGACTGCCACACCAGGTGTGAGATTAGGAAAAGAGGTCCTCTTTGTCATCTCCTTCCCTAACTGTGAAAGTATCCGCCCACCGAATGGGGACTATTCAGGTATATCGTCCAGATGCAGGTACACAGCAGTACAACCCACCCCTGCCCCAACTCACAGTTTGGAGAGCTCCTAGCTCAGTCAAAAGAGCAGATGTACATGACAGTTACTCAATCATCACTGTTTATTGCAGAGGGGTCCCACAGTCCAATACCTCTAGGAGCCAGGGGATTTACATACATAAATGAGATGGCGAGTTATCACAATAAGAAGCAGTGGGGATTGTGGAGAACTGGCTTGTAAAGGGGGCGGTCGCCAGTAGCTCCAGCTGACTGATGCTCCTCAAGAAGGCAGGCCAGTGAAATCAGATTTTCCAAAATTTTTAAAAAGAAGCTGAGAATCCAGGTTGCTCTATGAAGCTTTTCAGTTTTCACACTTTGGCAATTCTTTTCAATGAAATAGGCCCATCAAAACATGTCACTGGGCCAGATTTGGCCAGTGGGCCTCCTGTTTCCAGCCTCTTGTTTAAATGGTTGACTGCATCACTCTTGAATGATACTGGAGTTATAATAATAAAAACCACAGCTAGTCTTTATTGGGAACTTATTGGGACCTTTATCTACCTTATTTCTTGCTTCTAAGATGTCACCCACATCATTTACATAACAACATTTTTCCAGGAAATGAAGAATTAAAAAAAGGGAAATAATACCATATTAAATGTAAATATAAATCTATTAAAAGTTGCACTTAGATTTCAGAAACATTAAAATGTAACATAAACAAGACAAAACAAAGGTATGCTTGAGAAATGAAGTAAATATGAGACACTCTCTTACTTAATTCTTACAAAAATGATGTAGTGGGTATGGTTGTTAGGTCCATTTTACAGTATGAGGCTCGATGAAGTTAACTGTCCCAAGTTGGCACATCTAATAAGTGGCAGGGCCAGGACTGAAACCCAGATCTGTCCCACACCCAACACCATTGATCACGGCAATGCATTCTTTCCCTTTGTGGAGTAAATATCATCGAGAGCAAAGGCTGTGGGTTTTGGTGAGTGTCACAGTAGGCTAAGTGGCTGTAACAAATAGACCCAGACATGAAATAATATGGATGAAAAAATGCATTTCTTGCCTATTTAATAGTCTTTGGGGGCTGTTCAGGGGTGGAGCTGCTCTTCCATGAAGTCCTTCCAGTGGTGTGACTCTGTCACCATCAACGTGTGGCTTCAGAAGCTCAGTGAGTGGGAAGCAGGAAGAACGCAGAGGAGGCACCTGCAGTCTTAGAAGTCTTATGAAGTGGCATCTGCTCTTCTACTCAGAAGAACCCACTGCTACTCAGAAGAACACTGACCCGCAAGAGGGGCTAGGATAGCCACTATCCCATTACTATGGAAGGTCCAAGTGAATGTGGGTGAAAAAGTACAGGTCTCTTTGACAAAGCAACTTGTAGATATCCAATAATACGGAATCACTGGGGAAAAAAATCTCAGTTTGGTTCTTGCGGGTCTTCAAGACTGTACTTTCACTAGCCTCTTACTAAACAGAGAATGCAGAGGATGGTGTTTAATGGTGCTCACTGCTATCAATTGTTCTTATTATGTTCTGTAGTTGACTTCTTTTTTGACAATGGTTGCTGGTTAGAGATAGAAAGTCTCCTTTTCCAATACAGCTGGTAGGTGTTAAAGAATCGTGCAGAGGCGTGTGGGTATGATGACGGTTGTGAGGGTGCTTTGCCGATGGCTGAACTCTGATAAAGAGCATGCCTTACTACAGACATCCAGCAGCCTGGAGCGGGGGTGGGCGGGAAGCAGCGCAGCATGGTGGGTGGCTGTCTCGGGAGATGGAGTCATGTGATTCAGGCTGAGCGCAGACAGACTGTGCTTGAGGCCTAGGCTGGTCCTCAGGGACCAGTGAGAACAGCTCATCCCTGAGGTAAATCCTAGGCCATGACCCTGTTCCTGTGTTCCTACTGACCAGGTCCTTAGGGCAGAAGCCAAGGGGTGTGGGCCCAGCCAAGTGCGTGAAACACACAGAAGCTTGCTAATGTCTCCTCCCTCCTTTTCCCCTTTGTCACATTGGGCCACCATCCAAAGGGCAGAATTCTTGGGTACTTTTCAGGGAAGGCTCTGTTCTCTGGCTCAGGGCCTGGCTGGCTGCTGCCCCTTCCCATAGGCTGCCACACATCCTGAGGGGAAGGTTGTGGGGAGAGCTGACCCCCAGGTCTAGAACAGGGTGTGTCCAGACCCTAGTCCAAAGCCTGCATCCTTCCTGGAAATGGCCCACAGACTGAAGCCTTTCTAGGTATTTACTCAGGCCAGTGACAAAGAACAGAATTTGCCCCGGGGTAGAGGATCATGGGAAGTTCCTTGGAAGATGAATGTCCCAGGGAGTAATCTGATGAGCAGTGTGTCCTGTGTTGCTGAGGACTCTGGCTCCAAGTGTGCCTCCTGGGTCCCAGAGAAGATGGCCCGATAGCAAGCAGGAGGCTCTAAGTGGGCATGGTCACTGGATATCAGGGAAACGAAAATTAGACAATGAGATTCTTTTCACTTTTCCAAGTGCCAACTTCAGTGGCATCAGGCACAGGAGGGTGGGAGATGGTACTCTCACACACTGTAAGTGGGAGACTACCTTGGGATATTTGCTTGGAGAAAAAATTAGCACTCTTCAGAAAAATTTTAGTGTTCGTTGCCTAAAAAGCCTTTATACCAGGAAGCATGTACAAGTTTGCTCATAGTGGCATGGTCTGTAATGGGGAAAACAAAAACAAAACCAAAAACAGAAACAACTTAGAAAGCCCAGCAGTAAGGAAAAGGATGAATACAATGTGGTTGGGGCAATCAAAATAAATAAGCTTATCTACGTGTATCAATGCTGCTGGAGCTAAAAACACAATATTGAGTGAACATGTGATGCAAAATGGACATGTATTAGTACTCAGTGTCATATAACAAATCATCCCCAAACTTAGTGGCTTGAAACACCAATACCTACTTATTATCTTCATAGTTTGCGTGAGTCATGAATTCAAGTGGGGCTGAGGCGGGAGGTTCTGGTTCAGGGTGTCCCATGAGGTTAATGGTCAGGATGTCAGCTGGGGCTCCAGTCATCTGAAGACTTGATTAGGGCTGGAGGGTTCATTTCTAAGCTGACTTACTCACATGGCTGTCAAGTTCGTCCTGCTTGTTTGTGAGAGGCCTGAGGTCCTCTCCGTGTGGCTCTCCCCACAGGGCTGCTTGAGTCTCCTGACAGCGTGGCAGCTGACCACTTCCAGACCAAGCAATCCAAGAGGGTGCAAGGTGGCAGCAGCAATGTCTTTCATAATCTAGCCTTGGAAGTCAGACACCATCACTTCTGCCACATTCTATTCATTAGAAATAAGTTGCTAAGTTGGGTCCACATTTAAGGGAAGAAGAATTAGACTCCACCTTTCAAAGGAAGGCATGTGAAAGAATTTGTGGATATATTTTAAAACTAGCTTGTGTATGATTTGATATCCTTTACTTAGTTTAAAATGATGCGTTATACACATAGGCCTGGCCAATCACAGATCCCTACCACCCTGACTATGGCGATTGCTTCAGGGATGGATATATGACACAATTTAGGCCAATCAGAATTCTCCCCAGCACTTGGGTACTAGAGAGTCTATCTTTCTCCTGGTGTTGCTAAGCTTTTAGGATATGAATCTTGGGCTGCTTCAGCCCATTTTGTCCACTAGAATTGAGAGAGCCTTTCTGAAGAACTGAGAGAGAGAGAGAAAAAATGAGAGAGAGAGAGAGAGAGAGAGAGAGAGAGATACAGTCTGGGTGAGATCATTTGAGTCCCTGGATCAAGACATGCCTGAAGCCTGCATAATTATCTCTGGACCTTTCAGTTATGTAAAACAATTAATTCCCCTTTTAGCTTATGCTGGCTTTAATTGAGTTTCTGTTCCTTGCCACCACAACACTCTTAGTGAATATATCGAATTCTCCTTTTCTCCACCTTTTTTTTTCCTATTCAGGCTCTCACCAGATTAGATGAGGCCCACCCACATCAGGAAGGGCAATCTGCTTTACTCGTCTACCCATTCAAATGCTACCAAACCACTAGTTTTGGAGTAATTGTTATGTGGCAATAGATAATGAACAAAGCTTTAGAATCATTATTGGTATTATCAAAATGATCTGAGATGTTTACATTCAGATTGCTTACCTCTTCTTTTACTAGGGTTTTTATTTCTTACCATTTCTGTCCCTGGGATCTTTATTTAGAATTATTTCTTAGGCTAAAGAAATTCTTTATCGATTTTTCTTTGGAAAAATACATGGGTGGTATCTTTTCTGTACTCCTGCATGCTAGATTTTTTTTCCTCTTTCACTTGCCTGTAAATGGATCATAATCTTTTCCAACAAAAATCATACACATTTTTCTAGCATTACTATGATGTCTCAATCTTAGAAATCTGCCGGTAACCCAACTTGTACATAATCTAGTTTTGTTTTTCTTTTTTTCAGCCTGGGTTCTTGTAGGATCTTTTCTGTATGTTTGACATTTTAAAAAGTTTTACTAGGCTATATACATATTTTGGAGATTTTTATATTAATGTTTGCCAGTTGATCAAGGAATTGTCTTACTTCATGAATTCAAATATTTCCTCTGTTCAGTGAGAATTTCTTCTGTTCTTCCTTTGAATCTTTCTTCTCTGTTCTGTTTTTCTGAGGATCCAATAGCATGCACATTTATTCCTTGAATATCTTCTCCAATCTGCTTATCTTTTTTCCCCTCTCATTCTTTCTCTCTGATTTACAGAACCTTTTAACCTATTCTTATGATTCACTGACTTGATTTGATGCAACCTTCAATCTTCTGTTAACTGCCTCTGTGGTCTTTTAAAACTCAATACATACAGTTTTCATCTCCAGAATAGATTTATGTTCTTGTATTATTTTCTTAACAAGAATTGTTTTAGTTCCTTTTAAAATCGCATCAAAAAAAATAAAATACTTACAAATAAATCTGACCAAGGAGGTGAAAGACTTATACATGAAGAACTATAAAACATTGATTAAGGAAATTAAAGATGACTTAAAGAAATAGAAAGATATCCCATGCTCTTGAATTGGAAGAATCAATATCATTAAAATGACTATACTGCCCAAGGCAATCTACAGATTTAATGCAATCCCTGTCAAATTACCCAGGACATTTTTCACAAAACTAGAACAATCCTAAAATTTATGTGGAATCACAGAAGACCCAGTATTGCCAAAGCGATATTGAAGAAAAAGAACAAAGCTGGAGGCATAACCCTCCCAGACTTCAGACCATACTACAGAGCTACAGTAATCAAAACAACATGGTATTGGCATAAAGACAAACATATGGATCAATGGAACAGAATAGAGAGTCCAAAAATAAACCCACAGAACTATGGTCAATTAATCTTCAACAAAGGAGGCAAGAATATATGATGGAGAAAAGACAGTGTCTTCAGTAAGTGGTATTGGGAAAATGGGACAGCAGCATGTAAATCAATGAAGTCAGAACACTCCCTCACACCATGCACAAAAAGAAACTCAAAATGGCTTAAAGACTTAAATATAAGACAAGACATGCTAAATCTCCTAGAAGAAAACATAAGCAAAACATTCTCTGACATAAATCTTAGCAATGTTCTCCTAGGGCAGTCTACCCAGGCAATAGAAATAAGAGCAAAAATAAACAAATGGGACCTAATTAAACTTATAAACGTTTGCACTGCAAAGGAAACCATAAGAAAAACAAAACGACAGTCTATGGAATGGGAGAAAATATTTGCAAATGATGCAATGGACAGAATATATAAACAGCTCATACTACTTAATGACAAAAAAACAAAAACAAAAACAAAAACAATCCAATCCAAAAATGGGCAGAAGGCCTAAATAAGCAATTCTCCAATGAAGACATACAAATGGCCAATAGGCACATGAAAAAATGCTCAGTATCACTAATTATCAGAGAAATGCAAATCAAAACTATAATGAGGTATCACCTCACACCAGTCAGAATGGCCATCATTCAAAAGTCCATGAACGATAAATGCTGGAGAAGGTGTGGAGGAAAGGGCACCCTCCTACACTGCTGGTGGGAACGTAGTTTGGGGCAGCCATTATGGAAAACAGTATGGAGATTCCTCAGAAAACAAAAATAGACTTGCCATGTAATCCAGCAATCTCACTTCTGGGTATATATCTGCAGGGAACTCTAACTCAAAAAGACACATGCACCTCAATGTTCATAGCAGCACTATTTACAATAGCCAAGACATGAAAGCAACCTAAATGTCCATCAAGAGATTACTGGATAAAGAAGTTGTGGGGTGTGTGTGTGTGTGTGTGTGTGTGTGTGTGTGTGTGTGTGTGTGTGTGTATAAAACGGAATATTACTCAGCCATAAAAAAAGAATAAAATAATACCATTTGCAGCAACATGGATGAACCTAGAGAACGTCATTCTAAGTGAAGAAAGCCAGAAAGAGAAAGAAAGATACCATATGATATCACTCATATGTGGAATTTAAAAAAAAAAAGGGGGGGGACACTATGAACTCATCTACAAAACAGAAAAATCTCACAGACATAGTAAACAATTTTATGGTTATCAGGGAAAGAGGGTGGGAAGGGATAAATTTGGAAGTTTGAGATTTGCAAATATTAACCACTATATATAAAAATAGGTAAAAAAAACCCAAATTTCTTCTGTACAGCACAGGAGCTATATTCAATATCTTGTAATAACCTTTAATGAAAATGAATATATGTATATATATGTATGACTGGGACATTCTGCTATATACCAGAAATTGACACATTGTAACTGATGGCACTTCAATAAAAAAATTTTTTTTTAATATTATGTAACAATTAAAAGTAGAGAAATTGTTTAGAAATTTAACAGCCTCTAATGTTGGTAAGTCTACAAATTAGCAACTTTCCCCCATAAGTTTTGCCCTCTGGGCCATAATGGTGACTTAACCAGGGACATTTGTTCTCATTCCTCATATCAGTATCCTTTTGACCTGCCAGGTATCTGTGTATCATTATTCTCTATTTGCTCATTCTTACAGAAGGAGGACTATATTTGTTGAACACTGGGCGTTAGGATGAATTCAAGTCTGTTTAAATATTTTTGGCCCAGACAAAGAGGAGGGAAAAGTTTACTGTACCTTTACTTTGTCCTGTTAAAGAGTCAGCAACTTGTGAGATAAGGACAGAGCTTCAGCCCAGGCAGATGCATCAGGGGATTTTACCTCTGCTTGAGGGTGACCCTGTTTAATCTAGCATATCTCCTAGTTTGGGAGACATTGGTGGATACTTCAGCAGAATCAAGCTTTGCTCCTGTACCATCCCCCCAGGCTGCACCTGTGGACCATTGTTGTCCCCAGCTGGTGTGCTCTGAGCC
This sequence comes from Camelus dromedarius, assembly GCF_036321535.1. Classification (NCBI taxonomy): domain Eukaryota; kingdom Metazoa; phylum Chordata; class Mammalia; order Artiodactyla; family Camelidae; genus Camelus; species Camelus dromedarius. Next base: position 17,821,873 of record NC_087459.1, on the reverse strand, counting down.
AACAGGGATCATGGGGATCTTTTGTCCCTTCCACCTTCTCCTTGAATGGGCTTTTCTCTTGCCTGGAATGAATCGTGGCTTGGCAGTCATCACCCTCAATCTGCTTTAAGCTCAGTGTATCTTGCAGAAATCCCTTAATGCTTCTGAGTTGCTGTACACAGCACCCTTCTCTACTCTCCTGTAGGGAGCCTTTTCTCTCTTATTTTCCATTCTCCCTTTGCCTCATCCTCCTTCACTTGGCTAACCAAGCCATGCCTCAGGCTTCTACTTAAGCCCCACTTCCTCCAGGAAGTGTTCTGGGAGTAGATATCCTATGCTGTGCTCTTAGAAATTTTCATAGTCTGTCTGTCATTGAACTCACACCTGGAATTCTACCTCTGTTTGCTGATCTGTCTTTCCCTATAGTCCACAGAGCACTGGGCAGTGCCTATTCATTTGTCTGAAAAACATTTACAGGGAGCCAAGTACATGTACGGCACAGTGTTAGGCACTATTTTTGTCTCTCGCTCAGTGCCTGTCACAACTTAGTTAGTGAATATTCCCTGAAAGAATGAATGGCTGGCTTCGAGGAACCAGGCCTGAGATGGTGGCTGGGGATCAGAAAGAATGTTGGAACACTAGTGGGTGGGGCTTTGCGACCGCTCCAGGGAGCAAGATAAGTCCCAGGGTAGAGGGAACTGTACTCTCCTAACGGGGGCTGGTGCCCTGAGGTCAGCCTGCAGTAGGAACCACCTGGAGGTGGCCAGCAGGCATCTGCTCTGCGGGGTTCAGGCAAGCAGCTGGGGCTGGGGATTGGGCGGACTCTCTGATGTTGCGCTAAGGCATCTCAGTGTGTCTGTGCCTGAGTTCGCCATGGCTAGAGTTCCGTGCTAACAAACCACTCTGCTGAAGTGTAGTGAAGTGTTTAAACCCATGGTCTTTGTGGTCCATGAAAGTTACTTAAGTTCCTGGAGCCTCTGTGTCCTCCATCAAATGGGAATAAGACATGAGCCTTGTTGTAGGCCATTCTGTAGGCCATTGCAAGGATGAGGTGAGATCACATATGTAAGACAACGGGCTGTGTCTGGCATAAGTAAAAGTTTAATCAGTGTTAACAATTATTATCAGCTAGGCTTGCTTTTTCAACTTGCAATACATCTAGGGGAGATAGGAGGAGCAAAACTTTTGCCCCAGTTTGGAGGTATATTTTTAGCTATCTCTCAGAGCCTCAGGTATACAGCAGCTGATAGCGAGTGAGAGGCCCCTGCTTGGACCTGTGCCTTCACAGACTTTCCTGTGGCAGGGACGCAGGGCAGCTGGGTCTTCCCTGACATACTGCATCTGTAAATGAGGCCTAACGCTGCCCTGAGGTGGAAAACCTCAGCACTCATTAACCAGACCTAATCATAGCACGCACGCGCGCGCGCGCGCGCGCACACACACACACACACACACTAAATCCTACGATAGAAGGTGTGACTAGCTTATCATCGAAAAAGCTAGATTTAGCAATAAGTTATCCTGGGATCTAGTGGAGAAGACTGTAGGCCAAAGGAGGTTTGAAAGAGCCATAGATGAAGTCCTCTGTCTCAAAATTGAGATGTCTAAATTATGGGTCTCGTCCAGTGCACTGAAGCAACTCACTTTTAAAACCAGCCCAACATTTAGGGCTCGGTGACTGGTTGGATTGAGGGCGAAGGCAGAACAACTTCCATGGTTTTTGCCTGACTAACTGCATAGATGGAGGTGATCCCCAGCTGACATTTGGGGAAGATGAACAGATTTGGAGAGGGAAGAGACCAAGTCCAGTTTTGAACATAGAAACTTTTGAGGTGTTTGAAGGATGCTGAGGTAGACATGTCCAAAGGGCAAATGAAAATGTGGCTCTGGAACTCACCAAGAGTTATATAAGATATAGAATGAGAATGGTAAACGAGAAAGAGACAATGTCCCCTGGGGGCAAGAACAAGCTAGCCCAGCAGCTAAAGTAGAGTGAGAAGAGGACTCAGGAGGAAGCCAAAGAGAAATGCCTTTGGGGAAGGAAAAAGGGAGGGAGGAAAGTCAGCAAAGAAGGTGGAGAAGAAGAAAAATCAGAGAAGTGCAGAACCAGGGGCTAGATGCGACACCACCAGGCATCTTAAGGAGAATTCTGATTCACAGGAAATGTAATTGAATTTTCCAGACATGAAAACACACTCAACTTCATTCATAATGAAGAAAGGCACAATAAAACAGTGAAGGGGGAGCATTAAAAAAAAATCTACCAAGGGGAGCGTATAGCTCCAGTGGTAGAGCGTATGCTTAGCATGCACAAGGTCCTCTAGTACCTCCTCTAAACAAACAAACAAACAAACAAATCTAATTACCTCCCCCTGCCCACCCCCCAAAAAAATTTTTTTTAAAAGTCTGCCAGATGGGCAAGAATGGAAAAGTTTATCACAGTGTTAGAGACGATGTGAGGAAACAGGCACTCTAAAATAGTAAAAATCAATCAATCAATCAATAAAAAATTTTAAAAAGTAAATAAATAAATACATACATAAATAAATAAATACATAAATAAATAAAATAAAATAATAAAGACACACACCCTTTGGCCTAATAATTCCATTTCTAGGAATCCACTGGATGGAGACGCTTATACATGGCCACAGAGAGGTTTGTACAAGGATACTCACTGTAGCATTATGTGTTGTAGTGAAGGGTTGGCAACAAGCTAAACGTCCATCAATAGGGGACTTAAATAAATAATGGCACATCATCTCAGTGGAATATATGGGGTTATCAAAACAAATAATGGGGATTAATAAGTACTAATTTGGAACTGTATCTAAGATATTTGAAGTGAAAAAAGTCAGAAGCAGAATAGAACAGAATGTGCTATCATTTATGTAAAAATGGATAAAGACGGCTTTGGAGCCAGATGGCCGTGGTTCAGTCCCCAGCCCCACCGCTGGCTGGCTGTGTAACTGGGGGAAAGGTACCTGTGCTTCAGTTTTCCTCGGCTGTCACCCTCCTGGGGCTATCAGAGATATAGGAAGGAGACTCACTTTTCCCGTCTGTACCTTTTGAATCATTTTAAACCCCGGGGCATGTGTTACCCTAATTTTCATTTAATTAAAGATTTTAAACAAAGAAGGTATATGAGTAGCAAGTAAGCATGTGGAAAAGATGCTTAAATTAGTTAGTCATTAGGGAAATGCACTTTTTATTTTTAGGTTGGTTGGTTTGTTTATTTTGGTGGAGGTACTGGAGACTGAACAGCGGACTTGGTGCATGCTAAGCAGGCACTCTACCACCGAGCTGTACTTCCCCCCCTCCCCCCGGAAATGCACTTTAAGCCACACTGAGACGTCACCTCAGACCGGTTCATATGGCTAGAATTATAAGGATCGACCATACCAAGTACAGCCCATTCACGTCGAAGGAAACGAAATCCTCCTTCCCCAGTGAACATAGATCAAACTCACCAAGGCATTCTGATTGGGCCTGCCTGGGTCACATGTCCAGCTCTGAACCAATCACCATGGGGCTGTGAATCGCCTTACGAGTTGGTGAAGATGTGTAGCAACTGAAATTTTCATACACTGCTGATGGGAATGTAAAACGGTGCAGCCACTTTGCAAAACAGAGGCAGTTTCTTATAAAGTAAAATATACACTTGCACAGTGACTCAGAATGCCACTCTAAGGAATTTACCAAAGAAATGTGAAAATTTGTGTTCATAGAAAAAGTTATACTGGAATGTTCTTAATAGCTTTATTTCAAATAGCCTCAAACTGGAAACATTCCTCAAGTCCATCAATTTGGGAATAAACAAACTGTGGTATCGCCGTACAATGGAGTAAAAAGGAACGAACAACTTACACTTGCAGCTGCACTGATGAATCTTAAAGGCATTATGCTAAGTGAAAAGAAACAAAATCCCGAGTGCTATTTGATCCCACTGATATAAAATTCAAGAAAAGGCAAAACTATAGTAATGAAAAGCAGATTAGTGGTTGCCAGGGACTGGGGCTGGGAAGGGATTGACTACAGAGAAGCAGAAGGGAACTTTTTGGAGTGATGGAAATATTCTATGTTATAATCACGGCAGTGGTTATGTGACTGTATATGTTGGTCAAAATTCAGATTAGATACGTAAAATTGAGAATTCTATAAAACAAAGCTAGAATTTTCATTTTTTATTTTATTTTATTTTTGCTGGATTAAAAACAAAAAAACAGACTCAGTCTAACAACCACACTTTTTCTTTTTTCTTTTTTTTTTGAAGGATGGCCTCGTCTGTAATGTTCAGTGACAGAGGGAAATTAAATACGGAGGGGAAGGGGTCACTTGATTGACTGCTTATGTGCTAGGCTCTGCTGGAGCATTTTGGTGGAGGAAGGATGAGGCTGGATCCCAGATTATAAGGAGTCAAATGGGGAGTGAAAAAAGTGGAGGTGGTCATCTTCCAAGAAATTCACCTGCACAGAGGTACCAAATAAACAAGACCCAACCTCTCCGGTTACACAAGAAATGCAGATTGAAATAACATCCCTGAGGCCCACCTGATTGGTACAGTATGGGGGGCCTGGGTGTAGGAAGTGGTGTATAACCTTTGTAGAAAGAAATTTGAAATCAAAAGACCCTTGCCCCCAACAAGTTTCAACTCTTTGACCTGGCCACTTCACTACCAATTTATCCTAAGGAAATAATTGGACAGCTGGGCAAAGGAGGAGGCATAAAGTTGTTAATTCAAAGTATCATTTATAATGTAAATCAATGGAAACAACCCAAGAATCCAGTAATAGGGGACTAGTTGAGTAAAATAATGGTTAAGTCATCTCAGAATTTGCTTTCAGCCTTTAATACTTCTTGATCTACATAATAATTTGGGAGGGGAAGGGATTGAGTGAGCAGGAAATGGGGATGACAGGGAGATTTAGATATATATATATATTTTGTTTAATTGAAGTGTAGTCAGTTTACAATGCTGTGTCAATTTCTGGTGTACAGCATAATAGTTCAGTCATACATATAAATACATATATTCATTTTCATGTTCTTTTTCATTATAGGTTACTACAAGATATTGAATGTAGTACCCTGCATTATGCAGTTGTAAACTTGTTGTTTATGTATGTTTGTTAAATACACTTTTCTACCTTTTGAATTTAGAATCATGTGAATCAATGGCTTACCAAAAACTTAAAATAAAAATTTTAACAAAATAAAAATTATGATCTGGAGTGATAATTACTAAATATGGAAGGCTGTTTACAATATAGCGTTTAGTGGGAAAAGCAGATTGCAGGGCAGGGTGAGCATATTTTTGTAAATAAAAATTGATTTATATTGGTAAAGCACTGCAAGAGGGACAACAAAATGTTAGCTGTAGTGGTGTCTGGATGGTGGTTTTGGTGACCATAATTTTTTTCTCTTTTTATATTTGTACTTCTTAGTTTTTAAAAGAATGATGAATGTAGGCCTTGTATAATTAAAAATATATACTTCCTGGACATTAGCAGAAAAACTAGTGAAATCAAATAACGTGTTTAGTTTAGTTTAGTTCATAGTGTTGTACCAACATCAATGTCCTAGTTTTGACCAATGTGCCAAGTTCTCTAAGACGTTAACATTAGGGGAAGCCGGATGAAGGGTATATGGGAACTCTACTATTTTTGTGGCTCACTTGGAAATCTAAACTGATTTCATGGCTCACTCATAAATCTAAAATAATTTCAAAATAAAAAGGTTTTTAAAAAAATTTTTAAATGTTAACTGACTTAAAAATACCATTTTTTTATTTTAATTTTTAAAATTTTAGTTTATTGTTATAGTCAGTTTACAATGTTGTGTCAATGTCCAGTGTAGAGCACAATTTTTCAGTTATACATGAACACACATACATTCATTGTCACATTCTTTTTCACCGTGAGCTACCACGAGTTCTTGTATATATTTCCCTGTGCTATACAGTATAATCTTGTTTATCTATTCTATATACACCTGTCAGTATCTACAAATTCCGAATTCCCAGTCTGTCCCATCCCACCCTCCTCCCCTCTGGCAACCACAAGTTTGTATTCTGTGTCTATGAGTCTGTTTCTGTTTTGTAAAATATTGTCTTTTTAAATGATAGCATTGTTGGATAAACTGGGAGTTCGAGATTTCCAGATCCTAACTACTATATATAAAATAGATAAACAATAAGTTTATACCATATAGCACAGGGAACTATATTCAATATCTTGTAGTAACTTATGGTGAAAGAGAATATGAAAACAAATATATGGATGTTCCTATATGACTGAAGCACTGTGCTGTACACCAGAAATTGACACAACATTGTAAACCGACTATACTTCTATAAAAAAAAAATGACAGCATTGTGGACTATAAAGATAGACTTGACTGAAAAACAAAGTTTGGTGGTGAAGGGAGGAGGAAGATAGGGTATTAGCAGAGTGGGATCTTAGGATGGGAGAGTTTTCACAGGCTGAGGAGGGCCCAGGAGACTGGCAGAGGTTGAAGACACGCATGGAGGAGAGTTGAAATTGAACAAGGGGGCTGAGGAAGGCAGATGGGACAGGCTCAAGACTGGAGGGGAAAGAACAAAGCCAAAAGGGAATATAACTGAAGTTGATTGGCAAGAGGGTTGATCCCAATCCACCTGGGGAGGTGGGTTTCTCTGGGAGGTAGGGGCCGGCTCACCTGCTGGAAGGGAGGCAGAGGGGAAAAGTGTCGAGCTTGTGGATGGAAGCCGCAGAGGTCTGGAAGCCAAAATGCATCATACAACCAAATGACCATGAGACAGCAGTATTTCCCAAGCGTCCCGGGAGATAAGAGTCACTTGGAATGCGTTCGCATCACAGAGTCCCTGTGCCTGGAAGCCAAAATGCGTCATACAACCAAATGACCATGAGACAGCAGTATTTCCCAAGCGTCCCGGGAGATAAGAGTCACTTGGAATGCGTTCGCATCACAGAGTCCCTGTGCCTCCAACCCAAACCCAAAAGACTCAAAATTTTTTATATTTAACAAGTGCCCCCAGGTGGTTCTTCCCTGGGGGGAAGTAGGAGGAACACTGGGAAGATTGTTAAGCTCTGGCTTCTCAAAGCGTGCTCGGAAGACAGCAGCCTCACCTGAGAACTGGGAGCTGGTTAGAACTGCACACCTCACTCCAGAGTTAAGAAATCAGCATCAGCATTTAAAATTTGGTCTCCAAGTGAATAATATGCCCATCGAAATTTGAGAAACATTACGCTAAATAGCCACTATTACCATAAATGTATACAATCGACACAAAAACGTGGCTGTCCCCACTGGTGAGTCCAGAGAAGAAGGAAACTCCCATTTGGACTGGCCACTGTATGTGTGGATGATGAAGGTGGTGGTACTGAGAGGGTGGTTGCAATGTTTGAACATGGGGTCTAGGACGGAAGGAAGATATGGAAGAGGGCTGAAGAGTTGGTAGTCTAGGGAAGGCTGAATGAGTCTGGAGAACTGCACTGGATCAAGAAGCCGGGGTAGGAGGAGTACAGAGTAAGAAAGGTGGAGGGATTGGAAGTATGCTTGTATGCAGACTGTAGCCTTGGGAGTGGGTGCAGAGGGATGGAGATGAAGACATTGGAGTGGAGGAAGGTCTCCTGGTTGAGTGGGTCATTCGCAGTTCAAATGCAGTTTGCTCAAGGTGAGGATCTACGCTTGCTTGCTCAGCCACCATTCTTTGGGGATCCATGTGATTTGGATGGAACTCACTCTTATCGCGCACGGATGGGTATGTGACACAGCTGTGGCCACTTGGAATGCACCATCCTGCAGCCATAGTGATTGGTTCAGAGCTGGACATGTGACCCAAGTAGGACCAATCAGAGTCCCTTAGCGAGTTTGATTTAGGTATGCTGGGGAAAAAGATCTCATTTTCTCCAATGTGAATGGACTGTCAAAGCAATATGAGCTTGGGTGGTGGGGGTGGGTTTCAGAGGCCACCTTGCCACTCTATGGAGAGAAATGGTCTTGAGAATAAAGGCAACTTGATCAGGGAAATGGGGAAGAGGGATGGATGAAGCCCCAGTGACTGACTGAACAGATGGGTCCATTCGTGCCCAACACTAGATGCATTTACACGTCTCATTTAAATGAGTCAAAATATTCCCCACCCCCTCCTTTGCCAAAGCCAGTGGGAGCTGGGGTATCTGCCATGGCTGGAAAAGCATAAATTCAAGAAGAACACAAGGCATCAGAGGCTGAAGTCTTCCAGGGGACGTGAACAAGGGCTCTGGATGATACTGGGTGGTGTGGATAAGGATGAAGGGGGTGGCAAGAGCTTCACAGGAAGAAGGCTGGAAAGAGTGGCATGGAAGTGGTGGAGAGGACCCAGGAGAATGAATGAGAGATGCCTGCAGGCAAGGAAGTAGCTGCCATCAAAAGCCTGAGAGCAACGTGAGGTCAGCAGGACCAGGGATCTGGTCGTGCACTGGGCCTGGCCCTAATCTGATCCTGATCACAGGTTGGCTCCTGACCTTGACTGTGGGTGAACCCCTCCTCCAGCCATGGGTTGATCCTTGACTCAGACCCCACGCCAAGCCCTGATCCTATACTTTTTCCTTTTTTTCTGGGACTCATTGTAAAAACTCTGAAGCCAGCTGGCTGGCTCAGGGCAACCATAGTCTCCCCTTTTCCGTGAGCTGCACCCACCACTCATGAGGGCCTGGAACATTATTCTAAGATCTCAAACCTTGGTCCAGAAATCCAAATCCCACTTTCCACCTGGAGAACCAGCTAGTGACCTCCCCAATCATCCTCTCGTTCCCAACATCTCTGCCCCAGATGGGGAAGAAGTGATGAGGAGACCCCTTGGCTCCCGTTGTGTTGGGTAAGTCTGTCCATTTCCATAAACTGTCAGTCAAGGATATGAAGGTGGGGCTGGCACTTGTCTGTCCTGTCCCCCAGACCTACATCAAATTGGAGGTGCCTCAGTGGTCCAGTGTGGTGATTTCTCAGGCATCCAGTCTTGACTTCCGAGCTTGAAAGATGATTGGTGGATAGATGGTGATAGGATGGATGGATGGATGTGTGAGTAGATGGTTAAATGAATGAATGAATTGATGGTGGATGGATGGGTGAAGGGAGTTATTGAAAAAGGCAGAAATTTCTTCTGAGGTTGCTGGGGACCTGGGGATGGACTGGCTGGAGGGGACTGGCTGGAGGAGACTGGCAGAGAACCATGCGTACCCAGCCTCACTGTCTTACCAAAGCTCCCTTTGCTTTTCATCTCTTTCATATGTTCTTACTTGTATCACTGTCATGTTGCTGGGTTGGGGCATCCTCTGAGCTTGACTGAATTCCCTCGCGTAGGAAAAGATAGCCCAGAGGATCTGTCAAGGAAGCCTGTCATGGCGGAATAATGGCCAGTTTCTGTTTTCCTCTGTGCTTTTCTGAAACTTTCCAGTTTTCTACAATGTGTAGCGGGTTGCTCGTGCTGATCCACTATACATTCTTTCTTCTTGTGATGGCAGCACCCTGGTGGCTCTTGGGGAGACCACTCCTTACCCTACCCTCTTTCACTGTAATTTTTCTGTGGGGAGGCTGCTCCCCTTACTGCAGAACTAAGTACACAATCCAGGTCTGAACAGTCCCAGTGTTTCATCTCTTTGGCCACAGTGATTAGTTCAAGAAAAGACACTGGACTCAAGTATGTCCAATGCAAGACCATTAGATAATTTGTTTTTGGAAGAATTGTAAGAGAAAAGCTCTCTTCCTTTTGGGAGTGTGAGAGATGGGCCTTCCACCATCCATCTTTGACACCCTGTAGCAGGAATGTGTCTGCGAATGGAGCTAACATAAAGGAAAGCACAGAGGAGGCGTGGGAAGTCAGAGTTTTGATCTTATCACCTGAGTTTCTGGATCCAACCGTACCTGAAGCTGAAGACACATTTCCAGTTATGTGTGCCAAAACTTTTTATTTTCTTCTTAATCCGATGTGAGGTAGGTTTTTGACACTTGCAGAAAAGATTCCTCACCCAATATTTATTTCTTTTATATAAATACAAATACGAATTTGTGTTTTTAATAATGTTATTAAAAAAAAGAACAAAAGGCAACTATCAGGTTTCTAAGTACATGTAGTCAACAAACAGAGCTGTCAAACAACAAGATTTGTCCAGCATAGACCTACAGGTCTGGCCAGAGATGTGAGCAGACCCAGCTGGGAAGATTCCTCCGGGAGTGTTCCTTGGGGAGGGGAGGAGCATGTTAACCATCAGTCTTGTTCCACCTCCTCTCCTGCACCTTCCAGCTCCAGCTGGGTACAATGAGGCTTCTTCAGTCCGTGGCCTGCCATTAAAGCACATGTCTCAGGAATCCTGCTCGTGCAGGCCTTTCTCCACCCTGGGCTGGTCCTGCCTCTGGAAAGAAGGGGCTGGAAGATTTCCTCAGCTTGCTGGGAGGTGGCAGTGGCTGGGTGGGCCAGAGCTGGGCGTGCCAGGGGTCTTCCCAGGACACCCATCCCAGGGGATACCTCACCAGCCATCTCTGGGGTTGCCTCAGTGGAGGAGGGAGGGGACAGAGCCAGAGAGATATTTGCCCCTGGGGGACATTTCCAGGAACATCACATTGCTTTTAGGACGCTACTAACCTCCATTCAATGCCTAAGTTACCACTTCATCATTTTCCTTATTTTCTGAGACTTTTTAAATTGTGCAAAATCAAATACTAGAGAGGTGTGCATAGAACATGTGTGTGGTTTAAAAAACAGGAATGCAAACCATGTTTGTACCCACCATGAAGATGAGAAATAGGTCACTGCCAGCCAGTTCTCCATGGGCCGTGGACTTCTGAGCCCCTCCACTTCCGTCCACCCCACCCCAGAGAAGTTTCTGCTAGCCTGACTTCTATGGTCAGAGCATTTTGTTTTTCCTTATAGTTTCTCTTACCATTTTTCTTTGTCAACTCACTTAATATTAATTCAAATATATTTTTTAAAAAAATTTTGTATTGAGGTAAAATTCACATAACATAAAATTCACCATTTTAAAGGGGACACTTCAGTGGTACTCAGTGTATTCACCTCTGTCTAGTTCCAAAGCATTTCATCACCTCCAAAGGAGACCCCCATCATCGCTCACCACTTTCCCCTCCCTGCCCCGGCAAAGACTGATCTACTTTATGTCTACAGATTTACTTATTCTGAGTGTTTCACATAAATGGAAGTACACAACACATGGCCCTGGTGGCTGGCTGCTTTCACTTAGCAGGGCGGTTTTGGGTTTCATTCGTGTTGTAATTGTATCAGTGCTTCACTCCTTTTTATGGCTGAATACTATTCCATTGCAAATAAATTTATTTTAAAAGAAGACTGTTTCGTTACCTCTGACTTTTCCTTCTGTCTGGAACATTCTTCTCCCAGATATGTCTGCATGACTGACTCCCTCAAGCTGATCAGATAATGCCCTTGCGTGAAGGTGTCCTCTGACCATATAATCCTTAGACTGGTCCCTCCATCTGCCCTAGAACTCCCGGACCTTCTCTATGTTACTCTACACTTTCTTCTTTCCACAGTACTTCTCGTCTTCTGACATGCTGTCCAGCTTACTCATTTCTCACACTGATAGTTTCTGTGTCTGCCTCTCCCCCTAGCAGGGTATGAGTTCCACCTGGGCAGCGAGATTTGTCTGCTTGCCTGGCACGTGCTGCTAGGCACTTGTGGGAAGCTGGATGACGGACCCCCAAGATATCCACACCAAAATCCCTGGAATTTGTGAATGTTAGCTTCTATGGCGCATGAAGAGTCTTTGCAAATATGATAAAGTTGGGAATCTAGAGATGGAAAGTCTACCCTGGGTTATCTGGGTGGCCCTAATTGTAATCACAAGTGTCCTTATAAAAAAGAGGCAGAAGGAGATTTGGCTGCAGCCGCAGCAGAAGAAGATAATATAACAACTGAAGCAAGATGCTACTCTGCTGGCTTTAAAGATGGACCAAGAAGGCAGGTGCCAAGGAATGCAGTTTTAGAAGCCAGGAAAGGCAAAGAAATGGATTCTCCCCTAAAGCCTCCAGAGCAAGCATAGCCCAGCCAACACCTTGCATTTAGCCCCATGACTCTTTTCATAGTTCTGATCTCCAGAACTGTAAGAGAACAAATTTCTGTGGTTTTAAGCCATTTAGTTTGTGGTAATTTGGTACAGCGTCCATAGGAAACGAATGCAGTGCTCAGTAAACAGCTGTTAAGTGAATAAACACTTGTCAAACCAGTAGAAACTAAAAGAAGCACCAGTATTGCTTCTCAGAAGCAGAAGGTAACTGGGACAACACAGACAGGAAAAACACAATGATGCAGTCAACTTCAGCTCTGATAGCCAGAAAGTTGCAGCTCCTGGGGAAGCTCTCTGTTAGAAAAGAGAGCTTAGCAAGTGTCAGAGAGCATGAGAGAGAGGCCCACAAGCCCCAAACTGGGACTTGATGTCTTTGCACGTTGAAGAATGAGATGGTTTTCTTCTGTCAGTCAATGGTACATAATGCTCCAGCTTGCTGGGGCAAGGGAAGGAATCAAGGCAGACTTCACTGAGGTGGTGACACCCACCTGTACCTTGTCTCCAAGCATGAGTGCAGAGTTTGGCATAGCAGTTAAGTTTGTGGGTCACCTAAAGTCATCACCGTGCGGTAAACCCTGTGACCTGAGAATGTAGCTGAGGTGATGGGAAGCCATCAGGGACATCTAAGCGCGACGTCTGTGACGGCTTGCCCTGTGGGGACATCCTCCTGGCATATCTTGGAGTCAAGATGGGAGGGAGGAGAGCTGGGAGACTGGGAGACCTGGGAGGGAAGCCTCCTGCAGCCTCATCTTTTGTCTGGGCTCTGTCTTATGCTCCAGCTGCATCTTAAACGTAGAGGTCCCACGGCCTCCGTCCTCGACGTCTCCTCCTCTTTGACTTGCTTTTCTTCCATGGTGACCTCACCCACACCCTTGAATCCCACATATCTCCCTCTGGCCCAGACCTTTCTCCTGAGTCTTCAACCGCAGGAGAGGTTGGAGTCTTTATCCGATCTCACCTGTTGGGGTGCAGGCTCAGGGGAGACATGTTGAGTTTGAGGCATCTCTGTCATTAGGGAGATGACCTCTGGGTTGTGGGACACTTGGGTCTGGGACTCAGGGGCCCAGAAGGGAAGTCAGAAAGGCAGTGAGTTCAGTAGCTCAGTTTGAGAACAAGGGCGCATCAAGGACAAACATCTCCACGCCCTACACACGGAGCCGTGGTCTCTTGGAGTCAGTAACACCTGGCCACGTGGTTGCTTCCCAAGGGGCCTGGAATGAAGCATTTCTCCCCTGCCCCCACCTCTGTCCAAGCACAAGAATGCCCTTCGGCTGAGCAGGCTGGACCTGAAGCCAGAGAGGACCAGAGGGGACTTGCCCAGGGACAGATGGACTTGGCCTCTGGGGAAAAGCTTCCATCTGAAAGGCAGTCCACACGGTGGTTAAACACACCAGCTCTGGGGGCAGGCCTGGGTCCACCGGTTACTAGCAGTGAGGCCACGAAGAGAACTCTCTGTGCTTCAGTTTCCTTCTTTGCAAGAACGCCTGCGCTGTGAGAAATCCGCAAACATGCGTGTGAAGTTCTCGGCAGACTCCCGGGCCCACAGTAAGTGCTCAACAAATATGAGCCATTATTACGATGGTTATTGTTTTTATTAGCTCCATAAACTTTTACTGAACTCCATCTCTGTACTCACCCCTGCCCCAGTCTGGGGACAAAGAGATAAGGCACAACTCCTGCCCTCAAAGCATTCGCTGTTTAATGAGAGAGACTGACAGATGGATAAAAATTATATTCGGGAATGCAAATTCTATAACAGAGGAAATTCCAACTTCCTGGGGTAAGGGAAGGTATGGGAGGACTTCACAGAGGTGGTGACGCTTGTACCTGGGAGGAGGAGTGGGGCAGGAGAGAGGACAACATTTGGCATTGCAGGTGCACAAGTCCCGAGGTAGGGTACCGGCAGCAGGAAGGAGATGGCTGGAGCTGTCGGGTGTGCACACGTGTACTGGCAGAGAAATGGGCGGCTGTTGCCTCCAGATGCTTTTGGCCTCGCCTTTGACAAAGTCAGCAAAACCCCAGCCTCGCTGAAAATGTTCCTGCCCGTGACGTCAGGCTGAGGCGGGTCAATTCCACGAACCTGAGGGTACAGCCCCCACCCCTCCTGGCTTGGGGGAGGAGGAGGAAGCTCTCTCTGGGCGATGCCCAGGCAGGCATCCATTGCAATTTCCCTCCCTGTCGGCGCTGGCTGCAGCCACCCCAGCCCAGCATGGACAGGAGCCAGGATCTCGCCTTCTGTAATCTGATGCTTGCCTGCATCAGCCCTGGCTTCTGAGCCCACTCCTCAGGGGAGCTACAGCCAGCCTGGGGTCACAGTGACCTTCTCCCTGCTGGCTGCCCCGCCTCCAGGGCCGCACCCCTCCTGTGAGGGCCAGAGGAACACTCCACAGGGCAGAGAGGTGTCCCTGGTCCCAGGTAGGGTCCCCCAGTCTCTGTTCTTTCACCAAGACTCCTGCCTCCACTAGCAGTCGTCCTTGGGTTCCCCTCTTTCCATCCGAACTGACCTGAGCCTCACCCTTAAAAGGCACAGACACCGTCTGGATGCAAAATGGTGGAGTCATAAAGTGCATGGGATCTGAAGTCACACTGCCTGGGTCTGAATCCCAGCCCTGCGACTTCCTAGCCGTGTCACCCTGGGCGAGTCACTCCACCTTTCTATGCCTCAGTTCCTTTATCTGTACGATGGATGGAGATCTACTTACATCTACTTAATGTGCTAATCCAGGGGCTGGCAGGTTTTTCCTGGCAGCAGCCAGAGAATAAATGCTTTAGGCTTTGGGGGGTCAGAGAGCCTCTCCTGGGGCTACTCAACTCTGCCAGCTGTGAGAGCGCAGACGCAGCCAGAGACGATTGGTGGGTCCGTGCGCGTGACTGTGTTCCAATAAAACTTTATTTATGGACACTGAAATTTGAATTGCGTATCATTTTCATGAGTCACAAAATGTTCTTCTTCTGATATTTTTAACCATTTAAAAGTGGAAAAAAAAAAAAAAAACCCAACCCAACCCATTCTTCAGTCACAGGCTAAAACAGGAGTTGGCATGTGGGTTGTACTTTGCAGTTCCCTGGGCTGATCTCTGTAAGTGCTTAGAACAGCACCCAGCGTATTGTCCTTGAGCTGACACTGAGCACCTGCTCTGTGCTTAATGCTTGTTAACTCTTATCACCTTGGAAGGTGTGAGTCTGGGAGGAGATGGTTATCGGAGGTGGCTGGCTGGTGGGGGAGGGGCAGGCCGTTGGTTGGGGTAGGGAGACTGTCTTGGACGAAGAGCCACTGAGGTAAGGAGATGATCTGTTATGCCTTGGGCTACCACTGGACAGGAGTGTCCACAATGTCCTTTAACTGGTCCTTCTCTACCTGGGGAAGGGGCCCAGAGCGCTGGCTTAGCTGCCCGGAAGATGCCCCACCCCAGAGTGAGGACCTCCGGTCCCACCCCTAGACCTCCGTCCAGCACACCCCTCCCCTCTACACACCCCAAGAACCTTGGGCCAGCTCCTTGCCTAAAGGCACAGGGCAGACCTCGCCCCAGTGTCAATCACAAACAACTCCAGCTCCAGGCCTACAGCTTCCTCCTATCTTTGGCACCAGGCAGTGCTTGTCTGGCCTTGATACCTAAGGTCACATCCTTGGGCCCCGGCCTAGGCTGGGGGAGTGGCTGAAACCCCCAGCTTGGGGCTTTGAAGGAGTTTTTCCCACTCCAGATCTGGTGAAGAACTCTGTCCGGCTTCACTCCTGGCCTCTGCCCAGGCCAACTGCATTTCTCCGGTCCCATCTCTCTCCATAGCAGATGTGCCAAGGGTTTAGGCTGCAGGATCTACCTCGTCTTGGGCAGCTGTGAGCGTGGCTGGGCAGGGTCCAACAGGTCCCCTGCACACACCCAGGCCCCATCTTGTTCAAAGCAGACTTGTAGTCCATGTCTCTGAAGAGCCCAGAGGGTGTGCAGAGGGTCCCCTCTGGGTGCAAAAGACAGGGTCTGCGTTCTCAGACCAGGGCTGGTGATCCTGGCTCGATCTTTCTCCCCCACCTTGTCTCAGGACTCAGGTGACTCAGGTGGCACCTGGGTATCTGTGAGTTGGCTGGAGAAGGTCCTTTCCAAGCGCAAGGTGTTGTATTTGGGGGGCGGCGTGCCGGGCACCTGGGCCCCTGGGGCTGGAGGTAGACACAAGGCCGAGGTGAAAGTAGGCAGGTCATCATCTGGCTCAAGGACGGGGTTGACCTGGCCCTGAGGGCTGCAGGGAGGAGCCTCGGGGCAGGCAGGCGCCTGTCTCCGGGCCCACCACTCCTTGGCTTTGTGCCACTGGTGGCGGGCAATGATGGAGAGGGAGTCGATGAAGAAGACCTCGATGATCTCAATGACACAGACCACGGAGCAGCTCATCCACAGGCCCAGCTGGCCACCGATGTTGGACAGAAGCATCTCGATCTGCAAGGGAGGCCAGGTCAAACCATCAAGAGTGACATCTGCAAAGACCCTGGTTCCCAAGGGAACCACTGGTTAGCCCTGAACAGGTCCTGAACAGGTCTGGAGGCAGTTGGGAGCAGGTTTCCTTTCCCCTCTTACTCTGCCCTCTCTGATCCGAAGCTTGGTTGACCTTTGGTGGCCCTCATAGCTCAGGCTGGATCCCCACAATCTGACTCTGCTCCCCAAGGCCAGGCAGAAGGGCACATTCCCAGACCAAGGACAGGTCTCGGACGGAAGTCACTCACGCTGTTGGCGGGGCTCTCCATGATGGATCTCTGGTTCAGGTCTTTGTAGAATATCAAGAGTTTGGCCAAGTCTGTCCTGTAAGAGTTCCAACGGACAGGGCCAAGGTGAATTGAATGCCTCTGTACTCTACCAGATGGCCAGCCCTTCAGCATGGCTGTCACTCTCCCGCCCTGCCCCCAGCACGGCCCAGGCCCTGAGCTCCACAGAGGTCTTAGAACCTAGTCCACAGGGTTCCTTCTGCACCGCAGAGCACATCCCTAGCGTGGACTTGGTTGTTTAGGCCATTCATTCACTCAAAAACCATTTCCCCACCTCTAGACTAAGTCAGTACCCACCCCCAACCCAGTTGCACTTCCATTGCACTCAAACCTTGACATTGTGATTGATTGCAATCTCCAATACATACAGGAAACAGGCAGATAATGTAAATGACTGAGGTAGGCTGGGTATAAGGTAATGATGATGATAACCATAACAACAACAGCTAGCACTTACTGACCACTTCCTGTGTTGCCAAGCAGTGTTCCGAGAATTAACTAATTTATTGTGGCTTTTTTAGGGGGGGTGGTAATTAAGTTCTATTTATTTATTTTAATGGAGGTGTTGGACCTCATGCATGCTAGGCCTGCACTCTACCACTGATCCGTACCCTCCCTCTGTGAATTAACTAATTTGATTCTCACAACAACCCCATGAGGTCGGTTATGTTTTAATCATCCCTATTTTACAGATATGGAAATTGAGACACAGATTGGTTAAGTAACTTGCCCAAGACTACACAGCTTATGATTGGCAGAGCTGGTATTCAAACCTAGCTAGATCTGGCTTCAAAGTTTGTGCTTGTAACTGCTGTACTAAATTGCCTCCTGTTAGGACCGTGGCAAGCTGGAAAGTTCATGCTTATGCCGAAGGGGCAGCCATTACTCAGAGCTCTGGTGTTTTGCAAGAACGGAGGTTTGCTGTTGCCAGAGTTTTTGCTCTTTCAGGAAAAATTGGAAAAAATAATAGGTTACTTAAGTGGAATTAGATTTGGTGTAGGGGTCATGGCTTTGCAACACTTGGTTTAACAGTTTGCAATTGTTTGATCAAAGTCTATCTTTCTTATTAGACTGTAAGCTCCTTGGGGGCAGAGACCAGGTCTGTTTGGTCGTCATGGTACCCCCCAAGGACCTCACATAGCACCACATGCCTAGTGGATATTAAATGGATGTTGGGGACCAGACTGGCTCCCACAGGGAACAGGCCCAGTGTTGGGCACTGGGGAGGCAGTAGTGACCCCAAGAGATGTGAGTTCACATGGCAGTTCCACCCTCCATCCTGCCCCACCTTTGTCTCCATCTGCTGAGGTCCATGAACCCTGACCTGGCTGATTTTTGCTAAAGTTCCTTTGAAAGTGAATTTCAACGTGGAAAATTCAAGTAGAGTTAAAAGCTGCATGGCTCAGAGGAGTGTTTTTCCAAGTGGGTCAAGATACATCAATCAGGAAGCCATGAAATAAATTGACTGGGCCATGACCAGTACCTTTCACGAAGTGAAATAGAATGGAAAAGATCAGATTGCATCCGCAGAGAGATTTGAAATTTTTATCAACTGATATGGGCACAAATCATTCAGAACTGTGCTGTGACCAATCGGATTGGATGTAAACAATTGTCTTGGTTACACGAATGTGCAACATCTGAAAATCAGCCCGAATGCATTGCATATCATAAGGAAGTGCTGTTTGGTGAGACTTTTGGTTATGTATTCAATGGGCCACAGTGGAAAAAGTATTCTCATACCGTGGGTCATGGTCAGAAAGTTTGAGAGCCCCAGGCCTAGAGCAGGGCCTGGCTCATGGTAAGAATTCAATAGATATTTGTTGAATAAAGGAGTAAATGAGTGAATGAATGAATAAAAAGGAGAGGGTTTGTCAGTGAGGAATCAAGTGAGGAGGCTGGGACCAGGGCTGGCAGAAGCAGAGAAAGCAGGATGGAGGTCAACTTACTTGTTGAGTTTTTTCTTTATTTGCTGGCTTTGGTCCCAAGTGAGAACGGACAGCAACCATTTCTGAAATGGAGAAACAAGTGGCCTGGGGATGCCTGGAGAGGCCAGAGCCAGCCTGTCTGCCCTCCCGTCTCAGCCCTAGCCCCTGACCCCAGCCTCTCCTGTGGATCACCCTGAGGCCAGAGGACACAGCCAGGACACCATGCTCCAAGCCAAGGGCTTGAGTGGGAAGAGTGGGCAGAGGACTTACCTCGGAAACCTCAGATGGCCACTGCGCCAGGCTGGTGGTCAGTGACCACTCTTTAAAGCTAAGCAGAGAAGGGCACACGGAGTGAGCGAGGCTGGCCTGGCCCAGTCCAGCCCTACTCATCCCATCCCTCCAGGTCCACTTACCTGCAGGCTTCCCGACACACCGACTGGCAGCCCAGCTCTTCCCGTACGAAGGCCTGGTGCAGTTGGTAGAAGCAGTACACTGAGGGGCAAGGTGAGGGCAGCATGAGCTTTGGGGCCACAGGGCCCTTCCCAGGGCTTTCCAATGGTGTCCCCAACAGTCTCCTTTTAATAATTTCACCTCCCAATTTCTACAAACCCTGGTTCTCTGGAAGTAATTTCTGCCTGTGATTTTGAGAGACAGAATACTGCCATGGTTAAGGTCATGAGATGGGGGAGGGGGGTGTGGCTGGCAGTCCTTGCTTTGGGTCTAGCTTTGCTGCTCCCTGGCTGTGTGACCTTGGGCAAGTTGCTTAACCTTTCTGAGCGGCAGTTACCTGTTCTGTGAAAGGGTAGTATAATAGTTCCTATCTCCTGGAGTTGACGGAGGTGGTCAAGGTCTTAGCACAAGGTGAGGTGTAGCATTTGGTCCTTAATCAAAAAGTATGATTCAAGCCAGACTTGACAACAGGAGTGAAACTCTGGTCAACATCTCTCTATCAATACCTCCCTCAGGCAAAAGGCCATAGGGGCTGGGTCCCTGGAGCAGCCTAGCTGTTGCCAGGGCTGGGCTGAGCCTGCTCCTGGGGTGTGCAAGGCTGGGGTGAGTCTCACTCACTCCAGTTGGGGTGCTGCTGGTAGTTGCAATAGTTGACTTTTGGAGGTAGAGGCTTGCTGTACTGGGCACACCCACATTTCTCCACCATCTTCGCCTGGAAGCACGAGTGAAGGCAGATCTAAAAGACAAGACCCAGACATTCTCTTCACCTCCTTGCACATGGATGCGGGAGCGCTCCCTCCCTACGTCCCTCAGTCAGAGGGTCGGCCTCCCACCGCCTTGGCAGACTACATAAATGTGTCCCTCATGTCACAGCCAACTGGGCCGGGGTGGTCCCCTGACTCTAAAGGGACAAAGCTAGAAAATTTATTTAGAATTTAAACTGAGATGTAGAGGCCAGATTGAACTGGAGTTGGGTTGGGGTGGTCATTTTCCATCATGTGAGTGTTGACCCAGAGACACGTGGGAAACACAGTGCCCAGCTTTCCGATTCTCAGGTCCAAGCCCTCTGTGTAGGATGCCAGGGGATCATGAACTACTATGACACCCACAAAACTTGTAACATAAAATCTAACAGCAGGGGCTCTGATGGCAGGCTGCTTACTCCAGTCTAAATCCCAGCTCTGCCACATCCCAGCTGTTTGACCTCAGACAAGTTACTTGATCTCTCTGATGCTTTGCTTTCTTCAGTTTTGAAATAAAATAATAAGATCTACTTTATGAGGTGGTTGTGAGTATGAAATGAATTAAAATATGTAAAGGATTTGTAAATGACAGCCTCTCACTAAATATTATCCAGAGTGTCTTATCAATGAACTGACTTTTTTTTTTTTTTTTTTTGGTCTTGAAGTCAGTTGGATTGTATTTCTATTTCTTACAGGTAGACATTTTCTGACTGCTAGTCTCTCTTCATTCAGTGTCTCCAACATCTCTCCACACAGCTCTGATCTAAGCTAGAGGACTCAGCGCAGAGAGTGCCTGGTCCTCTTGGGCTCCTGCTGGGATAATTCTCAGTGACCGTCCGTGTGTCCTGGTGAGAGGTGAACTGCAGACTCCCAGCAGGTGAGGCAAGGCGTAACAAGTGATCACACTGAAACGCTGATGTAGGTAATAATACACTAGGGGGTGGTGGGGACTGTGCGGAACCAGAGAACGTGTCTCGTTTGATGAGACAAGTCCACCCACTCTTTATCCTGTAGAATATGGGCCCAATGTTGCCAGATCTTGTTTTTCAAGAGAAGCTAGAAATCTAGGTTTTTCTTGTGAAATTTTCTGACTTTTAAACACCGTCCAGAAAAACCAGGTGAGCAGGCTGGAAGGGGCCTGGGAGCTGCCGATTAGCAGCCCCTGATCCAATCCAAACTCCCCCCGGTATCTCTTGTGGATGACACAACTTGCCCAAAGCCATGAGAGAGTGAAGGTCACCAATGGGCCTGGGAGCCCAGCCCTTGACCCCTCAGCCAGCGCCTCTCCCAGACTGCTTCCTCCTGTCCCTCACTTGCCAAGGCCCATTTAGGAAGCTGGCCTGTCTCAGCTGTACACTGTGTTCCACGCAAACCTCAGTGCATCAGTTAAGCTCTGGTTACAGACGGCTGGAAAAGGACTGGAACCAGCCGGCATCATTTGTTCTTGAGGTCCTTGGATGAACTCCAGGGATTCTCACCACGGTTCCTGGTCCCAAACACAACCCAGCCCATATATAACTTTGTCTCCTGGGTCCGGGCCACAACCCAGGGCTGAGCGCCGGCTCCAGCCTGTACCTGGAGGGAATATGAAGCATTGTAGATGTTCTGGATCGGCACTTCACTCCCATCCTCTGTGCACTGGCTGTAAGGCTCGCTCAGCTTGAAGGACTCCGTCTGTAATCACAGCAGCACATATTCAGCCCTGCCCTTGCCCCGGACCCAGGCAGGGGGCATTGCCGGCAGCCTCTGGGGCTGCACAGCCATCCAGTCCTTCCTTAAACAAAAATTTATTGAGCACCTCCTAGGTGCCTGGTGCTATTCTAGGCAGTGCGGAATCCACAGTGATTGAAACAGACAAGTTCCCTCCTCTCGTGGAACGCACATTCTAGTGGGGTAGACAGAAGGTCAAAAAGCAAATAAATAAGGAATTTTGGATAGCTTTTGATTGTGATCAATGAACTGGGGAGAGAGACTGGTGGGTTTGGGAGGAGGGGGCAGTCTTTCCGAAAGTGAATAGGGAAGATGTCTTTGAGAAAAGGACACGTTGGTCGACATGGAACGGTGACTTGCCAAGAAATGGAGGAGAAGGATTAGGTGGAGGGAACAGCAAGACTGGAGGCAGAGGAGGGCCCAGGGTGACTGGAATGTGGGAAAAGGGAGAGCGGTCGCTGGAGATGAAGTCAGAGAGGGATGCCAAGGCTAAATCCTGCTGTCCTCCTATGTTGCGCTGAGAGATTTGGGTGTGGATTTGGTTTTCAGGACGGTGGTAAGCCATTGGAGACCTCGCCCGGGGGTGGGGGGGTGGGGTGGGCAGGAGGGATCAGAAGGATGAGCAGTGACTGTGCCGCTTGGGATGGTTGTCCCAGTGAAGGACTCATTTTCTACCCTCTGGTCTTCCGGGTCCCAGAAGCTGACTTGGAAAAATGGACTTTCTCGGAGAGGACTAAGGAATGCCCAGCAGAGCAGAATGATACTCTGATCAGAGGAGGTGAGAGTATCATAACTTGCAGTTTGAAAGCCTTATTAAATTATGTTTTCTTGTGGCTTACTAAGTTTGGTTCTAGCTTAATATCTGTCACTACAATAAATAATCCAGACCAGCCAATTAAGGAAAGAAAGGATAATGTCTCCCAAGGAGGAATAACAATAGAATATAAACTGTGATCAGTGTATAGCTAGGTTCCCGGGTACGTGTGTGTGTGTGTGTGTGTGTGTGTGTGTGTGTACAAAGTTTTGTTTTGTTTTTTTTTCTGAGAGCAGAGAGGGTAAAAGGAAAGTGGATGGCAGATTTATGGGAGGAAGAGAATTTTTTTTTCTCTGAAGAGTGGCTGGATAGAGAGAATTGGAGGCGGGGGTGGGTGGGTGGGGGAGGAATCAAGAAGTTGGCACAGGTAGAAACTGCAGACGACGCAAGTGGTATAATCTCTTTCTGTTTGTCTTGTAATTCAACTGCTGCCCCATTAGTCTCCCTCAATTGACTGTAAGTGCCTCCGGGGCAGTAGACAGTGCTCACCGTGAAACATATAAACAGAAGAAGCAAAGAGGAAAGCGGCTGTCTGGTTTCCTCTCTTCCCCAGGGGTCCCACTCCAACAGGTCAGATCTGCATCTCAGACAGTCACACACAGACTCACACATTCCCTTTGCCCTGCAACCTCCCCTTCTCACTAACAATAGTGTCTTTCCGTGTCAGGACAGGATAAACAGACTTACTTCATTCCTCTAATAGCTGCATAGCAGACAGATTTAGAGCTTCCAGTACATTCCAGGGCCGGGCTGGCAACTGGGCACAAAGATGCCAGTGGCTCCCCTGGAGGGCACCTCAACTCAGTGCTTCCTTCTAAGCTTCTCCAGGCAGCAGGCTCCCTGGTCAGGGGTCCTTTTGAGCCCCTAGGATCTGCTAAGCTGGCCACAGAGACTAGAGTGTCAGCTACAGGCGCTACCTGCCTGGGGAGACAGTACAACACCCTGGTGTCTAGGTAAGAGGGTCTGGCCGCACAGGTAAGCCCCGTGCAGCCGGCAAAGGTGGCTGGGGGTCCTTCTCCTTTGAGGACCAGCCCATGGGCCACTTTCAGGAAACTGATTGTGAGAAATCATATTTCACTTTTTATGCTTTTTGATTCCTTGATGGCCCTTTATTCTGCAACGATGCTTATCAAACTCAGAGCTGGGTTATTTCAGGTTGCCTCCTGAGGCAGCTAGGGCTGGGGTAGTAGGGACAAATGGCCTTTTTAGAGTGGGATAGAGGTCTTTAACTTCTCAAAGCCTCAGCTGGATGAACAGAGTGCTTGCTTTCTCTCTTCGCCACTCTGTCCCCGCTTTCACTCTCCATCTTCACTGGCAGCATTCCAGAACTGCTGATCTGTGCAGGGTGGGGAAATATTTTGGCTTCTGTCCTGACCCCTAGGGACACAAAGATAGGAATGGGTATATGTATGTATATATGTGTATGTGCAAGTTAGAGGGATATGTGTGTGGTGTGTGTGCACGCACAGTTATATGTAGTTGTGATTAAGTGTGTGAATGCACATGTGTCTGTGTGGGAAACAGGACTCATCTTTATCAAACCAGGTCCTACCTGCTTCCTTGAGAATCCTAAGGAAGAACAGCAGTTGTTCTGGGGTCTTCAGTGTGCCTCTTTTTTGGGGGGGATGGGGTGGGAGGTAACTAGGTTTGTCTATTTATTTATTTATTTAAATGGAGGTACTGGGGATTGAACCCAGGACCTCGTGCATGCTAAGCACACACTCAATCACTGAGCTCGACCCTCCCCTCCTCTTAGCTCACCTCTTTAAAGGTATGAACTGTGTCAGGGAAAAGCCCAGGTGTCAGAATGAGGCCCTAGATGGAATTACAGGCAGTTTAACTCTTTTTCCTTTTGTTCTGCTTTCATATTGTAATAAATTATAAAAGTATTTGTATATGATAACGCTTACATTTCTAATCAATGGAGGAACAAAAGAATTGCTCAATATATGAAGTTAGAAGTACTTGTTAACTATTAGAGGAAGTAATACATTCTATCTCTACTTCACATCCTGCAGGAAAAAACGTCTAGTGGAGTAAAGTATGAAATGAGATAATAAAATAACTGGAAGGAAACTCAGCTCATGTCTGATCTAAAGGAGGGAAAAATCCTCAATAAACAGAATGACTAAAGAGGAAAACAAAGATTTTGACTATGTAAATATTTGATGGCTTTGCGTGCGAAAAAGTAGCACAATGAAAACTAAAATGAAAGCACAAACTGGGAAAGATATTTGCAAATATGTACGGCAAATAATACGTACTCATTCTTTATATTATATGGAAGAAATTGATGTCTCACTTATAAAGGGGGGGTGTCACAAAGAACAAGAAAATCCTGCCTTCACCCCTCGTTTTGCTTCCAACTTATTTTTCCTTCCCTTCACATCTCTTTTCTTTAAAAAAATGTAAAATAGCCGATATTTTTGGAGCACTTATTATACGTCAAGCTCTGTTTTCAGTGCTTCACATGAATCAACCCTCTGAATTCTAACCAGCCTAAGAAGTAACATTATTATCACACCTATTTTACAGATGAGGTAACCTGAGACACAGTGATCACAAAACCAAAGTGCAAAGCTGGGGTTTGGACCTCAGTTGTCTGGCTCCCAAGTCTGAGCCCTTAATCCCTATTATACATATGCTTGTGAAAAGAATTGTGTGTATGCTTTAAGATAAAAATGTACAGTAGTGTTTGCAATGACAGTGAAGTCTCGCCCCTCTCAGGGCCTGGGTCCATACTCTCCTGGGTGAACTGTCCGCCCATGCCTGCTTCCTCGTCTCCCATTCATGATCCAACCCATTGCACTTTGGTTTCTGTTCCACTCCTTCTACTGAAAACTGCTCTGGCAAAGAACTGGTGACCTGTTGGCTGCTAAACCCAGAGAACAGCTTTTGCCCTTTATCTTGCTTGACCTTTCACCTGCATTTGGCACTCTAGTTAATATCTTCCTTGAAACTTTCTTCCTTCATGTATCTGACACCAACCATGTCTGGCTTCTACTGTTGCTTCTCTGCCTCTATTTCTCCGTTTCCTTTCTCCTCAGCCCTTAAGCATTTGCATTCTGTCTCAGGTCTTGAATGATGGCATTTATTTCTAAGTATAGAATTACACTAATTGCAAATCCTTCCCCTACCCCCCAGTTTTTCTCCTGAGCTCCAGGTACATAGCATCTATTGACTGGATGTTTTCACCTTGATTTCCCCAAGACATAACTTCCACCCTGAAGTGGTCATCTTCTCCCCCAAACCTCCCCCTCCTCTTATATTCCTAACTCTGAGCCTGGCACGTCCATCCACCCCACTACCTAAGTTAGAATCTAAAGATCAATTGAACTTCCCCTGGCCTTTCCTGGCTGACCTCAGTTGTCAAGCCCCGTTGCTTCCACATTGTAATATCTCTCAAATCCATTCACATCTGCTCATCCCCACAGCCACTGCTTCCGCTACAGCCTCACCATTTCTTCCTAGTATTACTGTAAACATGCTGCCTTCAGTATCTGGACTGCACTTCTGCCAAAGTGGTTTTTCAAAATGATTCACTATATGGGTGAAACCCTTTCTGTGACTCCTTTATAATCGCTATGCCTTTTGTCTGGACCAGCCTTCTTGACAAAGCCTTCACCAACAGCCTCTGTATAGGCTTCCAACCATCCATCAGTCCATCCATCTATCCATTCATCCACCCATCCAACAATATTTACCAAGGATCTACTATGTTCTAAGAACTGAGACTGGGAACAAGACAGGGAAGGTCCCCATTCCCAGAGAGGTTGGATCTGTATTGCAAAGGTGTGTTACCTTCTCCTTTTAAAGGTAAATTTTTGAAAGAGGGTGTTCTGTTGTATCTGTCTCTGAATATCCAGTGCTTTGGACACATGGTTCCTCAATGAATGGAGGAAGATTTGTTAACCAACTGACTGAGTCTACCAGTTTAACATGTCTATCAAAAGTAAATAAATAACTAAATAAAAAATAAATAAGAAAGGAAGGAAGTCTAGTTTGTTTGGACTTATTTTAGTGACCCCCTGGTGACCTGTCAGTAATCCCTGGTTTTCTGTTGTTTTAAATGCTCATAAATCATAACTAGAGCTGACTGACCCCGCTCTGTGGCTTTGATTTTGTATGTCTCAAATTAGGTGTAGCCGAAAACCCACTCATGTCTTTGTTTACCCACATTGCTAAAGAGAGCGTTTGCTTAACAATACGATGAGTATTTCTAAGCTCAGAGAAGAAAATCAGAGGGTAATTCCTTAGTTCCTTTACCTTCCCAAGCTCTAAGTCTACAGACATTGGGAGAGGCAGGAGGGAAGGAGAGGATGAAAGGATGTCTATAAATTCCAGGTCCTTCTTCCTGGTACAAAACTGCATGGGAAATGTTGGATCAAATTGATCACTCTTCTGATCTGGGAGTTCCCAGTGAACAGAGGAATCAGAGACCCAGCTCCTTAGGTGATACCCTGAAGTTTGAGCAGGTTGGAGCTCAAGGTTTGGTTTTTTTCCCCCTTGGGCAATCAGCATTCACACAGCCTAAGCTGGTACACAATAGTTCACATGTTGGAACAAACTTCCCACATTGAACAAGGCCCCTAAATGACACACCCCTAGAGTCCCTGGCTTCCCAGACGACAATTCTGATGGTTTCTCTTGTCCAGGGTTGCCCTTCGATGGGACACAGGGAGACATCAAAGCTGTAGATTTCCTCTGGAGTACCACCTCTCCATTTCACCATCTCTGCTGTCTCAACTTAAAATCACTTCCTCAGGAAAGCAATCCTTGAACCCTCCACTTCCCCCAATAAAAGCCCTCAGTTAGGCGTCCGTGTGATATGTTCTCATGCATCCTGTGTTTCTCCTTCTTAGCACTTATTTCAATTATAATTAATCATCTGCGTAATTTTTTGTTTGCATTGATACTTTCTGCTAGACCCTAAGTTCCAACAAGATAGGGACGTGTCTTCCACGTTGATATAGCCCCAGTATCTAGCACATAGGAGTCGCTCTGCAAATGCTCGTTGAATGAATAGATAATGGATGGATTGACAGGCCCCAAGGCTGATCATATCACTTTATAACCCGTTATGAAGCCATCATTTATGGCTGTGCTCAAGCTTTTGTGTAATTCTAGCTTTACTTTCTCTTGGGAAGATATATGTTTCTTCTCCTCTCATTCTGAATGACTCAAGTTTCTAAAGCTAAGATTCCTCCATTGAGCTGCCTCTTGGAATGACTGCTGGAGTTTGGTAAAAAATACGGACCCTTAGGCTCATCTCTCAGAGATATTGATTCAGTAGATCTGAGTCTACTGATCAATGAAGTTTGGAACTCACTGTTCTGGAGGACAGATTTGTGAGGGATGAAGGCTAAGTTTAATTTGGAACATGAAGGTTGGATACAAAGGCATGAACAAGGAGTCCACAAGGAGATTTTTTTTTCCCTCCACAAAACAGGTGAAAAAACGCCACTATGAACGATTGTCAACTAAAATGATAATAGACAGTTTTTCTCTTGACAGATCAGCAAAGAGTAAAGATTGGTTACTAGCCGTGTTAATGAGAGCGTGAGGAAACAGCTACTCTCACGTATTGCTGGTGAGGTTATAAAATTCTACAACCTCACTGGAGGGCAATTCGGCTCATACACATACTCTAGGAAGTTCTACACATCGCATTGCACCAATGCTTTTAGCTGAACCTGGAAACAACCTCAGTCTGTCAACAGGGCATTACACCAATAACTTATCCACATGATGGAATATGATGAGTCTTTAGGAAGAATGAGGCAGAATCTGTGTGTATTGATATGGAACTATTTCTAAGCTATAGTGTCAAATGGAAAATAGAGCAGAACAATATTTTTATTCGTGTAAAAGGAGAAATGCTTATACCTACACACATATGATTGAAAAAGACCATAAGATCCCTGCCGAGACACAGAAGCAACAGCGATGGTCTCCATGTAGAAGAAGAAGGGGACGAGAGGCCAGGGAGAGAAGAGAGATAAGTCTCCATGGTAGGCTCCCTGGTATGGTTTAGAATTTTTACTTTGTGCATGTACACCTTTAAATAAGTACTTAATAGTTATTCTACTAGACAGAGGGAGAGACAGAGAGAGAGAGTGAGAGAGTGAGGGAGGGAGAGAGAGACTGGCATAAAAAATCTCCTGTCCTGCGAACAAAAGAACCACATCAGCAGTGGCATGGCCAAGGGCTTCACAGCACACCCTTCACTGTGCCCTTCTGCCTCTACTGGGCATGGCTGACTCAGGGATTGGAGTCTGCAGCCCAGATGTGCTTCTGTTGACAGGTGTGAGTGTTGTCAGCACCGAGTGAGGTCAGAGAAAGTCAAAGACTCGAGAGAGAGAAGGGGGTTCTCAATAAATGGGGTGAAACTGATGGAAGCCTGGGACTAAATAGACCTTTGATGGCCCAATGAATTTCCAGTAGCCTTTAAATAGTGGTTTACATGCCCCACAGGCCTCTGGGTGGTCCAGAAAGAAAGGTGTTAATCTGCTCTATTTATTTTGCTGACAAAGACACAGTTAGAATCTGATGCCTTGTTACCAGCACAGGTTCCATAAACACTGATGTCTGTCTCTGGAACAAGTAAAGTCCCTTCAATTCTTATCCAAAATGGCATCCTGTCCTTGTTCAACCATACAGAAGGTACAAAGACAGCCTTTAGTGTAAGTACTAGAATGACCATTGGGGTAACCATTGGAAAATATAAGACCATATTTCCTTTTGAAACCAACACTCTTTTCCATAAGCTGCACCTCACTGGTTAGCCTTGAAAAAAAAAATCTGTCTTCCTTGCCAAGCCTACAGAAATCAGAATATTCTCTTACCAGGTGCATCCCTATGGAGGTGGCCATGGCCGTCTCAATCTCTGTTCCCACGTCCTCGATGAAGGGGTATTCATCCTGCCGATGGACAATCACCTTAGCTCCAGTAGAAGACACCAGGAAGGGGTTATACTCCTCTTCATTTATGTGCAAGATGACCTGCAGCCCTGGAGGATAAGGCAGCCCACTGCAGTCAAACGCTGGGAACACGTTCCCCGCTGGTAGCCTCCCTCTCCCACTGCTTTGGGAATCTCAGAGCCAAGACCCCGGCATTTCCCACAACAGAAAAGTGGACAGTGCAGGCTGGAAGCTCTGTGAGGGGAGGAGCTATGCCTGACTTGTTCACTGCTCTGTCCTTAGGGCTTCGCCCAAAGCAAGGGCTCAAAAAATAAGTGTCCCCGCTGCAGTTTTGCTAAGCATAGAGAAAAACGCTCCCCTGCCCCAGATATGAATCTCCGTGTGGTTCTTTGAGATGGAGAGTTCTGCTGAGCATCCAGAGGGATGTGCAGAGCTGTGACTGCTTCAGCCCGAGGTGGGGGCATTATCTGATCACCGGCCTGACTTCTCTCCCCGCTCCCATTCTTGCCCCTGCGGTCTAATCTGTGCCCCACAGCCAGAGGGACCTTTTAAAATTGGGACTTAGGTCATATCACTCCTTTGCCTGAAACCCTTCAGTGGTATCTCACTGCACACCCGGGGGTGCCATACAACAAAGTCCAGAAACCTGACTGTGGCTGTCAGGGCGCTGACGATGCCTCCTTCCTCATCCCACTGTCCCTGCCCCTCAAGAAGCTCCAAGTACTCTGGGCTTCTGTCCGTTTCTAGAGCACACCACCTCCATTTCCTTCTTGGAGCTCTTGGAGCTCTTTGAGCTCGCTGGTGCCCATAATGCACTTCTGTGGACCTTAACACGTGTCTTCTCATGTCTAAGTAACCCTCCTCACAGGGGTCTTTCTAGATCTCCCATCTTGGCCCCAACCACTCTCTCTACCTTTGTGCTGCTTTGTTCTGCTCACAGCGCTCATGAGCATTGCTACCTGGATAACGTCTATGTGCTTGTTCGCTCATTTGTTATCTGTCTCTCTCCACCAAAATGCAAGTTCCCAGAAAGCAGACATGGCACCCGTTTTGTTCACCGCTGTGTCCCTAAGACTTGGAAGAGGGCCTGGCATGCAGCAGATACTCAATAAACACTTGGTAAACGAATGAGCAAATGAGCAAGAGCTGAAAGAAGAGAACTTTGAGAATTATTCTGACTCCTCCTGTTTGTAAATAAAGGAATCAAAGCCCAGAGTAGGGAAGTGATTTGCTCAAGGTCACACAGCGCACAAGCCACAGAGCCAGGACTGACTGTGTAATGCTTCATTTCCAGTTCCCAGATTACTTCTTCCCACGGATGTGTATACCCTGAGTTACGGTTTCTCGCAGATCTGGTAAGAACACAGTTTGCTTAGTAACAAAGGTGAGGAGACCGAGTGTGGTTTTCCACCACGACGAGACCTGGCCTTTCCTTGTGGGAGCACATCTGTATATCAAATCGTGTTCAAGTTGCCTAGGACCTTTCAAGGGTCCCTTCTGTGGGTAAGCCAGGCCACTCTGCTGAGTTCCTGCCTTCTCTACAAAAGTCATGGCAGTAGAGAAGTAGCAGTAATAATACTGGAGGTAGTAATGGTAGTAATATTCATGACAACCACAACTAGCATTTATTGTGTGCTCAGTGTGTCTTATGGGCTGAACTGTGGGTCTCTCTGCCCCCCCCTCACAACCTTATTCCTATGTTGAAGTCCTAATACGCAATGTGATTGTATGCAGAGATACAGCCTTTAGGGAAGTAATTAAGGTTAAATGAGGTCATAAGGGTGGGCCCTAATCCCACAGGACTGGTGTCCTTATGAGAAGAGGAAGAGACAACAGAGCTCTCTCTCTGAACGCCACAGAAGGCCATGTGAGGACACAGAGAGAAGGTGGCCGACTGCAAGCCAGCAAGAGAGTCCTCACCGGAAACTGAATTTGCCAGCACCTTGATCATGAATTTCCAGCCTCCAGAACTGTAAAAAACATAAATGTCTGTTGTTTAAGCCACCTGTCTGTCGTATTTTGCTCTGGCAGCCCAACTAAACCAGGACAGTGCATATCAAGTTTTATTCTAAGTGCTTTTCATATCTTACATCTTCTCAATTAGCATGTGTCATCGATACTGTTACTATTTCCACTTTATAGATGAAGGCCAGTCACTGGCACAGGGTCACACAGTGAGTAGCAGAGCTCAGTTCTGGATACAGAAACTGTCACTTTAACCAAGATAAAGGTGTGTTTGCCTCCCTAATCTCCTGTTCAGCACGTTCGGATTTAAGTCCATCTGGAAGCTGCCTGTCCAGCATTACTCACTCCAGCTACAAGCTTAAGCCAGACTGGTTTCCCCAGGAGAAGAAACCCCAGGAATGTCCCACTGGCTCCCTCAGAAGGAAAGAGAAGATGTCAAAGAGGAAAACAGACTCTGATAAAGAAGGAAGGAGCTGACATGGATGCTGATAGAAACACTGCAAGAGGAAAAGTGGTGTCAAGTTTCTGGCCAAGCGGGGAGAACCCACATTTCTGGGAGGCTTAAAGCATCCCCAGTTGTCCTGCTGCAAGCATGCTTATGATTAGAGCACCCCAGGATCTCCCCAGTGCAGAGTTCCTTACCATATTCACTGCCCCCCATGGAGGTGCTGAGGACGGTCTCATTTTGTCTGTTGTTGAACGTGTAGCAATTCCCATACATTGGATGATGGAAAAGTGTGAAGTTCCTATGGGAGAAGAACACGGGTCACAGAGGGCTGTGCTGGGAACTCCCCTCAGGCACCTGAGCTCGGTCTGGCTGGACAGCGCTAACAGGGCCAGCTCTCTTTTGTGGACAGTGGATGTTAACCATGACTTAACTTTCTCCATCTTTCCTCTGATAAATGCCCCTCAAGGCCCCTCATTCAGCTGACACACACTGATGCAGAACTGCTCTCTGCTTTCTGTTCTCTTCATCCCCTCACCTCTGCCTCCATCCTGACTTAGCACTCCCTGTGCCAATAAACCTGCCCCAAATTCCTCTGTTCTTGAATTTCTCATCCAACACTTGAAGCTTTTCCATTCCAGTTCCTAGAAATCATCCCCGAGAAGGAATCACATCATAGGTGCCCTTACACTGACTTTAGAACCCAACCTTCAGGGAGACATGGTTCCAATCACTCAGTTTTTTTTAAAGATTAATAGATCTACTAGCAAATAGAAAGGCTTGGTATTTTAAAAGAATGAAGAAATCCCTTCAGTTAAGCAGGCACACTTTAGAATGTCCCATGACTGCCCAGTCACCACCAGGAATCTGAGTGTTATCTTAAAGGTGGACAGTTCTGAAAGCTCACATGTATGAACATAGACTTTTCTTCCCTTCCTCTCCCTGCCTTCCCTCCTTCCTGTCTTTCTTCCTTCCTTCCTCCCTCCCTCTTTTCCTTTCTTCCTCCCTTCCTTCCCTTGTACTAGATCAGTGGTTCTCACTAGTATGTCTAACAGTAATATACAAAGTTATATGTGTACACCATCAACTCCTCTGTTTTTATGAGTAATTTAGTGAATTTAAAGATATTTTGACTCTGTGCCATGTCCGCCTTCCTCACTGACTCCAGAGCCTAGCTCCCGTATAAGCCATTTTCCAAAAGGCAGAGTTCACCTATAACTGAGCTGCAGGTGCATGCAAGGAGCCTGGTGCTCAGAGCTGCCGGTCCTTGGTTGCTGAGAGAGCAGCCTTCCTCTACTGACCTGGCATCGCAGGACACGCCATCAAAGAAGCAGTTAACCAGCAGCTCCTCAGCAGAGTAGCTCATGTTGATTTTCTTCTCCAGAGACACCTGTGCCATGATGTTCATGTAGTGTAGCTTGTACCACTCCCGGATGGCATTGACCCCCGAGCTGAAGGTGTAGACGGCACAGTCGGATGTGTCATTGGAACACTATAAATAAGAAGAGACACCAGGGTGAAGCCATTGGTCCTACCAGAGGCCTTCAGAAGGACTGTAAGGATGAGACTCTAGACTAAATGCTCAGGGGGACAGGAGGCATCTCTGGAGCAAAGATGGGCTTCTTCTCACTTCTGGGGCATGGGACACCATCCTCAAGCTTCAAGGACCAAAGGGGGCTGAGCGAGGAAGGACACAGTCTCACTCTCATGACTCCCTACTAAGTGAGAAGCAAAACCAGCTTCTTCAGGGTCCCCAGACATCCAGACTTCAGCCGATTATTGCTACTGAGTTCCCACACAATCCTCATCATTTCCTACTGGATCAACAGTCTAGAAATCTAGGTTCTAGCCCAGACTCTGCCATTACCTCTCTGCAGGATCATGAGCAAGGCATTACACATCCATTATTCCACCTACAAAATGTCGATCAGAATACCATCCTTCTCTACCTCATATGGTAGTTGGGAGGACCAGCATTTAAAATATATAATAATGAGAGTTTTATAGGGAAATTGTGGTATATTCTAGATGTTCTCATCATGCAGGGCTGGAAAACTCTCCTAAAAGATAGACATCAAAGGACTGTCTTTGGTATCAAGAAGAACCTTGTGGGTATCTTCTGTAAGGACCCAGGAAGACTTTTAAAAAGCTCAGTGATTTAGAAAAAGGGTCATTTTCCCCCCTGGTTTGTGACTGGAGCCATGAGATCTCATAATCAGCAACCAAGATAAGGTATCAGTAGCTCTTGTCCTGCAGAGGTGGTGGGCAGGGAGACGAGGGTAATGATTGAGTGTGGCTAGGAAGACAATGGAACTCATTTTTCCATTGGTACTGGCCTCAAGTGGGACCAAGAAGGAGAGATGAGAAGTCAGGCTATAACATCTCACAAAAACAAGTACTGCTGAGAACATTGGGTTATCTATTCTCTTCCTTCCAGTATCTGCACCCTAATTTTGCTTTGTTGAATTTCCTTTCCCCCTTGGATACAGTCTGCTGAGTCTGTCCATAAAGATGCCCCACTCTCTGTGAACCATTATGTGACCCAAACTTGGCCAATCAGATAGTCTCAACATGGGACTTGAATCCATCTTTATGATTGGATTAACAAAAAGACTGAAAATACTTGATGCTTATTTAATCCAGTAGCAGCATCTGAAATGACTGTCCATCATTTCTTGCCACCAGGATCCCTGGATCGTCCCTAATTTCTGTCCTTTGGGAGGCTTCCATGACCTGCAGTCACCTTCTAAGACATTTTTTTCTGCTTAGGCTTGTCTGGGTCCATTTCAGTTGCTTGTAGCTGATTTACCCTGAGTGTGTTTCTTCCTGTGGGACTATAGGGCTAATGGCAAAGGAGAAACTTTCCTGGACCCTCTATCTCCAGCCCATCCCATGCCCCAGGACCGTAAGGACATGCATCTCACCAGCTGGAATCCCACCACCTCCTTGGACTCGTGGCCGTGCATGACATCTGATGCCTTGTGAATGATGCTCCCGCTGACTTTCCGCTTCCGCCCTGTGAGGAAGTCCCTGGCCTTGTTCCTCTCACTCTGATTGAAGGCCAGCAGCGGGACCAGGTTGAGGAATTTCGACCCAGTGCCCTCTGAGGCTGATCTCCAGGACCCGGACTCCCGACGTTTCCGAGACGTAATCTCTGGAAAGCCGTACAGCGTCTTCAAGGCTTCTCTGGTCTCCTGTTCCAAGTCGGCTAGAAGGTCTCGCACGGCACTGTACCTGCCAAGGCAGGAAGGAGTCAGGAAGGGGGAAACCCCTCTGGCAGAAAGCTGGCACTTCCCTGCGCTGCTTCCATCCACATGGGTGTCAGCCTTGTGCCCATCACCCCAGCCCCCTTGGCCAAGAAGATCAGGCCTTTTACACTTTGCCCTCTCCAGTGTGACCACTGGCTCAGGTAAATGGAGAGAGGCTCCCGTATCACCGTTGTGCGACTTGCTGCGCCTTCACCTTTGCCACAACTGTCTGCTTGCTCTCGGGGTGTGTTGATGACTTTGCCCCAACCAGCATTTCTGGAGTGGTGACTGTCAGGTGCTTCCCATAAACCAGCCACAGTGAAGACAAGTAAATAACTGCTAACTGGGAGTCTTCCCAGGGGACAGGCTCTGTCTCCACCTAGCATATTTGTCCCAGCGCACAGATCCTCCTCCAATCAGGGCTGGGAGGGAAGAGGCAGAACTGTTACCTCGACAACCCCCAAGAATACAGAAGAATGACCCAGGAGTTGGCTACAGGAAGCATAACAACACCGTCTTTTAATTTTCACAGTACTGAAAGGTCCTGGCCTCCCTGTGAACACTCCCCACTCTCTGCCCCCCATGCTCTGTGCATAGGCCACACGACATCGTGATTGAGCATAGAAACTCCAGGGCCAAGCTGTCAGGGTTCCAGTTCCCCATTCTGGATCTGGATGTGTGACCCTACACAAGCCATTTAGCCTTTCTGGGTCTCAGTTTCCCCATTTGTAAAATGGGGTTACTGGCAAGAGTCGATGAGTTTATTCTATCTATCTATCTATCTATCTATCTATCTATCTATCTATCTATCTATATTTCTGTGTGTATGTATTATATGTGTGTGTGTAGTTAAATGGTCACTGTTACTAGTTTTATTAGTGTAACTGTATTTGTTAATATTTCACTCCTCCACTACAATATCAGCTGTGCTAGAACAAAGACTGTGTTGGGTCATTCACTTCCATGCCTCAGAGCCTAGCACAGTGAATGACAATTTGTAGATGCTGAATAAAAGATAATGGAACAAACAATGGATGGAAAGAAGAAAGGAGAAGGGTAGAAGGAGGGAGGGAGAGGTGGAGGGAGGAAAACAGGGAGAGAGGAAAGAAGAAAGAAAGACTTGGAGGTGGAGGAGGAGTTGAGACCTGGTTTTGATTCTGAGCTTCGCCATCAACTCACTTATGACTCTGGACCAGTTAGTTCCCTTTGATGGTCCTCCTCCCCGGCTCTTCCCTTCTCCCCACCCCCACCCCTGCTCTGAGAAATTCTGCCAGATTCTGATTTGCCTCACAGATCAGTTTTCAATAAACCTGAGCAGGACTCCGATGACCCATTTAGAACAGGTCCTGCAGCAGACAACTGGGCAGTACCAAGGGCTGTGCTCAATTAGTGGGGCTGGGTTCACTCAGGTGAGGGCTTGGGGCAGCTGAGATGCTTCTGGAAGTCATCCCTGTGTCATGTCTGAGTCAGCCTCCAGCTCGCATTCAGGGGAGAGTGAGGGTGTGAGCTTGGAGAGCTCAGAGTAAATGGCTAAGCTGGGCTCTGTGTGTGTGTGTGTGTGTGTGTGTGTGTGTGTGTGTGTCCAGGGTAGGGGTTATGCTAGGTCATTCCAGGCCCAACTTCCAAGCAAAATTGATCCTTACAGCCACCCTCTCCTGCCTTGCCTGAGCTAGCCCATCCTCAGAAGTAGCTGATGGACTGAATCCTTGGTACAGATTTAAAACCTGGGAGAGGGCAGTTTACTAATATTGGCAACGAATTTAAATTTCTAAAAAGCGTGTCTGCAGGCTGGAGTGTGTCACCTTCAGGAGGGGCGTTGGCACCGGAAGGGGGACGTGACCCCTCCTCCACGTCCCTGGTCCTGCCTCTTACTTGTAAGGATTGATGTTGCAGATGGTGACGGCAGGAAAATCCAGCTTCTGGAAGTGGACTTTGATGGAGACAGAGACGGTGTAGAAGGATAAGATGAGGAGGGCACACTGCCAGAAAATAAGGGCCACGGCCGTCAGTGTAAACAGAATCCAGAGCAGGCGCCGGAGGCGGCCCCGGGACACCACGATGCGCCGGCAGCCGTGCGTGTTGGTGTTGAGACAGTACCACCGCATCAGCTCTTTAATGGTAGGTGCCTGAGGCCCCTTCACGGGCAGATTCTTCTTGATTTTGGCTTTGATCTTCTCTCCAGGAGCCATGGCGAGGCGAGGGCTGCCCGCTGCAGGGGCAGAGAAGAAAAGCAGGTGAGCAGGCACATCCCAGAGGCCGAACACTGAGAAGCACCAGCCCACGAGCCCTCAGACGCTGCCTCCCTCTTTCCCGCTGTGGGCTGGCCCGTCTGCTTTCTGACGCCTTGGCCCTTCCTCCAGGATATTTGCTTTTTGGCCACCACAGCTGCCAAAGAGCTGCCTCTTTCTCTTGCAGCCCCCAGGCCAGGCCGTGTCGGGGTTGGGTGAGGTTATCACCTGTGACTCCCCAGACGGGTTTGAAGGACGGCTCCCCTTGGTGCTTGGAGCAGGGGACCTCTGAGCAACCCCGACCCCATCAGCCTCCACACCCCTCTTAGCAAACTCTGCGGTGATTAGGACATTGCCGCCTCGGCCTGATCTCATCATCTCCATTAGCCTGTCCTCCTGGAGGGCAGCATTCCTATCTGGTCCTGCCCCCTGCTGCCTCGCTGCGTGTCTGGTACAGAGGAGGCACCTTGCAAATCAATTCCAACAGCTAAAATCTGCCGAGAGAATTTCTGGGCGGCCACCCTAGATAATGCTCTGTCCTTTCCCGGCCTTTTCTCAGCTGTCTGACTGAAAGTGAATTGTTTCTGTTTCACTTCTCTTTACAATCAAGCCTTTAGTGTTTCTAGAGCATCTAGCATAATAATAGCCTACAGATACTGGCCACTTAATATTTGCCAGGCACTGTGCCATATTTCCTTGATTCTAAGATACCACTAATTTGGAGAATACACTTTGACTTAATAACAGCTTTGTCCAGGGAAGAGCGTCGGAAAGCAAATGACCACATTCATCCATGTACGTGATACATCTGAATTACTGAAACTTTACAATGTGAAATAATAAATCTTTTAAGAAATGAGCTAAAATAATATACAGTCTTATTAGTCTCAAATATATACAATCTCTCTCTCCATATATAATTTATCTCTCTCCAAATATGTATAATCTCTATATATTTCAGTTCATGTTTCAACAACCCTATAAGATAGGCATACGATTATTGTCTCCATGTTACAAAGGAGGAAAATGAGCTCAGAGAGGTGGAATAACTTGTGCAAAAAATCACACAGCTAGTAAGTGGAGGTGCTGGATTGGAACCTTGCAGCCTTCACCACCATGGGATATGCCTTGAGGGGCATGGTATGATGCTTCCTCCCCAAGACAGTTAATTAATTAACAGTATCTGGACTAAAGTGGTGGGGGTGGTGGAAAGAGATGGGATCTTGAGCTATTTAATTTCCAAACTCTAAGTAGGTAACATGACAACTTCCCAACACTGGTTAGGTGAGCACTGCTATTGAGGGAGGAGGGGACATAGAAACTGCCTCCTGTGCCTACCATAGGTGATGGAGGCAAATGAGCATATTCTCTAATTTGGAGGAGGATTTACAGGGCAGTCCCCAAGCTCCCCCAGAGGGACAAAGACTTTAGTTTGCCCCATCAAGTTCTTCAGGCAGAATTTTGAACTTGAGGAATTATTTCTTCTCCACCCTGAACCTGTGGGGTACTGTCCAAAATCGGGAGCTGGGGCAAAGCTGGGAGGCTTTCAAGTTCACGATGCTGGTGGGTTTCAGGTTTATAATGGCAAGGATACAGAGTGTTGGGGGTGGGGTAAGACACCCAGAGGCAGCCAGACCACTCTAACCCTCCACAGATGTGTATGATCTTGCTGGGATCTCTGACCCTCAAAATTATGCTATTAGCCTCTTGGCAAGAGGAATGTAATTTATTGTGTTTATCGTTTAAAATATTGCCCATCCCCACTTCCTCACTCACTACAATCCAATAGCAAAAATTAGCAAGCATTTGTTTTAAAAACCTAGGTCCAGGGGAGAGGGTATAGCTCAAGGGGTAGAGTGCATGCTTAGCATACACAAGGTCCTGGGTTCAATTTCCAGTACTTCCTCTAAAAAATAAATAATTTTAAAAAAGAATGATAAAAAATAAAATAAAATAAAATAAAAACCTAGGTCCAAGTACAATTTCCTGTCAAATAAAACTACAACCCAGGGAAGATTTTCTCTTCTGTAAATGTTCAGTAGAAACTGATTCTGGAACCTCCTTGTCATCAACCTTTCTTTTTCTCACTGAACATGACTCCTGGGGTTCCTCTGCCCCATCAGCCTCTTCCCCAGGACTGACCTGGAGCCCAGTGGATCAGCCACCAATGTCAGTGAAGCCACAGGTGAAAGAAAGGAATCCACCTTGCTCATCACAAAACATACAAGTTTGCACAAATAATATTTCAACTTATAAGCAAAGCAAATCTACCTCGAGGTTAGACTGCTTAATCAAACATGGTGCCTCTATGGAAGAATTAGTAGCTGACACACAGCACTCACTCTACAGGTATTAACTCATTTAATTTCTACAACAATCTTCTGAGATAGTACATAATGTCCCCTTTATACAAACGAAATTGAGACACTGAGAGATTAAGCAGCTTGCCCAAGGTCACACTAGAAAGCGGTTGAATTGGGATTTTAAACTGGGAGTCCATGCCTTTAACTACAAACTATGCTGCTCCTCTAATAATAATGATAATAATAATAATACCAACAGTAATAATAGCAGCTATCATTTATTGACACTTTACTCCCAGGCTTCCTACTCAGCTCTTTTCACACATCACCTTGTTTAATTCTCAGTATAATCATATGAGGTACGAGTACTATCCCCATTTCACAGAGGAGAAAACTGAGGTGCAGAGATAAGGCAACTTGCCCAAGGCCACACAGGTAGGAAGGATTAAAATAGTTCTCTGGAATTCCGGGGTCCTTCACGATCGCCCATTCTTGACCTCGCCTATCCCTCAAACCTCAGTGAGGGAGCCCAACCCGAGTTCCTCCCGGGCGACTGCGCAGCCCCTGCTCTCCCCGTGCAGAGCGACCGGGTGCTGTCCTGCGGCCCAAGCCACGTCTGCCCCAGGGCAGCCCAGGCTGAAGCCGCAGGAGAGAATCCAGCCAACCCTCTTCAAGTGTTTGCTACTTTCTGCAACCACAGTCACCCCAGAGAAAACATTCCAGAGAAGAAAATGAACAATCGCGGTCAGGTCCACGCGTCTCACCAAAGCCAGGAAGAGAACTGAACAGGTGCTGGGTGGAGAGACTAGGCGGGGCCCCGCCCGGGACCCCCGGACCCCGTTTCTGAGTAACGCGGCAACGCCTCTCGCGCCAGCTCTGCGTCCTGGGCCACAGAGTGGACAGATGCCAGAGAGCTGGACCGGGGGACTTGGGAAGGTGTCCCAGCATCTCAGGTACCGGGAGGCAGCCCCGGGCTGATACTGGCACGGCCACCGACCGTGCGTCCAGCGTCCGGGAAGCCTGGGACCCAGCAGCCGCTCCGGTGCCTGAAACCCCCAAGCTGGTGCGAACCGACATGTCTGGGCTCACCTCACTCAGTTCGGATGGGTTTGCAGCTCTCTTCTGCGCGATCCCGGTACGCTCTGCTCGGCTCCTCGTACACAGCGCGAGCATCCCGCAGCCCCAGCGGCCAAGGCTCTTGTGGGCCGGGCCCCGCCCCCTGGAGCCCCGCCCCCTCGGGCCCCGCCCTCACCTGCCCAGGTGTATTTCCCTGGATGTGCGGCAGCCCAAAGCGGGCCACGACTCAGCAGCGCCCCCTGCCACGCTAAGGCCGCTCTGCCTCCTAGCCTGTCCTGCATTGTGCCTTCAGGTGGCACCGCGCAGTGCCTGCTGCCGCCCTGAGGCCACCCTGCACTCTGCATTCCTGTTGGGTCTGTGTGACATCTCTTCCAAGAACCTTGCAGTGCCTCCTGCCACCCTGTTACTGCCAGGCGCCTTACACTCTCGTTCAGTTGGGTACCCCTCGGCCTCCAGCACCAAGAGAAATCCCAAGCAGCCTCCTGCCCTCCGCCTCTTCCTGACCTGGATGGAGCCTGAGGCAGCTTCAGTGCCCATGTTCATCAGGCTGTGGGCAATAGGGCTATTCAGGCAGGCCGCTCATCCTTTAGTATCTTCTGCCTCCTTTTTATAGGAACTCACGTTGAATACTACAAGAAATGAGCTTAGAAAATTGCAACTGGGAGGGGCCGTAGGGACACCTCTGTCGCAGCCTCGTTGATTAGGGAAGGAAAAGGCGCAGAGAGGGGAAGCCCTCCGCTCTCGCTCAGTTTCTCAGAATTTCACGTTCAAATGCAGATTCTAATTCAGTAGGGGTGGGATGGGGCTTGGGAATTGGCATTTCTAACTTCTCAGTTGATGCCTTTGCTGCTGGTCCAAGGACCACACTTTGAGTAACAAGGCTTACTTGCCCTAGTAAGTGGAAACAAGTTCAGTATTTGGGGAGGGCAATTTAAGAAAAATCCTCTTTAAAAATTTCAACTGTTTTTTCTAACAATACATGCTCATAGTAAAGAACTCAAAAGCTAAAGAGAAAATGGAAGTCTTTCCATAATCTGTGACCACCACTAAATAAGCATAGTTAACTGTACATATATGTAATCACATACACACTGTTCTTAAGGTTTGTTTTAATGACAATACAATATGCAGTTAGATTCTCATTGTAAAATAGAGCCAGCCTTTTCACTTCGTGATATATTATGTGTAACTTTCCTTGACAATAACTACATTTACCTAAGTATTTCATTCACATAGCTTATTTAATCAATCTATTGATATATTTTAAGATTGTCTCTAGTTTTTCAAATGTAAATTATTCTGTAAAATATCTTTATGTCCATCTCTGATTATTTCATTTGGATAAATTCCTACTAGTGATTTTTTTTTTCTGTCAATGTAATTATCCAGTTTAATTGGCACAACAAAAGAACAGTTAAGAGAAAAGAGCAGGCTATGAAACAATATACAGAATAATTGAATATATACAAACATGTTTAAAGAGATGTTATCTTGGGGAGGTATAGCACAAGTGGTTGAGCACATGCTTAGCATGCACAAGTTCCTGGGTTCAACCCCCAGTACCTCTTCCAAGACACCTAATTACCTGCCCCCACCACCAAAAAAAAAAAAGAGAGAGAGAGAGAGATTATCTCTTGGGCTAGGCTTACAAATAATTTTTACTTATTTGTGTTTTCTTGATTTCCATAAATATAAATGTATATATCACCTGTGCCATAAAAATAAGAATGTGTTTACAAATGGCAACCTAGTTGAAGTCAGGAATAAGACTTAAAATCAGATCTATGTCACTATAGGATATAGTGAATCTGTGTTGGATTGGCTTCTTGTTTAAAATTCAATTAAAATTTATATACAGTGAAATGTACAGATTTTTATGGGTTTAAAGAGGTTTGGTAAATGTATACACTGTATAACCATCACCCTAATCAACATATAGATCATTGCCCCAGAAAGTTCCCTCAGCCCCTTTTCACTACCCACATAGGCAACCACCATTGCCTTTGGCAACAACAGATTCATTTTCTTGGTTCTTAAACCTCATGTAAATGTATGTACTCTTTTGTGTCTATTTTCTTTCATGAATTCAGTTCTGACTTTTGTTTTTCTACTATGCCATCACTGC
Organism: Camelus dromedarius; assembly: GCF_036321535.1. NCBI lineage: Eukaryota > Metazoa > Chordata > Mammalia > Artiodactyla > Camelidae > Camelus > Camelus dromedarius. The sequence goes on along the minus strand of NC_087459.1, from coordinate 17,779,114 downwards.
CTCTGGTTATTGAGTTATTATTGCCCAAGTTTTACAGATGAAGGGACTGAGACACAGAAAGCTTAAGTTTACCTCTTGTAATTAGGTGATAAAGCCAAGATTTGCATCCAAGCCTGCTCTGTAGAAGAGCCTACACACTTATCCACAAAGCTGCGTAAGAATCTTGCTGAGAGTGGGACCAACACTTACCCTCCCAGGTCCCACATGAAGTATGACAAAAAATCCTTGGAATGGCTCAGATGGAGAGAAGCCCTTCATTTCCTAGGCCATGGGGCAGCAAGCCTTCTATCAAGGTGCTTGCATAAGGCATGATCGATCAAAGTTGTAAAAACTGTCTTTGGTATAGAGTGGTGTTGTCTCAGAACCATCCCTGTCATCATTCAACCATAGACAACTTCTTTTCCTTCTGGAAGCATCAGGTCCATATTTATGAAATACACCTACAATCTATTTCTCATTACCTCTGGGGCCACCACCAGGCTCCAATTCACCCTCTCTCTCACCTGGATCATTGCCATAGCTTCCCGCTAGTCTCACTGAGTCTGTCCTCTGCAACCTGTTGTCGATACACTAGCCAAAGGGATCCTGTTAAATTAGTTGGATCATGTCCTTCCATTTAAACTCATTCAGTGGCTTTTTACCTCATTTAGAGTAAAAGCCAAAGTCTTTATGTCACCTATAAGGCCTTTTATGACCTGATCCCTGTTATCACCCTTCCCTTATCTCCTTCTGCTCCTACTCTGGCTCATTCTGCTTCTTCCTCATTGTCCTCCAAGTTTTTCCTTGAAGAGGACCAACACATTCCGGCTTCAGGGCTTGCTACAGGTGTTCACTCTATCTGGACTGCTCTCTACATGCACACACAGACACACACACACACACACACACACTCAGATAATCCCATGGATCACATCCCCTTGCCTCCTTCAAGTCATTGCTATTCTTAAGCTAAAACTACCCGGGTTGTATTTAAAATCACAGTGCTTCCTATCATCTCAAATGCTTCCTTCCCTCCTTCCTATGTTATTTTTCTGTACGGCAGGCCCAGTCAAGATTACAGGTGTACCAGTAATGCAGCATTGCTGTGGCAATTGATAACAGACACAACTTCACTCAAACAGAAACCTTAAAAGACCCAAGCATTTCAGGACTATTGGGACTAGTGACAGACTGAGAAGCAAGAGCTCAGAGCTTAGGACATGCAACCACAGGGGCCAAGTTCGGCGATAATTAAAATCACTTACACTAAAAATCAGCTACTCCTTCTTCAATACTACTGGAACCTTGGGAATGAAATTAGTCTTGGTAAAGTTATTTGGTTTCAATTAACAGAAATAGACTCAAATTAGCATAAGCAAAACCAAGAAATTATTAAACGGATGCAGACAGAAGCCTTTTACAGGATCCAAAGAAACATAAAAAAGGCCTCAGAAGAATGAGAAACAGGAACGTTCTGGAACTCTCAGGAGGAGGATTTTGTGGACTTTCTTGAGTTCCCAAACCCTGCCTCCGTCTCAGTGGATCCCTATGAAAAATTCAATTAGGCACTAGTCTGCCAATGAGCTAGATTTTTGGGGTCAGGTGTTTTTGTCGCTGGTCCAATCAGCTAACACTACAACGGTAGGATCAAATATGGTGGTAGAGGCCCACCACTGTGGGTGGATGGGCAATTCTCAGGAAATGTGGTTATGAGTGAAGAATAAACCTTAAAATGAAATGAACCAACACATCCTTTTGTGTTAACAGGACTACTTCTAGGCTACTTAGGAAAAAATATTAGATGAGACACTGTCCCCTAAATGCACAGATTTTACAGATTAGCTTGCCGAAAGCAATGGTGTAGTGGTCATCTGTTTTCTTTCTTTCTTCCTTCCTATCAACATCCTTTTCCTCTTATTCTGGAAACATCCTGAATTTCCTTTGGAGAACCATTCATCCTCCTTTCCTAGTACTTGAACTGTGGTTCAGGCTGGGTTGACATCACCTCTGGCTCTAGGTCTAGCCAAGTTCTAGGTCTTAACTTATCTTATCATTCAGGTGTTTTGTTTAGGGCTGGGCATAGTCTCCAGTTCAATCCAATGAGACTCAGGCCCACCCAAGACATTTTCTGAAAGATTCAAAGGAGAACCTCTCTTACTGTTGGGGCTACTAGTAGAAAGCACAGTGTAATCTGAGAGCTGTGGATAATATCACACAGGACCTGGGAGTAAAGCCAAAACAAAGACAAGCAGGACTGAGAGATAGTGAGGGTTCCAGCCCAGTGAATCTCTGGACCCAACAATACCCAGAGCTGGGTCTACTTCCTGGATTTTTCAGTCATGTGAGCCAATAAATTTACTATTGTGATTAAGATATTTTGAGTTCAGTTTCTCTCACTAGAAGGCTAAAAAGTCCAAAATAATATAGAGGATAACAATCTACTTGGATAGGGTGATGCCATCGTCTTCTCCTTAAAGTAAGTGTTTTCTATATCCAGTCCCAGATGTAAGACCTACAAACTTTCTGGGGAACACTTTTCTATGCCAGATGACACCAGTGAGGGCTTTCTTCCAGGATGTGCTAGACACATGAGAGGTGATGGCATGACAGAAGATCATTCTTATTCTTAGTGAGAACCTAGCTCCAAACAACATGGATATTATTTCTACCTATAGACTTAGCTTGGGGCAATAGCATTAATTGTTGTAATATTAGAGAAATGCAAATTTGGTTATGTTCATTTTCTAGGACACTTTTCTCTCCAACGGACATACGTGCCCCTGACAAAAGGCAGATGAAAAGTCTTGCCAACTTCCTAGCTATGTCAGAAGGGTTTTCACTGCCTTATATCCAACCTACTTGGCCCTTGTCAATTCCACATTTTACCATGCATCACCTAAAACACTCCACTTCTAGTATTTTTTTTTTGTAATCCAAGTAGAACTCTACATTTCGCAAGTGTCAGAAACAAACAACTCTGAACTAGTTTAGGTTTAAAATGGAACAAATTATCTCGTGTACTGAGGAGTTTGGTTTCAGCCTAGCATAAGCCCAGATTGAAAAGATGTTACCAGGACTTGTTTTCTCTGCCTTTAAGTCTTGACTCTACTTTCTCAGTGTTCATGCCATTCTCTATCCAGTGCAATCATAAGATGGCTGCATTAGCTCCAGGCCCTATATGTACATAACTGAGTCTAGCAGGACTGGTGACTCCAGCATAGGTTGTAAGATGAGTTCTGAATGATCCTGATTAGGCTTTATTACCTTGCCTGAAGCACGTCCAAACCACTAACTGAATGCTGTGATTAAAATAAGGAATGCACTGATTGGCTTAGGTTTGGATTACATGCTTAGGTTTGGAATTAATCACCCAAAACACATGGTCTGAGAGTGAGAAGGGGGTCGTTCTCCCAAAGTAAAATCAGAGTAAATTTTGGGTTGCAAAACAGCTAATCTTCCATAATTTCCCCAATTTTGCCTTCTTTGGCACTTGCAATTGATAGTTGTCTCAGTGAAGCACTGTCTTCCCTTGATTTCTCTGGTGTATCACTTTATCTAAAATTTATTTTTGCTTTTTGAAACTTTTTGTAATGTAGAGTCTGTAGAGACTGGGCTTTAGAGGATCAGAGCTCAGAGACTCAGGAAGCCAGTCATGAGAAATACCAGGAAATCTTAAATCTTCTGGAAAGTCAGAGGAGATCTAAAGTAGTTTAGAAAGCTTGATTAAACCGATACTAGGGCTTTGGCTTCAGTGGCACAGGATTGGCTAATTGTGGGAACCCAGTGGTAATGAGTAAGCTTGCTCCCAAGTTTGGCTCTTTCCAGGAGGATTCCTGTGGATCTAGAATGATATCCTTCAGTTCTTGTGGATGTTACCTTGCCCCACAAGGATGGGGTCAAGTCTCTCTCTTCACGCATGCTCATTAAAACAGTTTTGGAAACCTACTCTCTTTGATCACTGGTGAGTAGGAGACAGGATTCTTAGATTCACTCGTGTGAATTTCTTTCTTTCTTTGTGGTGCTTCTTTTGCAGGAAGCTTGCTTTAGATGATCAGCACCACGGACAGCAGCCACGGATACAGCTGTGGGTTCTTCCTATATGCAGGAGGTCTCCAATGGTATGTTCCTCTCCCACAAAACGCCACTTCAGCTTTGGATACATTAAGAAGGATGAAGTCTTGAAAGTAAACCCCTCCAGCCAGGTTATTCAGTTGGCACAAATGAGAGATGTCACAGTTGATTTACCTTTAAAACTCAAAATGTACCAGTTGATTCTTGATATTTGCACTTGTGGTAGTTACGTTCTATGAAGTCACCACAAACACTGAGTTAGCAAATACTGAACCATTGCTCTTAGAAGAACTATAGAGTTAGGTTCCTGCAAGCCTCTGGTTACAACATATTCGTTAACTGATCAACAAATAACTTTTAAAAATGTGTTTCTGCTTAAAAATACCTTATTTAATGTATATTTTTGGCTCATCAGCATTGAACTCATGGCCAATGGCATTATGACTCATGCATGAATGAAGCTTATCTAATACACATACTTTGTCTGAAAAGCACGTGGCAGCTTTCTTGTGCTTAGGAACACAGGACAGCACGTCAGATGGAAATTTATAACTCTAATGCACACATTTAAAAAGAATATTTCTTGGGGGAAGGGTCTAGCTCAGTGGTAGAGTGTGTGCTTAGTATGCACAAGGTCCTGAGTTCAATTCCTAGTATGTCCATTAAAATAAATAAATAGATGGATAGATAGATAGATAAATAAACAAACCAACCAACCAACCTAATTACCACACTCCCCCACCCAAAAAAAGAATAATTCTTGGCAAAGATGCAGAGAAACTTGATGTCTCATACTGCTTCTGGTTGGAATGTACTGGTACATTCAGAGTACAAACTGGTACTATGGAAAACAGTTTGGCAGTTCCTTGTAAAACCAAACATGCATTTACCATAAAACTTAGCAATCACATCCTTGGGCATTTTTCCCAGAGAAATAAAAATTTATGTCTAGACAAATACCTCTGTGTGAATGTTCTGAACAGTTTTATTTGTAATAGTAAAAAACTGGGAGTAACCCAAAAGTTCTTCAGTAGGCGAATGGTTAAACGAACTGATACATCTGTACAAGGGAATACAGTTCAGCAATTAAAAAAAAAAGAATGAATATTGATAAATTTAACAACATGGATGGATCTCAAGGGCATTATGTTTAGTGCAAAAAGTTAATTTCAAAAGGTCACACACTGTATGAGGCCATTTATATAACATTATCAAATAGACAAAACTATGGAGATGGAGAACAGATTGATGGTTGCTATGGGACAGGGATGGAGGTAAGAGAGGGTGAGTGGGAACAGAGATAGGTATCAGGAGGGAGTTGCTTTGTGGTGATAGATCAATTCCGTATTTTGATTGTAGTGTGGTTACGTAAATCTATCCATGGGACCAAACTGCACAGAATCTCCTCCTCCCACATACACAGATAGATGAATGCATTTGAAACTGGTGATAACCGAATAAGGTTTGTAGCCTACTTAACAATATTGTACTAATGTTGGTTTCCTGGTTTTGACATTGCACATCAGTTGTATAAGACATCATCATAGGCAGAAGCTGGGTGAAGGGTTCAAGGAAACTCTAAGTAGAAGTTTTGCAACTCCTTGTGTGTCTTATATTATTATTTCAAAATAAAAAATTAAAAGAATTTTTTAAAGAATATTTGAAGACCAGTACTCTAAGCTGCCGTATCAAGAATTTGGAACAAGAACGTCAAAATAAAACATAAAGAAAGTAGAAGAAAGGCAATGATAAAGAGGCGGTAACAGCAAAGACATACAGATAAGTTAATTATGTAAGGTCTTGATCTCTGGTAGTGCAAGTCCTCATTCTTCAAGACTATTCTAGGTCTTTTGCACGTCCTTGTAAAGTTTAGAATTAGCTTCTAAAATTCCACAAAAAAAGCTTGCTGTGGTTTTGATAGGGGATATGTTGAATCTATAGACCAATTTTACTAGAACTGACATTACAATATTGTCTTTACAATATTGAGTCTTCTAACTATGAATACTGTATATCCTTTCATTTACTGAGATTTTCTTAATTTCTTTCAGCAATATTTTGTAGTTTTTAGTGTAGAGGTCTCATGTTTCTTATCAGATTTATTCCCAGATATCTGATGAGTTTTGGTGTTGATCATAAATGATTTTGTCTTACATTTCACATTCTGCTGGTGTTACCAGTCCCTAGAAGTTAATGCAGCTGTTCAAGGACGTCAAGGTCCAGTCTCCTGTTTTCTTTGGCTGCAGCATCCTTAGCATTTGAGGATCACAAGATGACTGCTTCATTACTTGGTCTGGAATATGCTTTCCTGGGAGGAAGAAGCAAGTGACAAGGTAAAATGGATAGCACCTAGACTGGGAAAGAAAAACTTTCCAAGAAATCTCTACAGACATATCAGACATTAGAACTCTGTCTGGCTACTCCTAGATGCAGGGGAAGTGAAAATGGAAGTTTTAAACTGGGTTCATTGCTGCCCCCAAAGAAAATCAGAGTTCTGTTGGTAAATCATAAAGGGAGAATAGATATTAGGTGGGTAACCAGCACTGACGGCCACAGTGCATAAAAAGATTTAGCACTTTCTTAGTACCACATATTCCTACCAACCTCTCAATGTGACTAAAGCACAGTTCTTATTTAGTGTTTTGTGTTATTTGACTGAGGTACATATCATTCCATACTGATCTGGGTCATACATTGTAATTAAGTATCCTCCATTGGTCAACTTGTTTGTTTTCCTTGTAGTTATGGCTTCTTGTCTTTGTTTGCTTAGCTTTATATGTCTCCAAGTCTTCCTAAACCTTCAACAGAATTGCAAAATGTCACTAAAAAAATTCTTTTTTATGTAGTTAGACACATCATGTTTTCCTTTTTTGCATCTTTGGCGTCTTCTGTAATCTTACTCATTCTGCACTTGTTGTTCACTAGCATTCTGGAGTTTTCTCCAGCCTCTCTTTGTGCTGGGTTTTCTGTGTCCTGGCTTTCAGTCTTTATGGTTTAATCTCTTATTTAGGCTGACTATATTTTCTGATAGCCTCTTGATAAAGAAGTCATGGGAAGTACATTTTTTGAGGCATTGCCTTTAATCCCATCCTCACACGTGATTAATATAGTTAGCCTGGGAATAGAATTCTAGATTGGAAGTAAGATTCTCTCATTAATTTGAAGGCATTACTTCATTGTGTTCAGTTTCTTGTACTGTTTGTGGAAGTCTGATGGGATTCTGATTTCCACTTGTTCCCCCCTTTTTCCTTTTTGTTTTCCTTTCATGACTTTTTTTTCACTATGAAAGTTTTCATGATATTTTTGTACTTGGTGTTCTAAAATTTCCCAATTACATGCCTTGGTGGGGATCTTTTTCAAATAGTGTTGTGTACCTTTAATCTAGACATTCATGTTCTTCAATACTAGACATTGTCTTCTATTACTTCTTGCTGGAAATTACTGTTCTCTTTGTAGAATTTCTATCAGTTGAATATTGAACTTCAATGAATTAATTCTCTAATTTCATTATCTTTTCTTTCCTTTTTCTCATCTGCTATCTTTTAAATTTTGCTCTAAGTTGAGATTTCTTCAACTTGATTGTCCAACTTTTTTTTATTTATTGAAGTACAGTCAATTACAATGTGTCAATTTCTGGTGTGCAGCACAATGTCCCAGTCTTGCATACACATACATATGTTTGTTTTCATATTTTTTCCATTAAAGGTTATTACAAGATATTGAGCATTGTTCCCTGTGCTATACAAAAGAAACTTTTTTAAAAATCTATTTTTGTATGCAGTGGCTAACACTGATTGTCCTACTCTTGAGTTCAATTTTAAATTTCTTCTATCAAAACTTTAATTCCCAAAAGTTATTTATACTCTTGTTTTTAAATCATGTTATTGTTTCATAGATGCAATATCTTTTCTTATCTCTTTGAGCAAGTTAGGTACAATTTTTAAAAAAGTTTTCTTCATCTCTCTGCTTTGTCTCAATTTCCTCCAAACTTCTCCTCCTCCTTCTTCTTCTTTTTCTTCTTTTCTGATTGCTTGCTTTGCTTGTCTTTCAAAGTTTGGGGTTTTTCTCAAATGTCTGATGATCCTGAGCTAACCAGCTTTAACAGTGAGGTAACAAAAAGCTGTAGATGTGACATGGGATTTTTTAACTCAGAGGACTTCAATGTAGGACGTTCAGGAAGAATCCAACCATTTGTCAGACTGCCAAATGTCACTGTCTGCGGATTTTTTCAGAGCCCTACTTCTCTAGAAAATAATGCCAATTTCCCACTGATGGTCGTTCATACCAGTGTGGGACAAAATGGCAAAAGTGGGTTGGGTCAGGAAAGGTGTCTCACTCTAGGTCTCTGACTTGGTTCCCCAGTTTTCAGATTAGTTACTCTTGCCTGCCCTTTCCTCGGCCTTGTTTCTCAGAGCTTGGAATCTCTCTAGTTTAATGTCTTTGTCGACTATACTTCCTGATGGAAGTTGGAGCTAGAAGTGTCATTTCCGTGAATGTGTGTGCTAAGTGAGGGCACCCGAAGGTGTAAATGTGTTATTATAAGCCCCATGTTTTACCCCATCTTTTGCTGCATCTGATGTCTCTAATTCCTGACTGTATTATTTGCTGGGGCTGCCATAACAAATCACCACCGACTGGTGGGCTTGAAAAACAGAAACTTATTTTATCACAGTTCTGGAGATTAGAAGTCCAAGAACAAGCTATTGGCAGAGTTGGTTTCTTCTGTGACCTCTTTCCTTGGCTTATAGACGGCTGTCTTCTCCCTGTGTCTTCACATAGTCTTCCCTTTGTGCGCGTCTGTGTCCTAATCTCTTCTTACAAGGACATCAGCTACTACTGTATTGGACTAGGGCCCACCCTAATGACCTCATTTTAACTTGATTACCTTTTAAAAGACTCTGTCTCCAAATACAATCACATTCAAAGTACTGGGTTTAGGACTTCATCCCAGGAATTTGGGGGGAGGAGGAGGATACACTTCAACTCAAAACGTGGGCCTTTTAGAGATGCTACACTTGGTTTGCCTGTGATTTTCTTCTTCTCTGCAACTATTTGATATTTGTATTTCTCAGTGCTGCTCACATTTTTACCTGATTTCCAGCTTTTGGAACATCTTGACATCTCTCTGAAGGATTTTCTGCTATTAACTTGACAGCATTACCTCCGTCTTGTAGTTCCCTCTGCATCACAGGGAAGAAGCCAAGAATCTTTCTTTGTGTTTGCTAATGAGAGACACTGGCAAATAATTTGAAAGATAAAAGAGAAATTGTTACTCTCTGGGGGCATTTGTGGGCAGACTGGTGAGCAGACAGCAAACCTGAAGTTCTCAGTAGCTTCCAGGCAAAGGCTATAAGTCACACCTTTTAGTTCTATGGGTATCTGAGAAGATCACGGGGTTCCCCCAGAGCTATTGAGCAGTGCTGGGATTGGGGCGAAGTGAGGCAGGCAAGGTCATTCAAATGCAGGATCAGACTGCTTTCTGTCTTAAATTTTTTAAATTAAAAAAAATTTAAGTTAAAAAAATTCTGTTTTAAAATGTTGACATTTTATTCATTGTGAATTTTTTTCTTGTATTCAGTTTTTTTTTTTTTAAGTATTGTATTAAAATTGTCTTCATTTCGATAAGTGAGTTGTGATGGTAAATTTTATGTGTCAACTTGACTGGGCTAAGGAATGCCCAGAAAACTGGCAAAACAGGATTTCTGGGTGTGTCTGTGAAGATGTTTCTGGAAGAGATTAGCATTTGAATCAGACTAAGTAATGAAGATGTCCTTTGCCAGTGCAGATGGGCATCACTCATTCCACTGAGGACCTGAATGGAGCAAAAAGGCAGAGGAAGGGTGAATTTGGTTTTTTTTCTTTTTCCTTTTTTTGCTTAAGCTGGGCCATTTGTCTACTGCTCTTGGACATCAGCACCTGGGTTCTGATTCAGACACCACTGGCCCTGTGATTCTCAGGCCTTCGGAATTATACCAGCAGCTTTCCTAGATCTCTGGCTCACAGACAGCAGATTGCAGGACTTCTCAGTCTCCACAACCATGTGAGGCAAGTCCTATAATAAACCTCCTTTTATGTATATATCAATTCTGTTGGTTCTCTTTCTCTGGAGACCCCTTAATACCTGAGTGTTTTGGTACCCTCTTAAAGTTCGTGTCCAAGGCGACTGCCTTGCTAACCTAGACCTGGCCCTGCCCTTGGGATGCACAGAGCTCCTAGGTTGCTCCTGGAAATTCATTCACTTTGGCGCTACAGGCTGAGATTGGTGATAGTGGCTTGTCTGCCCTGCATGCCCCAACCTTACATTGGTGGGGTAAGTCCCAAATTCCCCCCTTGTAACTCCAAATACACAGTGGCTTTCGTTTTTCTGATGGTTTATATAGTCTTTCATCGACTGTAGTCCCCTTTCTTGATATCTGTTTTTCAGATTTATATCTTTTTTTTCTTTTATGCTCATCATACACCCCCCCAACCTATTGGTTCTGTTTCTCTGTAGAACCCTCACTAACACAAGGTATTACTTGACCTCAACATGACTTATCTCTGAGTGGTGTTAACTTCTATCAGTTGGTTAAGGCAGGTCTCTCCATCACAAACTATTTTTCCCCTCCCATACTTTTTGTTCTTTAGAAACAAGTGGAGACCACACTCAAGGGGCATTTAAAAATGAAAGTTTGTATCATAGCAGCAAGTAGAAAATCTGTCTTGCTCTAAATAGAGGGGGAATGTAAAAATGAATAGAGGAAATCAAAATAATGTGATTAAAATCAATCTAGATACTTGTTCTGTTATCCAGTTGTAACAAATTACCCCACAACTTAATGGGTTAAAATCATGCAACAGTTTGCTTTGTCTGAATCTGCAGCCTGGGCAGGGCTTGGCAAGGAAGGCTTGTCCCTGCTCCGTGGGCATCACTGGGGTGGACTGACAGAAGGCTAGGGGACCCACTTCCAAGATTGCTCACCTGTATGGCTAATGAGTTGGTGCTGATTGTCAGCAGGAGTTCAGCTAGGGCCTAGGGTTGGGGTCCTCAGGCTTAATTCTTTTCCACGTGGCCCTGCCAGTGTGGCTTGGGCTTCCTCACAGTACGGTGGCTGGGTCCCAAGGGTGAATACTGAGAAAGAGAGAAAGAGAGAGAGAGAGGGAGAGAGAGAAATGGAAGGTGTGTACCTTTTACGACCTGGCCTCAGAAGTCGCATAGTGTCACTTCTGCTGAATTCTATTAGTCAAGGCAGTTTCAGAAGCTCACCAAATTTCAAAAGGGAAGGGGTACACATTCTACTCTTGTTAAGGAGTAGCCAGGTTCTCAAAGAGCATGTGGGATGTGAACCCCACAAACTACCCCATTACTACTGCTGCCTGCCGAAGGCTCTGAACTTGTGTGTAAACAGAGGAGAGAAAGAAAAAGATTAGCAAGTTGTGGGGAGTTTGCAAAACATTTGAGCACCACACTGAGACTCTTCCTTTCAAAAGGAAATGAATGCCAAGAACATACTTTTGTAATAGAAAAGAGCAAATCTGACTCCACATTAGACCTGTTCCTTTGGCTTTAACCCTGTGCTCTGTTTACTAGGTTTAGTCTTGCTGGTTCTGCAACTTTTGTAAAAGAATGTTTGCCTGTAGCCTGAAATATACAGGATAGTCTATTCTCAAGGCTCTGACTTTCAAGGGTATTAACACTTTTCCATTCACATAAAGATAAAAAGTTGTAGAATAGAAAACAGTATTTGTTCTGTTGGAGATTTACAAGGACACCATGACCTGACCCATGTGGACAGCTGCAAGAACAAAAGATTCCACACCAAGAAGTTTGCAACAACCACACCCCCTTCCCTTTTTAGTATAAAAGGAACTTGAATTCTGACTTGGAAAATGGTTCTTCAGGACATTAGTCTGCCATCTTCTCGGTCTGCCAGCTTTCTAAATAAAGTCGTCATTCCTTGCCCCAGCACCTTGTCCCCTGATTTATTGGTTTGTCATGGGGTGAGCAGAATCCATTTGGACTTGGTAACACTTTGCTTATCATGGATTTCTGAGTCTGTCCAACTACCTTGAACTTGAGCCTCATTGACATATGAAGACTTTTCCTGTCCCTATGTCATTACACATGCAATTTTTCTCTTCTTAAATTTCCTTTACTCCCTTCCTTGACTAGAAAACTCATTTTCTTTCTTCCAAACCCAACTCCATTCTCTGATGCTAGAACAACATCTTTATTCTAGCCCTTTTAAAAATCCCTTTTTAATATTTTTATTCATAATTTCTCTGAGATCTGTTTGGTTTCCCAAGTTCACTCACTACATTTTGAATTCCTAAAGCATAGAAACCACATGTTATTTGTAATTGTAAGTTTTTGACCATTTTGTTTCTGCTTGTAACACCCCATCTCCACACTATATTTCCTATCTGGCCAACTCCTCTTCATCCTTAAAAACCCTGATTAACTAATACATTCTAAATGCAATGTTCACTGTCTCCTCCCAGTTGAGTTATTAACTTCATCCTCTGTACTCTCACCAGATATCATTCATATGCAGAAGACATCTAGGTGTTACAGTATAATTCATTAGATCGTATGCCAATCTTTAAGGGCAGGGACTGAATTAAATCATCTTTGATTTAGACCAGCTCCCCAGAACAAAACACCAAGATGAGAACTCATGGGTAAGTGGGTTTTAGGAAGAGCTCATGGAAGAAACTCATCAGGGGTGAGGGGAGCAGGTCATGGAAAAGGAAGAAGTCAAGCAAAGATGGGATTTGGTGCAAGGTCCTGGAAGGAGTACCTTCATCTTAATCCTGCAGGAAGCTCTCAAATATAAGGTATACCTCAGAATTTGTCACAACGGAGGCAGAGAAGCTGGCTTCCATACTCCTGTACCCAATAGTCATTGGCTAAGGGTCATCCCAGGAGACATAAGCCCCAGGCACTTCCAGCTCTCTGCTGTGTAGACAGGGCAGTGCAGTAGCCCAAAGGCAAGTGCCAGAAGAGAGTCACAGGTGCAAAGAGAGTCCAAGCAACGCACACAGCTGGGAGATGGGCACACAGAATGGGCTGAAGGATCCCATGGGTCTAGGTGGGGCGCAATCCTGGAGCTTCTTGAAAAGAAGAAAGAACTTAGGGACAGGGGAGGCCATTGCCACACACCAATGATAACAGAGTCACAAATAGAGGGATATTTTTAACTCACTTCCATGGTCCTGAACCAAAAAACAAACAAAAAGTAGAATTTTAAGATAATTCTTTGTAAGATTTTGCCAGCAAATTGGAAAACACAGGTGATTTTCTAGCAAAATAAAATGACTAAAATTAATTCAGTAGGAGAAAGAAAATTGAAGCAGACCAATATTAATGGATGGAAATTACAGACTATTTCAAAAAACTGCTTGCTCTACTAGATCCAGAGAGTAAACTGGGTAAATTCTTACAACTTTTGAAAATACATCCTTTAAATTGTTTCAGAGTCTAAAGAAAATAGGGAGGCTTCACAGTGGTTTTTAAAAAACTGACCAGCTTTGAACAGTCTTCCTTTTGGAGGGAATGAATGGGGCAGGGGCAGGTCTGTCTCCCACTAAGGAAGCTGTAAGAAGATATGGTTCCCATCCAACTTCCCAGCAGCTAGTGTTTGGACCTAGGGTTTGGCTCAATCAAATGAATGCTTCCACCTTGGGCTTAGAATTTTGAAGGTTTGATAGCAAAAGTTCAAGGACAATCAGAAATTATTCAAGATTATTCATATCTGCTAGAACAGAACCAAGGGTCCAGAAATGTGGCTGCCATCATCCCATGGTGGTGCCAGCAGGGTGTCCAGCTTCATCTTTACACTTAAGATGCTTAAGGCAGCATTTTCTGGTGCAGGGTCCTGACTATGTACAGTCTTCCTTGGTTTCCCAACTCTAATTCTGAAGCTTTTCTCACAGTTCTATGAGCTTCTGGAGATCCATCCTCTCAAAAAACTCTCTTCCTGTTTTTTTTTTTTTTTTAACATTTTTAATTGATTTATAATCATTTTACAATGTTGTGTCAAATTCCAGTGTAGAGCACAATTTTTCAGTTATACATGAACATATATATATTCATTGTCACATTTTTTTCTCTGTGAGCTACCATAAGATCTTGTATATATTTCCCTGTGCCATACAGTATAATCTTGTTAATCTATTTTACACTTTGAAATCCCAGTCTATCCCTTCCCACCCTGCCCCCTTGGCAACTACAATTTTGTATTCTATGTCTATGAGTCTATTTCTGTTTTGTATTTACGCTTTGTTTGTTTGTTTGTTTGTTTTTTTAGATTCCACATATGAGCAATCTCATATGGTATTTTTCTTTCTCTTTCTGGCTTACTTCACTTAGAATTCTTTCTGTTTAAGTTAGCTGAAAGTAGTTTATGTTGTTTGCTACCAAGAACTTGGGATGGGTCTACAGGTCAAAGTGAGGAAAAATATCTTCTCATTTCTGTTGATGCCCAGAGGCATTTGATAAGATTCAAGACCCATTTCTGATAATAAACCTTTTCTGAAGTAGAAGTGAATGGATATCACTTTAATGCAATAAATAATATGTATCTCAGACCAAAAGCAACCATCAAGGTCAATGGTGAAGCATAACGTCAGGAACAAGGCAGGCTTTCCCACTCTAATTTCTATTCCTTAACAGAA